>NC_050581.1:136717483-137056649 GCF_011100635.1 Trichosurus vulpecula
CCTCATACCAATTATAGGAGAAGCTGCCATTTCAGATTTTACTAAACATTTTTTATAATTCCATTTTAAGCTCAATTCTTTTTATGCTGCTGCTGTACAAGTGCTATCAACTGTTTAAATTCCATTGGCTTCAGGCAAAGCCCTTATTGTCCCATCCAAATTACAGCTCCATTTTGCTCATCCTAATCTATCATCCAACAAATGTTTTGTCTCTTGCTATGCTCAAAGTGCCCTTCCCTATATCAAACTATGTTCATGAAAAAGCCTATCTCAAGCCTTTTACCTGGCTACTTCTGCCTATATTCATTTGTGGTTTCTCTGAAATGCCATAGTACTCTATACCGCAAAATCTAATGTTATTATTCACATCTTTCATTCTACAATTGTTTCATGTGTTGTTATTTTAACTGTTTTACTTCCTAAGGTAAAGTTAGTTTAAAGCCCTGTTATTGTTTTTTTTGTCTATTGTTTAATATACATAATTGTTCGGGCACAGAAATAGAAGCAGGTAGCATGCAATCACCCTAGTCAAGAGTAGTCTAGTCCAGATTCTGGATTATTTTCAGGGTTGCTGAAAGAGCTCGTGCCAACAGTGTTTCAATTTCTCAAAGCTTGCCTTTCCTCAGGGCCCTGGGCTCTGGCCTTGTTTTCTCCATCTTCTTCCCAATCAATGTACATGTTCTGATTGTATTGTAATGAAAAGAGGTTTCCATGAGAATGCAAAAAAAGATTTTCTGAGACAGATCACCATCCTCAGTTCTCCCCACTCAATGATAAATATGAGAGAGAAAGAGAAAAAAAAGATATAAAAACATATTGATGTGTAATGAATGCCACCTAGATACCAATGAGTGAAAGATGGGAATAAGTTAAGTTTTTATGATAATGAAACATTATTACTAAGAACTGCCTCTCTGTACATCATTGAGAATTCCTTTTTTTATATTATCATGATGAATATAGGTATTAATAGCAAACAATTTCTGAAAATAATTTCTAATTAACCTTCAAGTACATCCTTTGGGAGAACAAGGAATAGAGATTTATTCTTGAACAATTAATACCTGTAATGTTTCCCTTCTTTTGTATAATTTTTTTTATTATTTTGGCTGCTGCTCTTGAAACTCATATTAAAATACAGCTGTTTGAACTTTATTACAAAAAAACCCCACAAATTGCCTTTTGACAATGAATTTGAATTATCCTCCCTGTTGTTAACAGAAAGTGCTGATGTGTCAGCTAGTCTAACATCAAGTGTTGCATGCAGTAAAATTTTAATGCTCTGATAGCAAAGTTTCTTTTGTTTTTCTCCTGAGGACTTTTTGAATGCATTCTCCTTCTCCTCTATATCCTGGTTTTCACTCAAAACTTTGTGCAAAGTAAGTACAAGGCTTTTATATAATGAACATATTTTTAGCATTATCGTATTTCTCTCCCACCTTACATGTATGCCTGTGTATCTGTGAACAGACATACACATGTATTTATCTTTTTGTTCTTCTTGAGTCATTTCAGTTGTGTCTGATTTTTCATGACCCCATGTCGGATTTTCTTGGAAAAGGTATTAGTTTGACATTTGCTTCTCTAGCTCATGAGGAACTGAGGCAAACAGGATTAGGTGTAATATGTATATGCATGCATGTACGTAGGTATGTATGTATGTATATACATATACATATATAAGGGCCATGTGGCATAAAGCCATTTATTCCTCTCCTCAATATTTCTGTTATAATTAATCATGTGTATGTATATATATATATATACATATATATACGTATATATATATATATATGTATACATATGTATGTGTGTAAATACATATAGGTATATGTGTGTGTATAATCTTGATCCTCATTCACAGATGATTTCATATTCATCAATTCTCTTGATTCCTAAAATACATATTTAACCCCCAAGTCAAAGCCAATACTCCTGGAGCTTTTGGGATCATTCATGGACATGTGCAGAGAAATGAAAAATGTGAGTGCCAGATGTGCATATGCTCTGCTGAAGACGAACAAAGCAATGCTCTGCCTTCTTGGTTCTACTCTCATACTGTAAACGACTTTTTTTTATGATCTTTTTAGAACCATTTTTTTTTCACTTTTTTTGTTCTTTTTTTTGATGATTTCATTGATCAAAATGTCATCCAACTATAGTGCTGAAATTATGTCTAGTATTCCTAAAAACAAGTCTGTGATAGGCTTTATGGAGAAAATATTCGCATTAAATAAACTTTTAAAAAATCATATTATATTGTTGTTGGGTGTGACTTCATGTTAACAAATCAACAATATGGTTTATCCAGGAAAAGGGGAAGATGAAATTCACCAATCTGTAGATGGGGTTGCTCTGGAAAGTGGCAAGCTGTATGTTGTGACCAAAAGCTCAAAGGAATCAAACCCTGTATTTCCCCTAGGTGTAATGGTTCAATATTCACTAATTTAGTGTTTGTAGTGACCTTATAAACATAACTATCATTAATGATAAGAATAGACCAAACACACATGTATACATTCATGTGCACATGGAATGCTTGTTTGTGTAAACATGTACTCACAGGCACACATACATATGTGTCACAATATGCATTCCAGCAGTATATAGGCTTCACCACTTTCCCAAAGGAGTCCGGGATGCATACACACAAAAATTAAGAATCCTTGACATAGATTCTAAGCCTCTTGGAGCTGTAATTGACCAGCTTTGGTAAGCCATTCTAATAACATTTTATGTGCTCTAAATGTTGAAGACTTGACTTATAACCCTGTTATCATCCTGAGTGTTTGGGTGCCAACCTTATATATGTCTAAATGATTTCTACTTAACAGAGGATAAGTTCAATAGCCAAGACTTGTATGTTTATATTATAATGGTTTTATATCTATCTTTCTAGTCTTTGGGACGAATGAAGGGGTGATCTAAAAAAAGAAAGAAAGATGTGGAGATCTTATTGGATTCCAAACAATAATCAAAATATTAAAACCAAAAAACTTATAAAGCTCATAATGCGTTATTGGAACAGTAGTGCCCAAAATTTAGGCTGGTTGTGCTATATGTGAGCAAAATGAACCCATGTTGAGATTGCAGTCCATTAAAATTATCAATCTGTTTTTTTTCCAGATCCTAAGCCAATGGCTTTGTATTTATTCTTTCAAAATTTCTGCGTTCCAAATCGCAGAATCTTAGAGTTGTAGGGCACCACAGAGGCTTTCTAGTCCAACCAAACCCAAACAAGAATCCCTCAGAAACATACCAAATAAGTGGCTGTCCAGTCTTTTCTTGAAGACCACCAGTGAGGAGGAGCACACTGTATTTCATGGGACCCAATGTTTTTTGGAGCACTAATTGTTAGGATTCATCACCTGCCTCCCTTTACATTAACCTAAATTTGCCTCTTTGCAATTTTGAAGTATTGTTCCATGTTTTAGTCTCTGGGGCTATGTAGAATAAAGCCAATCTTCCTCCACTCAATAATTCTATTGTATTTTGCCCATCAATCTTGAATTCAGTCTAAATATTCTTTGAAATGTCTCCTTTCCCTAATACAATTAAAATCAAAACAAACCAACATAAACATTGTTTTTCTGTTATAACTTACTTTCTTTACCAGACTTAGATCATGTTCTGAACTCAGCTCCTCTGGTACTATTCTTATAGGACTCTCTGAAATCATTTTGTATTGAAGATTTTTTTTCCTTTTTGTCTCTTCAAAATTTCATTCTTGAGAGCTTCTCATCCATAGTAAAAACTTTACAAAATCACATGAGGTAATACCTAGACTTTCTATGAATTCTCTGAAACACGATTTCTTAAGAGCTAGGTTTATCTCAGACTATGTATAGCTTTTCTCTTCTCATTCATAAATTGTTTGGCCATATGTTCATTTTCCATTATTTTACATATGTGTTACTTTTTTTACAGAGACAGATTTTAGTCATGGGTCTCTCACCAAATCTCAGTTATGTCTTTAAGATTAAATTTTCCTCCTATCATTAGGATCTAGTTTTTCTTCCTTAGACCCCACACTTTATTGATTTTAATTTTACTGTTTATTCCTTTCTTTGAATTCATCTCCTGTGGATTTCCAGACATCCCTAATATTCTTTCCATTTTGTATATATTCTCTGTGGTGTCTAGCCTGGTGACTTTACATGAATACTTCCTAACTCCTCCACCTTCCCTTTTGAGTTTAGAGTATATTTGATGGATTTTGAAAGATGTATACATGTATGTGTATATATGTATGTATTCATGTATGTGTGTATATATGAATGTATATATATGTGCATGTATATACCTATATCTATCTATCTATCTATCTATCTATCTATCTATCTGTCTATATCATATATTTCTCAACTACTCTTCCTCCTCCAAGGAAAACAATACCTTATAATAAAACATAGAAGAATAAGGAAATAAATTGGTAGAACTAACCAATGGCAAATATGTTCATATTAATCGTGATTAGAAGACTACATCACTGGAGAGAAACGTAGCATTTATGCACTTGAAGAGGTGACCCAGTAATACAAATCTTAGCCTCAGATACTGTTTTCTTAACTCAAATATGCTTTTTTCCTCTTCTGAAATCCTTGATTTCAATTACTAGCATTGATGAATGCACCATCTGTTCCCCTAAGGTCTTCAGTTACTGACCCATACTTCCTAAGTTGTTAAGTGTTGCTTTTTAGTTTCCTTCTGGTTGTAATATTTTTATACTTATGAATCACCAAAGTACATGTTACTCATCCTACTTTATATATCTTAGGAAACTGTCATATCCTAGATATGGATATGATGGAAGGAATATCCAAGGAAGGCAGTTGACCTTTGGATTATAATAAGGTAAATTTTCTTTTTAAAATATCCTATTGGTCAGGGAGTCTCTAACCATCACTACTTTTCTTCTTCCTCTGACTTTTGCTGGGTGTTCTCTCACCTGACAGAAGCTGTGTCTCTACATCATGATTATTTAGTGGACAAGCTGCTTTTTATTTTCCTCTCAGAAGGGAGGAAGTGGGGGAGTTGGATGTTGTAATCTGTGTTCTAAACAGTACAGACACTTCTGAAGATTGAATGCCCAACACTTACAACTACTAAAATTCATCAGCTCTTCATCCTTCATGGCCCCTTATCTAACTGGATAGAAGCCAAAAAAACGGAGAAGTCATAAAAATTATGAAGGAAATTTGACAAACAACTACCTCTTTAATGCTAATTCCAATATAAATATTATTTCATAAACCTTCTTGATTCTTATTGGGAGGCATGATTCCCATAGCTAGTGAGTATCTGAGGCCAGGAATGAATTCACGTCTTCCTGACTCCAGGCCTAGCACTCTTTCCACTACCCCATCTTTTGGACAAATCCAATTCTCAGTGAAATAACTTTGGATTTTTGTGATCATCAATTCATATTCCATTTAAGGGACTTCATTTCAAATCCATATTAACTTAATAATTGTTTGATTTAGGGTATAAGATGATATCTCTGGGCTTCATTTCCCTTACCTATGAAATGGGCATAATTATACATACATAGCTTGCCTTACAACACTGGTCTGTGTGTCAGATTTGATTGTATATCTTATATGCTTTGAAAATCCTAAAGGGCTCTGCAAATGCCTGCTCTTATAATTATTTTCATGTCATTAGCATTGTTATTATTAACTGTTGTACAATAGGAAATAGAAACATAACAATAATATCAGGTATCAAGAAGAGAAGGCCCTGATAAACAAAAAGACCCACAGTCCTTCAAGATTAGAATCTGCAGGTTAAAGTTTGGTTTTACACATTAAAGTGACTGTAAAATGGTCTTGAAGGTTCTAATGTTTATTCTCTCAATAACTTTTATATAAAGTTTCTCATCTTTGAAATAAAAAAAAGTAGTTCTGATAGCATAGAAAACTTGCCCTGGGCTCTGAAAATAAAGCTGTCTTCTATCTGCCCTTTAATCATTGCTAGTAATAAAAACCATGTAATTCAACTCTGCTTACAGGGTTATTTTTATGGTATATAAAGGAAAGTAGATTCTCTTACAACTTGCTCATTTAGATCTGAATTGGGATGACAGAACTTTAGCAATATGGCTTAAACACACAAAAAGAACAAAAACAAAAAATAAACCCTATGTAATTTGTATGTATGAATGTATGTATTTAATATATTTTTAACTCAGTCTATGACTTTCTTGGCACAGGGAGCTTCATGTTAGTAACTTATCCTATCAGTGCAGATCAAAGCCTTTTTGCTTCAATTTGTAGTTGTAAAGAGTTTACCGAAACAAATGGGAGTTTAAGTATTTTTCCCAGGGTCACACATTAAGAGTCAGTATTTAAACCCTGACCATCTTGATTCTGAGGCAGGCTGCATGGCTTTCTACCCATTATGCCCTACTGTCTTTCATTCAGACAGATATATCTATATCTATACATATGTATATGTATATATAGATAGATAGATAGATAGAGAGACAAATATTGACAGAGATATAGATATAGATCTATATCTGTATATAGATATATATTTAATTATATATCTATCCCTTAAATATAACCCGTGAAAATCACTTATCACCACACTGAGTAAATATCTAAGACTATAAATTGCAGAACAGTTGCTGGTGTGCATTTTGAGAGGAATTTTCATCACTGGAAATTCCCTAACCAATGAAATCACAATGGATAGACAAGTAGTTAGGTAGATAGGTAGATGATAGCTAGCTAAGTATTATATTTCACGGCATAATCAACACAGATTTTATGCTATTTTTTTTACAAAAACATGGGCTATGATCATTATATGAAGCTTTTAAAAATTGTGCCAGTATTACTTAAAATCATTTATTACTAAACTGTCTACACTGAAAGATTAGAATGCACAGAAAACACATGAATATATGTTAAAATTGAATACTGACTATGCCCATGCACAGAGATTTCTAGGCTCATGGCTCTCAATGTACGATGGATAAATGAATATCCATATGCCACTGGTGAATACATTGCTGCTCTGTTTACCTTTTAAGTGGCATGAGGCAGAGAATTATACCATGTGACTATTATGTAATGAAAGGCCATAAACCCAATTTTTGTACTGAAAAAAACAGGGTGCAACAATTATGTTGTGGCAAAAATTATGTGGTAAAATATGGTTGTTATAGAGAAATAGATGGAAAGAAAGATAAATGATAGAAAATAGAAATATAAAGAGATACGGGATGGATGGATGGATGGATGGATGGATGGATGGATGGATGTGTGGATTGATAGGTTAATTGACTTCAACCTGCTTACAGGTATAGAACCATATACATATAGAGATATAGATAACAGGAAATATTAGGGTTATTTTTACACAGATATCATAATGGTATATAGAGAGATGAAGAAATTGAGATATAGATCAAATCACATTGAAAATATTTCTCACAGTGATATCTTTTATTTACTCTTGGTATGATCAGAAATTGCTATCATCGCAACTACATAAAGGTTATTTTCAGTTTTTGTGGCTATTGTGACACTTTTGAAAGAAGTTTATGTTTCATTACTGTTCAGAGTACCATAGTAGTTTATAAAACAAAATAATTTCAGAGACTCCTGCAGAAGAATTCTCTTTAAATATTGATACAGTAGGAAGACCTTGGCCTTTTCCAGCAAAGGTCTTTAAGAGGTCTTAGTTTGACTGAGACAATGCCCATTCAGTGATTAAGATGATGTAGATGGAACCAATAAATGTCTACGTTATTCAGATGTTGTCATATATACCTCACAACTTCAAGAACCTAATTTTATTGGATCTCTACCCCTCTAAGACATGATTGTCAGTCTTAAAAAAATAGCACCCCTTCTGGCTCATTAGACTATCAAAATTGTTGGGCTTAGCTAGGTTAGCCACAGAGGAGACATACAACTCAAAAAGCCCATGTATGAAACTCTTTCAGTTTGACATCTGCCAAAGCTTGTCTTTTCCTAATACAACCTTGAAGAACACATGACTTCTTCTACACTATGATAAGTAACTAAAAGTTTACTTTAATAGAGATAATCTATCTAATTGGAAAGAACCTATTTCCTGGAGGTATAAGAAAAGATGTAACATAATTTGCAAAAGGGCTTTAGCAGAACACCTTAAAATAGATTTAATTTTAATCCAGTGATTAAACACAAAGACCTAGAGAAAATTTAGTGGAAAATGCATTGAACAAGCCAGAGACGATTTTTCCCATTCCCTAATTTTATCATTGTCATAGGAACTGATGTCAGTAATATCTTCCCTAACTGGAGCTAATATATTCTCTTTTATTTTCAAACTTTCCTATAATATTTGGTTTCTGTTGCCCATATCACATTTTACTTTGTTTCACACTTACCTGTTTATATGCCAAACACCAACCTGGAGTAACATATAAATTCCTCAAAGGTAGGCACTCTATCTATCTACATCTACATAGGTCAATGTTTTTATTTTTTAATTTTTGTGCATGATATACACACACATACAAATGTACTGTATGCAAAGATTAATAGCTTAAAACTGAACTAAGATTTTTGGAATGTTTATAATAATCCATTGTCATATGAAGTGCTCTCATGTGGTTCATGTGGATAGTAATTGACAAAATATTTGTTAAATTTAATTTAATACAGATGTGGTTATACCACTGTGGTCTCCACCATCAGAGTATTGATTGACACTTTGATATGCCCAAAAGCTATTTCCCCAGAGATAAGTGGTGAAAGCAATATGAATAAATGCTTCCCAAAATAACAACTACAAAATATTAACTGTATGGTATAATGCTCCAGTCAACTAATAAGAAAAGAAAAGCACAGAAAAAAAATATCTCTGAGATTTCACCTTACACCTAGACATTTGATAAAGATGATAAAAAATGGAAATAATCAATGTTGGAAGAGTTTTGTGAAGATAGGTACACAAAGGTACACAAATGCATTGCTAATGGAATTGTAAAGTAGTAGAACCATTTTCAAACATAAATTATGCAAATAGAAGACTAAAATTGGTATACCCTTTGACCCAGAGATTATAGCATTAGGAATATCCTCCAAGTGTGTCATTAATAAGAAGAAAGTACCCATATGCACCAAAAATGTTTATAGTAATACTTTTTTATTGTACCAAAGAATTAGAAACAAAGTAGATCGCTATTGATTGAAGCACGGATAAATAAACTATAATATACAAATTCAATAGACTATTAGTCTTCTATAAGAAAGGACAAAAATGATGAATACAGAGAAGCATGGAAAGACAAATGAACTTTTGGAGAGTGAATAAGTAGAGGCAAGAAAACAATATAAACATGCCTTACAGTAACATCAATGGAAAGAACAATGACTACAAAATTATCAAAAGTGAATGTTGCAAAATTACAAAGAAAAGCATGGCCCCAAAGAAGAAATACATGAAAATGCAATACATTCCACCATCACCTCCAACAATAAACATACTCTTTTGGAGAGATGACAACTGTTTTAATGTGGAATATTGTTTATATCTTCAGATTTTTTTTCACATTTATTGATGTTTTGCTGTTTTTTTCTTCTTTCCCCTCTGCTTCCTTTTTAATATTTTTTTTGTATGAAGTGAATTTATGGGAGGGTAAGAAGAGTATGGGGGTTTTTAGGAATATAAAAACAAAATACATAAATTAAAATATTTTGAAAATTATGTGTATACTAAATCTACCCAATCCAATAGTAGATAGAAACTGCTTTGTAATAAACTAGTGTTCTTTGGGAATTCTTGACTTTAGTTGTTCTGTATGCCCACAGCACTATGCCACTACATCTAGAACTCCAAATAGTCATACAAGAATAAAATGTTCTGCCCTACCCTCAGTGAAATGGTATTTATCCACTTGGTCATCCTGGATCAGGTTCTGCTACTCATTTGTTGCCTCTGATTTACTTTCACTCCCATTTGAAATCCTTCTGAATGTTTGCAATCTAAACATACTCTTTCCCTTACAAATCAATTATCTTCCCCCTCTGTATTTTAAAGTGGGACACACTAGGAACTTGGATTACTGTTGGCAAGAGGAGAAAAAAGGTGATGGTTATAGTAACACCCCTTTCTGTTTACTCATCTGAGCTACACACATGTGTGTATGTGTGTGTGTACATACATACATACATGCATGCATACAGTACTTGGTGGTTATAGTAAAAGTTGCTGCACAAGTGCAACGGCCATCAAAGTGGGACTTTTTGTGTCTATTGTTTCAGTGTACTTCTTAGCGTCAAGGGAATCAATTGCCTTTGAGTCTTGCTCTTGCTTGATCAAGAGTCATCAATTGGAAACAATATATGTGATGTGGTGCTAGTCATGATTAGCGATCTTTCCCACACCCTTTTGCTAAGTAGGCTATAAGCCCCAGGGCCCTAAACAGGGAATATATGCTCTGAGGTTAGCATTTTCCTTTGCGGGCTTACTTATGGGAAAAGAGTTCATGTGCTGTGGACAGACAAGAGTCTCAGTAGGCGTTAAGGGCCCCCTCCCCACACACCGCTCCCAGGTTTGAAAAACCCAGATGTTTGTGCTTCTCTCTCTGGTAACTATGTATTTAATGTCCTGTTCAGACAGCTATAAGTCTGTATGTTGATTTGTATTAGTTTGCTCTTTTTATATAATTTCTACTTGTAATTTCTGTTTGTGTTTTCTCTGAAGTTCGGGGTGCTGACATTTTCCTCTGAACTAAATGAATGACATATGTATGTTTAATTAAAGTGAGATCGTAAACACCCGGAAGTTACTTTCCTTAGAAAAGAAGATCAAAGAACTTCTGTTAGCAGCCCTCCTGTGTGCTGGTGTTAACAAAAAATTCCAGTGTATTTGGGTGGAAGTTTTTCCAAGTGTACCCCAGCACATTCATAGCTTCTGTCATAAATATTACATCTAATATAAAAAATGTAAGGCAATAGTAACAGTAAATATCACAGAAAGGTTTTTTTTTTCAGAAATAGAAACTGAGAAATAGGGAATACATGGAGAAGACGATAATGGACATAAGGCATAGGAGGAAGATGGATGATATAAGATTGCATTACAATGGTTTGGATGTGGATAAGAAAAGAGAGTCTAGAAGATAGGTTGTTTGGCTGCCATGTTCTAGTTTCTAAGACTAGCATTGTGCTCCTAACTCAAGCTGAGCCTTTAGAAGGGGAGGAGATAGGATGAAAGATCCCACATATTAAGAGGGTGGAACTTATATTCTTTTTTTTATCTTAAGGTCATTTTCTTTCACTAATAAATCTCCTTCGAAAAAGAAAGAATGCACTCAATTGGTATCTTAGTGTACAGGAAAGTAGGAGAGAAAGGGATAAGGAGGGGGTGATAGAAGGGAGGGAAGATTAGGGGAGGGGGATAGTCAGAAGCAAACACTTTTGTAAAGGGACAAGGTCAAAGGAGAAAATAGAATGAACGGGGGTAGGATAGGATGGAGGGAAATACAGTTAGTCTTTCACAACATGACTACTATGGAAGGGTTTGCATAATGATCCATGTGTAACCCATATAGAATTACTTGCCTTCTCAAGGAGGGTATGTGTGGCAGGGGGTGTAAGAGGGGGGAAGAAAGGAGAGAATTTGGAACTCAAAGTTCTAAAAACAAATGTTTAAAAATTGTTTTTACATGTAACTGGGAAATAGGATACACAGGCCATGGGGTATAGAAATCTATCTGGCTCTGCAAAAAATTAAGGGGGAAAGGGATGAGGCAGGGAATGGGGTGAAAGTGGGGAGGGCAGACTGGGGAAAGAGGTAATCAAAATGTATGCCATCTTGGGGTGGGGAGAGGTGGGGAGAAAATCTGTAACTCAAAATCTTGTGGAAATGAATGTGGAAAACTAAAAATAAATTAATTAATCTTAAATTAATCAATCATTAATCAATAAATTAATTAATTAATCAAAATGTTTTGGGGAAAATAAAGTATTAAAATTGGAAAAAAAATCTACTTTGCCTATTGGACAAGGCAGAAATAGGCATTTTATCTTCTTCCTGCAGGGGAAAGAAAAAAAAATAATTCAAAGCAAAACAAAAAGCAGCAATGTCTTCAAAAACAACAAAAACAAGGAGTCCCATAATAGCCAAATAGTGTCTATCTCTCTCTCAGCAATAAATTAAAAGTGTTGGACTCAAACACCAAAATAAAAAAGAATACTATAAGGCTAGACAACCCAATTCACTATCTGACTGGTTAATCCCTGATGTGAGCTATTTAATGAGTCCTTTCCATCTTTTATTTTATTTTTACTTTAAAGGCAGTTGTGTTTACTGGATTGAGAATTCCCCTAATACTGATGAAGACATAAGTTCATGTTCTACCAGTGAGACATTCAGTCTGTTAGATGCTGGGCATGTGACTTCATCTCTCTATGACCTAAGTGATTCACTAAAGGTATAAATTGCGGAGCAGATGCGGGTTGTTTCAGTACAGGTAGCATCTTATTTGGAACACCTTTACTGATTAAATCCCAGGTCTGGTCAAATACGCATACACTGGTAAACATGAAAGCAAGCACTCACAATTTATTCAGATTGATTGACTTTTGCTGTGGGTTACCTCAGGGAAAAAAGAGATTTGGGTTTTGATTTTAGGGTGCAAATGTATGATATGCAGGGTAACGTCAGTTTCAAGTGGTGATCTATCACCCAGAAAGTAAAGAAAAAATGACAGTTCACCTCACTCCTTTCAATTAAGAGGGAAATCAGGAGGGAAAGGTTCTAATTATGGTATGTATTGGAAAAAAACAGATCATGTTATCTGTGTTGGTTCTAAATTAGTGTTTTACACATACACATGTGTTTGCGTATGTGTATATGTACATGCACACACATATATATATATATACATATGTCTATATGTATATGTGTAAATACATATGATGTGCAAATATTTATATATTATGTATTTATAACGTGCAGTGTTTATATAATATATAATTTGTATATATACATATATGTGTTTTGAATCTATGTATATGTGTGTATGTGTATCCATATATCTATATCTATGTATCTATATCTATGTATCTATTTATTTCTCTCATATTAGAACATAAGTCTTTGTAAGTAAGAATTGATTTATTCTTATCCTTTTTATCAACAGAGCCTAGCAAAATGCCTAGTAAATAACAGGTATTTAACATTTACTCATTGATTGAATGACTGTGCATTGTCCATATGAATCTGCAAAATAAGTTCCTAAACATGTCCCTGATAATATGGATGTGGAATATGGAGCTATTAAAACAAACAAACAACAAAACCAACTCTAGTGCTCTAAAAAATTATCCATTTCATTTTCAAGTCTAAATGCACACCTATGGCGAAGCCAATTTGATTTTCTGAATTTTTTTTTCCATCAAAGCAAATTAAAGCCATTCAACTTAGCATTACTCTTGTTTTCCCTTCATACACACCTTAATAGTCACTTGCAATAATGGCATGCATGTATTCAAGTGTCAAACTGAGAAGATTATAAGATTACAGAAGCAACACAATCAATGCAGAAGTGGGAGCTCCATTTGAAAGCCTTCTAACAATTATTTCATAACATGTGATACTTGAAACTGTTCCATTTTCAGTGATAGATAAAAAATTGCTCAGTATGGAACTTTTGGGAGATATCTCCTTGGGAGATATGAATATAATTTCTTTGCTTTTAATCCACCCTCTAGATTACACACTGATTAACACTTTTATTGAATGAAATGAATGGCAATAAAGAAAAGTTATACGGACTTTGGAAATATATATACTGTCCTTCCTTTGTTTTTAGGGAGATCCATTCTATTGTTTATTCAAATCAGATTATTTTAAATCATATCTTTAGCCTTAACAGAAATAATTGGCATTCATGAGTAAATTAAAATGGGTCTGAATTTTATAGATCTTGTATTTCAGGGAGATCATCTAAATCCAAAGAAACCTTTATAGGTGGGCACCTGAAATTAAGGCAGTATCTTACTTAAATTAACTAATGATTATCTTCTCTTCACAGTGGAAGTATAAACATAATCATAGTACATAAATTTAATAATTCCTTTCACCCACTATGTACATTGCTCAAATCTCAGTCTTTGGTTTTTGCATTCATTCTTAAATATATTGGGATTTTTATTATATATAGTATGGATTTTGGTAAACTTATGTCCATCAACAGTACTCACCTGCGAAAGTTTTATAGTGAAAACTTTTTTTATTAATATCTATGTTCCAGTCTGCTGACTCTTTTAATCCAAATTCATTTTTATCCTCTCCAATTTCAGAAAGAACTATGGCTTAAAAAATTCAATACATGTAAATTTGAGATGAGTCTTTGCAGCATGTATACACATACCAATATCTATATCTATACGTACACATGCACACATGTATGAATGTATATGCAGAGGTATGTGCATGTATGTACATGACACCTACATATCAATATGTGTAGATGCATGCATATGTGTATGCATGTATATATGTATGTAATTGTGAATATATGAGTATGTGTGTGTGTGTATATATATATACATATATATATATATATATATATATATATATATATATATATATATATATATATATATATATATATATATATATTTATGTGCATGTATTTCCCATCCTCCAGTGACCCTGCTTAGTTATCATCCAGGCCAATCTACTTATAAAACTGAAAAATATTTGGACCTATTGCTGAAATACAAAATGAGAAAATCCACAAAAACCTAATTACTTGTATTTTTACCATGACATTATGATAAAAAATCCATTTGCATTCACTTCTTAATATACTATAAGAAATAAAAGTTACCATTGGTGTAGGTAATATATCTGTAAGGCTCTGGTTAGGAACCCCATCTTGTTGAATTTTTCTTTTTCAGGAAATGGGCCCATAGGCCTTAGGGAGGAGGGTCACTCAAGTCATTGGCGTCCTGGGGCAGCTCTTTCCAGCTTGAGAGACCTAATCGTTACATTTTTAATTTGAGCTTTTATGTGTAGGTAATAAGCAAAAAAAAAATCTTGGCGTCATTTGTTGTTTTTTGATTTTCTAGACTTAATTGATGAATAAAATGTTATTACTAAAGATTAATTTTAAAGTATATTTTGTTCATCTTCCACCTCTCCCCAGGAGAGAGCTGACTGTTAGATTGTTACACAGTTTATCAGGGTACCCCTGCAAAATATGCCCAGGAGAAATTATTTATCTGTGTTTGTTTTTTAAGTTTAGCATTAATAAGTCTATCTACTCTTTTTACCTTTGTCTACATTTAAGGGAGACTGCTACCGGGTGGTTGGTGGTGCCTTTGGTATGATATTAACCTCTCCACCAACGTGGTTCACAGAGGAAAAAAAAAGCCAACAACCCCACATCCCTCCCAAACCCACTTTCCTAAACAGGTAAGGGCCAATGCTACAAATATGACCCACAGGTAATTCAGATATGCAGCTGAGTCATCTGTATAATGAAGAGATTGGACTTAATTTCTAAAGTTCCTTTTACCTCTAAACTTTTGTTGCTCAAAAACACAATAGGGGTTCAATCTCCTTTGCATTTCTCATTTACTTTCCGGCAAAAGTTCAGATGGAAGATGTGTTACAAGACACAAAATCTTATATTGAAGGGTAAGGATCATGGGCAAGCAGCACGAGAAGGCAGGAGGATGACTATAGTTCCCACTTAAATAGCACTTAATACTTACAAAGTCTCTTGCTGATGTTGACCATACAGGGAAAGTGCTGTTAAGAATGCTATCACCCTTTAATAGATGAGGAAAATAAAAGTTATAGAGTGTATAACTTACCTGTAGTCACATGCCAAAGTAAGTAATGGAAAGTAAAGTTGAATTCAGGTTTTCTGACTGTTTAGTTGTGTTTATTTTTCTATTACATTATGTGATTTCAACGTTTAAACAAACATATACTTATATAAAGCTAATTTGATTAAATAAATTTTTCCCCTCTTTTTAAAAGAAAAGTATTCTTTACTAAAGAAGCATTTTATTCTCTTCCTATCAGTTACTCAAGCCTAGGGGAAGCCTAATTCATAAGTAATTAATAGTTGACAGCAAGAGAATTATTACATTATATGATAAATTTAACTGATGCAAAATTAAATTAGGTCAGGGGAATTTTTGTAAAAAAAAACTATGGATTTTTGGGAAAGATTTAAAAATATCTAAATTTCTTTGAAGTATAAGTATTTAAGGAGCAAAAATATCTCGAATTAAATGTTTAATTAACAAACATATACACAGTTTTTGCTCATGTCTTTGTATTCTAGAAAAGGATGCACAGTTTTTAAAATTCAACTTTTTATCTTTTTAATAGAATAGTTACATATGTATATATATATACGTGCATGTGTATATGCATGCCTATCCATACATATACACATATGTACATACATATACACAGAAAAATTGAAAGGCCTGAATACCACAGTACTACGATCTGTACTATAAGTCCAAGAATCTGTCACTAATAAGTAAGTTCTAAAAGTAAGAAGAATTCTTAGTAGAATTCATAAGCTATTTCTTGCAGGACATTATATATCTAATTTTAACAGCTGGAAAATCATTATGCACAGTTCAGAGTCCTGCTATAGCACTTATCGCTGAGTCAATTATTAAAGTCAATGGTTATATCCTTGTAGTAGCCTTTTGTATTTTTAATTGAATTTAGACATTTTAAGGAATAATTATTTTCTACTCTATTTCCATTCATGCAATAAAAATGTGATTTCAATACATTATCATTCCAAAACTACTTTAAAAAGTTTGTAAATCATTTATTCAAGAAACATTTTGCTAAGTGAAGGTGTATGCGAACCAACATATAGTTTGGAGTAAGGAGGATCTGCATTCACAGCCTGTCACTGACATCTACCCCAGCCAAGTCATTTAACCTTTTCCAGACTCATCTAGGAATTGAGTCTAGTAATAACACCTTCTAGATCAAGTTATTATAAGGTTCAGTTTGGTCTTTTGATCAATTGTTGTCCTTCACTCTTCAAAAGGACGAAAATGACATCACTATGCCAGAATCAAGTTACGGTGTATCCAACTGTGTCTGATTAGACCAATATAAGCTCAGAATGCTCTACCACAGGTTGGGCACAAATGGTCCATGTGAACAATTGGAATGGATTCTCTAAATTTACACATCTTCTTTTTCTTTTGAGCTACTTCAATTCTACTTTGCTCATAGAGCACAGCACCTTCTCTGATGAGGGCATGCCATCCTAAGTGGTTACGTGCCAGCATCTCCCACGTCACACAATCAATTCCAAAGTTCTTAAGAGAGACTTTGAGAGTGTCTTCATGTCACTTCTTCTGATCACCATGTGAATGCTTGCCCTGTGTGAGTTCTCCATAAAATAGTCTCTTTGGAAAGCATATGTTTGGCATTTGAACAATGTGGCCATCCCAAGTGAATTGCACTCTCTGAAGTAGAGTTTGAACACTTCACAGTTTAGTTTGAGAAAGGACCTCAGTGTCTGGTATCTTATCCTGCCAGGTGATCTTCAGAATCTTCCTGAGATAATTCAAATGGAAGTCATTCAGTTTCCTGGTGTGGCACTAGTATACTGTCCAGGTTCAACAGGCATACAGCAGTGAGGTCAGGACAATGGTTCTGTAGACCTTCAGTTTGTTAGTCAGTCTAATACCTCTTCTCTCCCATACTATCCTTCAGAGCCTCCCAAACACTGAGCTAGCTCTGGCAATGCGTGTGTCAATCGTTTTATCGATATGTACATCCCTGGAAAGTACACTGCCTCAACTACTCAGTGCTGATGAAGCCACAATAATTTGTGATAAGGACATGTTCCAAGAGAGACAGGCTGAACACTTCCACAGTGTTCTCAACAGATAGTCATCAATCAATGCTGAAGCCATTGGCCATTTATCTCAGGTTGATGTCAATCCTTCCCTAACTGAACTTCCAATTGAAGAAGAGATTTGGAATGCCATTAGGCTCCTTTCATGTGACAAAACATCTGGTACTGATTCTAGTCCAGCTGAGATTTACAAGGTATGGGGTTCATTGCTCACACAAAAAGCTGACTGAAATTTTCCAGGTTATATGGCAAGGGGAAATTATCCCCAAGGAGTTCAAGGATGCCTCCATTGTCCATCTATATAAAGGTAAAGGAAATAGATTGTCCTGTGACAATCACGGTGGGGGTGGTCTTTCTCTTAGTTATTGCTAGCAAGATTCTTGCCAGAGTCCTCCTTAATAGACTGATCCCTTATCTGGAAGATAGTCATCAATGTGAGAATGAGGGTAGCTTCAGAAAGGGCCAGGGAAGAGTTGATATGTTGTTTGCTGCCTGACAACTCCAGGAGAAATGCCAGGAGGAGAACAGCAGTCTGTACTCATTTGTAGATCTGACCAAGGCCTTTGATACTGTCAATTGTGAGGGCTTATGGGAAATTACATCAAAATTTGGTTGTCCAGAGAAGGTGATCAGAATTGTGCATCATTTTCATGACAGCATACTTGCTCAGGTTCTGGATAATGGACAATGCTCTCATGCTTTCCCAGTCACCAATGGAAGGAAACAAGGTTGTGTGCTTGCTCCCATGCTTTTCAGCATGATGATTTCAACCATATTGTCAAATACTTTCAGTGAGAATGAATATAGCATAAAGGTCAGCCACTGCACTGGTGGTAAATTGTTGAACTCGAAAAGACTGAAAACCAAGAACAAAAGGTAGGGATTGTTGGTACACGACTCTAAAGTTTAAATGAGGTAACAAATGTAAGATGTTCTGCAAATATTAACTATATAAATGCAAGCTGTTATTGCTTCTTGTTGTTAATCCCTTCCCATGAGCAGTTTAAAAATCATCAGCCAAAAACTTAAAAATAAAAGAAAACACATATAAAAATCTACATGGGAAATGTTGGGAAAAGTGTCACCTATTTCATCAGGAATCCTTAATTGAGCCTTGGCCCAGGCTGTAGCCTTGTGATCTAAAGCAAGTTAATAAAACATATAAATTTCATTTTCTCCACAGGTGCAATGACAGTTGTATTACTTTCTTCTCTAGGTTGTGTAAAGATCAGATGAAACATAATACGCAAAATGTCTTGTTATCATAAAGAAATAATGAATTATTAGTTGTTAGAAATCCATAGGACATAAAATATTTGGGGAATAACAGTCAAATAAATAAAATTTAAATTTCCCATTTAATATTGTAGAAATCAAAATGTAAAAGCAAAACAAAATTTAATTTGAGACTAGACAAAATTCTTCTCTTAGCAGGTGGATTTCAGGAAAACCTGGAAAGACTTACACGAACTGATTCTGAGTGAATTGAGTAGAAAAGGGGAATATTGTACATAGTAACAGCAACATTGTGCCATGATCAACTTTGATAGATTTAGCTCTTCTCAGCAATACATTGATCTAAGACTATTCCAAAAGAATCATGATGGAAAATGCTATCCACATCCAGAGAAATAACTATGGAGTTTGAATGCAGAATGAAGCATATCATTTTCTTTTTTTTCCTTTCTCATATTTTCCTCCTTTTGTTGTGATTCTTTCACAACATGAATAATTTGGAAATATTTTTATATGATTGTACATGTGTAACAACAATATGGCTAGCAGCTACTGTGGTTGTATAAGACCAACAACAAGAGCACACATAAGGCTGCCAGTACAAGTTCTTTGATCTGCTTTTCTAAGGAAAACAACTTTAAGGGGTTAACAATCTCAGTTTAACTAAACATACATATATAATTCAGTTGGTTCAGGGACAAAAGATAAGTCCCCTGAACTTCAGGGCAAGTACAAACAGAAATTACAAGCATACATTACAAACAGACCAACTAACACGAACCAATCTATCCATAGCAATACATAGTTACCAGAGAAGCATCAACATCTACCTGTCTGGGTTACAAAGCCAGGAAGGGGGCGGGGGTTTAACGACTTTCTCAGAGTCTCATTACCCACACTTTTTCAATAAGTGTATCCCAAAAAGTTAACCACCTACCTTCCAATGCATATACCCTGTACAGGACCCTGAGGTCTTGAGGCTTACCATTCAGAGTGTGAGAAATCAGTGTGGGAAAGCTCCAACAACTGGCTGCAATATCAAGTAAGTTGGCTGTCTTTGATTGAATCTTACTAGGTGCTAAATGCCAGGCCCAAACCCCTGTATACTAAGTGCTAAGCCTGTGTGGGCATGAAGCCCTCAGGGTCCTAAGGGGAGCTGGTAAGACCAGAGCCAATAGTAGGAGCCTGAGTCCTGGTTTTGAGATGACATTTGATGATGGCTAGAGTGTATAAAAAGAGAGAACAGAGCTATTTGCTTGGGGCTCTCATTTACTGGATGAGTGGCTTGTGACTGGAAGAGACTCTGGGCAGCTGCAGTTAAGATCCCTCCAGCTTGTAAACCCGGATATCAGGACTTGGTTAAACCATGGTAACCATGCATTGAGATTTGAGTCAGAGAAGGTCGGTCTGTTGATGTTTGTAAGTTGCTTGTATTTCCTCTGAAGTTCAGGGTGCTGGCTTTTCCCCCTGAACTAAGCAAATGATATTTGTATGCTGGACTAAAGTAAGATTGTTAACCTTTTAATGTTACTTTCCTTAGTAAAGCAGATCAAAAGAACTTGTGCTTGCAGCATTCTTGTGGTTGGGCTTGTGTTGGTTTTCACCCCCACAGCAGCTGCTAGCCGAATTGTTGAAACAGCAGCACCACATCATGTACAATTCAATGACTCTCTACTGTGTTAGTGCTGAGAAACTTTCCAAGACAACAACGATCCCACTTTACCTGCCCCATTCAAACAAAGGCCAGACTCATTAAAAGTCCTTAAGAGAAGAACAGCAAAAGAACCCTGCCCTGATTGCCACTACAACATGTATAGCCTATATCAGATTGCTTGCCATCTTGGGGAGGGGGAAGGAGAGGGAGGACAGGAGAAAAGAACTTGGACCTCAAAACCTCATAAAAGTGAATGTTGAAAATTTTCTTAATATGAAAATGGAAAAATAAAATGCTATTAAGTAAAGATCAAAAAGTTCTTTCCTTAGAAGCATATTTTATATATATGAATATTTCCTTCTTTTTTAGTTGTTCTGTAGTATCATTAGAATGGTAGTTATTCCCTCCAAATATATAAAACAATTTCTTTCTATGAATAGATTTTTGTCATTCCATAAAGGATCTGAAGGGTTATTTCTCTGTGTACAAATATATATATATATATATATATATATATATATATATATATATATATACATACACACACATATTGTATATATATGTATATATGCAAATATACATATATGTGTGAGTGTATAGATATATACACACATTCTTATCTTGTTTTTTTTTTTTTGTTGTTATTTTTGTTGTCGTTGTTCTTGTTGTTTTTCAGTTATGTCAGACTCTTCATGACCGCATTTGAGGTTTTTGTGGCAAAGATACTGGAGTGATTTGCCATTTCCTTCTCCAGCTATTTTACAGTTGAGAACTGAAGCCAACCGGGTTAAGTGATTTGCCTAG
Source organism: Trichosurus vulpecula (assembly GCF_011100635.1). NCBI lineage: Eukaryota > Metazoa > Chordata > Mammalia > Diprotodontia > Phalangeridae > Trichosurus > Trichosurus vulpecula. Next base: position 136,739,050 of record NC_050581.1, read on the forward strand.
GACCACATAGCCAGTAAGTTTTTGAGGTTGAATTTGAACTCAGGAAGATGACTCTTCCTGATTCCAGGCCTGGCGCTCTATCCACTGTGCCACCTAGTTACCCATTCCTATTGTATGTATATACAGTTACTAGTATTTATATAAATCTTTAAGATTTGCACAGTAATTTACAAATATTTCCTCATCTTATTCTCCCAACCACTCTGGAAGGTAGATGCTATTATTTCATTTTACTTATGAGGGAACTGGGACCAAAAGAGGTTGTGTGATCTGCCTATTGTCATCACATAAAAGCAAGGAATGAAGATAGACAGACAGATAGATAGATATGAAAGATGAATAGATGTGTGGATAGATGGGTGGATAGATGGAGAGATAGATGGATACAGGATAGATAGATAAGTAAATATAAATCTATACATTTGTGTGTGTGTGTATATATATATACATCCACATGTGTATATATACATATGTGATTATGCATGGATATTTATATTCATACATATATGACTATACATATAAACATAGAGAACTGTGCATATATTATATCATTGTAGCTGAAATGTTCCTCAGTTGTGGTGGCAACATGGTAGAATGGAAAAGCACTGGTTTTGAAGTCAGAGAATGGGGCTTTAAGTATTGGCTCTGTCACTTACTGGGTCAATGATTTCTGATAGTACCTGAAGTTCTCTTAGACGGGTTTCTCATCTGCAAAACTCAGAAGCTACATATAGTTTCAGAAAAGCTGATCTACCAAACACTACATTTCTACTCAATAGCGAACAGATTGTAAATGATTGAGAAAATATAGTCAAAATGTGTAGGCCTATATGAAGACCTAAAAATGAAATTTTATTGAGTATTACAAAATTATGTCTATGAAAGATTATATTAGCAAAGAAGAAAAAAGAATGAGCAAATCAATAAACTAAAACCAAGAATGAAACAGTGATTTTTTAAAGGAAAAATAAGTAAGACATATAATGAAATGAATTTGAAAAATTTGAAACATTTGGAAACATTGGAAAAATAAAGTAGATACTTTGGGAGAACTCAAATAAGATTGATATGAAATGAGCTAATATATTAGAAATTGTGGGAGAGAAAAAAAAAAACATCTAAATTTCCAAATCATTGTGATAAAGGATAACTGCAGTGAGTGTAGAATAAAAAGAAGATTTTTCAGAGATTATTGTTCATGGCTCTTTTTACCACCCCTCAAAAATACAGATTAAAGATAGATTGATATTTTAAAAAATACAAAATATCCACACTGATAAGTCATTTTTAAAAGACAACATTAAAAAGGCCATTTAGGAATTACCACATAAAAAAGGTATCTGGACAATTATATCAAATATAATTATATTGAATATATATCAAATATTCAAACACCAAGTCACCTATGCAATTTGAAAATTCAAATATTTTAAAATTAGTAGAAGATAGTATTTTTTCTAATATTTCTTGTAAGAAAAATATGTTTGAGTCCCCAGACCAACCAAGATAGGACAGAAAAAAGAGAGGCATAGGGGAATATAATTGATAAATATCAGTTGCAACAGGAATAGTAACAACAGTAGCAGCAACAACAAAAACAAGAAAGCTGCATAAGGACTTGACCAAAAAAGACAAAGATTTTGGTGCGAAAATAGCTGCCTAATACACGTACAAGAGCTTTTTAAGGTAGCAAATTGTTGTGTCCATATAACATACTTTTTTTTGATCCTTCATATTTTATTATTTAATATTTTTAGATTTCTACATTGTTTTCTGCAAGATTTTCACTTACAAATTTTCTCCCCATTTCTACCCTCCCCCCCTCCAGATGGCATATATTCTGATTGCCTCATTTCCCAGTCAGCCCTCCCTTCTGTCAACCCCCCAATCCCCTTTACCCTTACTTTCTTGTAGGGGAAGACAGATTTCTATGCCCCATTGCCTGTATATTTTATTTCCCAGTTGCATGCAAAAAACAACTTGTTTTTGAGCATGTACTTTTAGAGCTTTGAGTTCCAAATTCTCTCCCTTCTTCTCTACCCACCCACCCTCCCTAAGAAGGCAAGCAGTTCAACATATGCCCCACATGTATCAATATGCAAAACACTTCCACAATAATCATGTTGGGAAAGACTAACTATATTTCCCTCCATCCTATCCTGTCCTCCTATACTCAATTTTCTCTCTTGACCCTGTCCCTTTTCAAAAGTGTTTGCTTTTGTTTACCTCCTCCCCTGATCCGCCTTCCCTTCTAACATCGCCCCTTTCTTATCTCCTTCCCCCTACTTTCCTGCGGGGTAAGATAGCCAATTGAGTGTGTATGGTATTCCCTCCTCCAGTTCAATTCAGTGAGAGCAAGATTCACTCATTCCCCCTCACTTGCTCCCTCTTCCCTTCCAACAGAAGTGCTTTTTCTCACCACTTTTATGTGAGATAATTTACCCCATTCTATCTCTCTCTTGCTCCCTCAATATATTCCTCTCTCACACCTTAATTTTCTTTTTTTAAAGATATTATCTTCATATTCAACTCACCCTGTGCCCTGTGTTTATATATATATGCATATTCCCTTCAACTACCCTATATACTGAGATAGGTATCTTGAATTACAAACATCATCCTTTCTTGTAGGAATGTGAAAAAATGGTTCAACTTTAGTAAGTCCTTTATGATTTCTCTTTCTTGTTTACCTTTTCATGTTTCTCTTGATTCTTGGATTCGAAAATCAAATTTTCTATTCATCTCTGGTCTTTTCATCAAGAAAGCTAGAAAGTCCTCTATTTTATTCAAAGTTCATATTTGCCTTGTCACATTATGCTCAGTATTGCTGGGTACCTGATCCTTGCTTTTAATCCTAACTCCTTTGACCTCCAGAATATCATATTCCCAGCCCTTCAGTACCTTAGTGTAGATCTTGTCTTATTCTGATTGTGTTTCCACAATACTCAAATTGTTTCTTTCTGGCTGCTTGCAGTATTTTCTCTTTGACCTGGACACTCTGCAATTTGATGACAATATTCTTAGGACTTTTCTTTTTGGGATCTTTTTCAAGAGGTCATCAGTGAATTCTTTAAATTTCTATTTTACCCTCTAGCTCTAGAATGTCAGGGCAGTTTTCCTTGATAATTTCTTGAAAGATGATGTCTAGGCTCTTTTTTTTGGTCATGGCTTTCAGGTGTCCAATAATTTTTACATTGTCTCTCCTGGATCTATTCTCCAGGTCAGTGGTTTTTCCAATGAGATATCTTACATTGTCTTCCATTTTTTTCATTCCCTTTGTCTTCTTCTATAATTTCGTGATTTCTCGTAAAGTCACTAGCCTCCACTTGCTGCAATCTAATTTTTAAGGTAGTATTTTCTTTACTGATCTTTCGGACCTCCTTTTCCATTTGGCTAATTCTGCCTTTCAAGGCACTCTTCTCCTCATTGGCTTTCTGGAGTTCTTTTGTGATTTGACTTAGTCTATTTTTAAGGTGTTATTTTCTTCAGTATTTGTTGGGTCTCCTTTAGCAAGTCATTGACTTGTCTCTTCATTATTTTCTTGCATCATTCTCATTTCTCTTGCCAATTTTTCCTCTACTTCTCTTACTTGCTTTTTCAAAGCCTTTTTGAGCTCTTCCATGGCCTGAGGCCAATTCAAATTTTTCTTTGAGGCTTTCGATGTAGGCTCAGGGACTTTGTTGACTTCTTCTGGCTGTATGTTATGGTCTTCTTTGTCACCAAAAAAAAGATTCTGCAGTCTTAGTCTGAGTCATTCAGCACTACCTGGTCATCTTCCCAGCCAACTACTTGAACTTTGAGCTTTTTGTCAGGGTATGACTACTTGTAGAATAGAGAGTACTTTGTCCCAACTTTAGGGGCTATGCTGCTGTTTTCAGAGCTACTTCTACTCCACCTTCACCATAAGCTCTGCCATAGCAGCGCTCCTCCTCCCTTAAGAATTGCCAAACAGTACCATGACCCAGATGCTAGCAGGTCAAAGCAAGAGAATCCTGCCTCTGTGCCAGCAAAGTCCTCCCTGTACTCCTGCTTTGATCTGGGGCTTGATTCCTCCCACCATGTGAGCCTGGGACTCAGGAAGCAGCTGATGCTGGAGCTCTGGAAGCAGTTGCAGGTGCTTCCTGCTGCTGCCGGCCCACTGCCACACCACCTCTGCTGCCCCCAGGGCTGTGGCCGGACTACTCACTTCTGTTACCCTGATCCAGCAGTTTTCCCACTAACCTGCTCTGTGGTCTTTGGAGTTTGTGGGTTGAGAAGTTTGGTAACTGCTACAGCTCAGTGATTCATGGCCCTATTGCCTGCTCTGCCCAATTCCCAATCTACTTGGTCCTGCAGCAGCCCACACTGGGCTGCGCTCCACTCCCTGCACCTTGCAATAGACTCTTCCCAGCAACCATCCAGGCTGTCCTGGGCTGGAGAAGTGCTTCCCTCTGTGATTCTGTGGGTTCTGCAACTCTAAAATTTGTTCAGAGCTATTTTTACAGGTGTTTGGAGGGATTTGGGGGAGACCTTAAGTGAGTCCCTGCTTTCCAGCTGCCATCTTGGCTCTGCACCTCCATATAACATTCTTTAAAAGTATCCTTTAAACTGATCCTATTTTATAAAAGACTCAGATATGAGTACTGGTTCCATCACTTGTTGTCCATATCACAGTGGTCAAGTTCCTTCACTGCAGAGAGCCTCAGTTTCCTCAAATGCCAAATATATAGGGTAAAATGCACAGAGTCACAATAGACATACATATGTATACACATGTGCATTACATAATGTATATGCATGTGTGTATATGTATACACACATATACATATTATATATTACACTTTTAAAATTCTTATTCAGTATTCAGATCCTCATCCATAATTATCTTTAACAATCCCTGTAGTAACTTATGGAAGAATTGTATTGAAGGAGAAAATGTATTTTTTGCCAAATGGCACAGGCCAGTTTGAAAATGTTTGCTTTTGAGAGGCTTATATAAGATGTGATTTTGGTATCACGAATCAGAGAAACTATTATCCCCTTTCAGCTGGCAAACACTCAGCAGGTGACCCTGGCCTGACATTCATTTTGCGTCATTTGTCATTTCCATAATCTCAAATGTGAAATGAATGCAGATTGAAAGCTGCAGAAGGCTTTCAAGTCTCAGCATGTGTATTCTTATAGAAAGTATAAACCTCAGCTCATACAACAGCCATCACCACATTATTTGAAAAGCAAAAATAAATCTTATTCTATGGGTTGCATGGTAGTGTTGTTATGTGCAATACTTTTTTTTTTCAGAGAGAAAACAATTTGCAAGCTGGTGTTTTGCTGATATTAACACTTCCTCTACATTTCAGCAAGTAACTAGAGAAGTTAGAAATCTTCATTGAATTTATGAGCAAAGGCTTATAGTGTTGTCTGGTGGATCCTTATTAAAATGGCTAACAGTGTTTACAAGTAGTGATTGTAGGAATGATGTAGTAGCTTTGAAGCAGTAGTAAGTCGGAGTTCAGTTAGGGATGTACCTGAAACTGGACACACAAATTCTGCTTCAGATATGCCTAGCCTCAAGACAGGGCCAAATCCAAATGAAAGATTGGAAAATAATGGAGCCCAATGGTAGATTGAACCATACATGATAGCTTGATTATGGATAGCTTAAATTTTGATTCACATGTTCTGTAATAGCACTCTCATTTTTGCATAATTAACCAATTAAGTGCTAGTAAGATAATTTTTTGAGGGAAAAATAAACTCCGTCTAGAATACACTAAGGGCTTAATGAGTGGTGGTCTATTACTAAACTATTAGAATATGAAAGAATTATCACAGTCTGGACTAGAAAAGGATTAACATACCTGCTGAGGCTTGTTGCCTCAGAGGATTTTCCTTTTGCTCTTTTTTTTTTCTTCTCCTTTCTTAATTGTTGCACTTTGTTGCTGACAATCAGAGAATTGGGAGATAATTCACCATGGAAAAAAGGCTTTAAGGGAAAATAGAAACCGGCAACTTGTTGGGTGAGCCAGCATGCTCTTCTCCAATCTTCAACTGTGACCCAGAATTGGATATAGGAGATGGAGTTCTGAAATTGCGTTTTGTCTGATGTCTGGTGCTAGCATAAGGGTATCTTGTAATCTCTTTCTAAACAGTTCCCAGGTTCCCTTTATGATCTTTGGCTTGAGAACTCCCAAATCTTCTACTACTTCTGTTCCTACAACCTAGATGCACAAATGGTATTTTATTCACATGAGGTCCAGGTTTGCCTCCACCCTCACATCACAGATGTCTCTTTCCACCCTCCCAAGTTGTCGTGGGCTGCAAAAAATTCTTCGTTGTCACCTTTGCTAAGCTCTGCCACTCCAGAATCCAATTTGAGGCATTATTTTTAAAATTGTTTGTAGGGGAGTGTTGGGAGAATTGGTCTGAGTGCTTTCTCTACTCTGCCATCTTGGCTACACTGCCCTAGAATAAAATGTTAAAGGCAGAACAAAATAAAGCCAAAATATGGGATAGAACACTAGATGCAAGAAATGTGGTGGAAAGTTGATGAGCCAAATATCAAGATTGCTTTATAATTTTCAAGAAAAAAACAAACAAAAGAAAACTAATTGTATTGAAGACACTTCCAATATTATTTCTTGTTAGAAATTATTACCATCCTTCTACAGGATATTGATATAAATTTAATTTTTTTAAAATAAAAGTTATAAGTTAAATATTCTGAGAAGATGGCAGAATAAGATGGCAAACGCTGGGCTATTTTAAATTCCCTTACAAACATAAGCTAATTATTACTTCAAAGGGAATTTTGAGCAGCAGAAATAATTAAGAGTCAGGATAAAGAAATTGTCCTCCTAAAACAACTTGGGAGGACCTTAGGAAAAGTGACCTCCAGGGCAGAGGCCCTGCCCAATTGAAGTGCAAATACCTCTGGGCAGATTCTACTAATTGAACAAAGGCCCTGGTGACAGGTGGCAGCCTCTGCAACAGAAACTTTCACTTCATGAAAAGTGTAAGGTTCAGACAGCTGAGCAGGGATGCCAGGCACAGGTGTGTTGACCAGACACAGTTCTGGATGCATCTCTAGGTGAGGAGGAATGAGCTTATGCCAGGTGAGTTGTGGTAGCAGAGAAGCAGGGACCCTACTGCTTGTGGGCACTTCCAAGAGAGCTATATCTCTGCTTTCAGTTTTGGTTCCAGTGCAGAGGGTGGGCTGAACTTCACAGTCCTGAGAGGAATCACAGTGAGGTAGAGTATTTGCAGTGATTGCATGGCTGGAGGTTCTAGGTGGAGAGGAATGCCTGAGGTCTGGCTCCAAGAGAGAGATTATTAAACAACAGTACCTTAAACCTGAAGCATGAGGCATCATTCCCCTCACCTCTTGACTATAACTTGACTATCATAAGAAGTTACTAAAAGTTAATAGTAACAACAAAAAATAAGTAAAGAAAGAAAAATAACTTGACTACTATGGGGACAGAGGAGATCTGGATTTATACTCTGAAGAAGATAGTGAGCTAAAAAGACCATTCCTACTTCAAAGAAAACTGTCACAAGCCCAAAAGAGTTCTTAGAAGAGCTTAAAAACAACTTTTAAAATCAAATGAGAGAGGTTAAAGAAAAGTTAGAAAAAAAAAATCTTCCTTCCTCTTCTTCATCTTCCTCTTATTTTTCCTCTCATCCCTCCTCTGCCAAGGGTGATTCACAGGCCATGCCCAAACCTGGAAACTGGCCCTGGAGTCAGGAGGACCTGAGTTCAAATTCGGCCTCAGACACTTGATATATTTCGTAGCTGTGTGATCATGGGCAAATCACTTAACCCCAATTTCCCTGCCTTCCCCCCCAAAAAAATTATCTGTCTTAATTGTTGGGAAATTCAGGCTGCATTAAGGTCAGTGAGCAATGCAAACTCACCTTCTCAAGTAACACCCTGAATTAAGTGAGTATACTGTGATGCAATACATGAATGCCACATGTGCTGTCTGAAGCTGGAACTGATGAAGTTACAGTAAAGGACTAATCAAAGAGGCAGACACAGGTATCTAGGGGAAAGAACTGGTGCATAATTTATGCAGATAATAAGAATTACATAATTTCTTTATGCAACATCTTTGTGCATAGTTGCTCAGAGTCATTAGTACATTTTATAATAACCCAGATGAAAAGATCAGTCTCTCCATCGTGTAGACAAAGTAGACAAAGATCCCTAAAAACAACGTTCAAAGACCTTTGGAAAGAAGTCTTTTTAAAACAGAGTCAATGAAGTACTTTCAAGAATGGACAAAAGAGAAGAGGGGGTTCAGACAGAGAAACACATTTCCAGGAGAACTTTGAAACTGTGTTAAATGTACTGTGTGTATGTACACACACACACATATGTATTTAGAAAGAAAACAGAGTCTGGTTCATATATTTCCAGTTTCTTATTCAATGCTCTTTTTTTTCTTTATATAGAAATGTTTATGTTTGTTGCTGTTTGCCTAGTTCAGGTAAACCAAAAAAAAATGTTTGGAAATAGCTTGTAACCTGGAAGACAAAAAGCTGAGTGTATTCCATTGGAAAGGATGATGAAGCGTGTTTTATTTGTTATGGTTTACTATGAGTGTGTTCATGTTGTTTTCCCCATTTACTCTAGGGCGACTAAAGACTGTCCATATTATTTACATTTAATCTTGACATTTGTATAATATTTTATGTCATGTTGCCCAAATCTGAAGAGATCTAGCTAGACTCATGCTATCTCATATTCTGAGATTATCACAGTTACTAGTCAAAGCAAATGCCATTTTGCTATTTTTTTTTGGGGGGGGAGCATGGGTAAGAAGTTTCAAAAATACTCTGAGTTTGGAGTTTATAGGACCTGGGCCAGGAGTTAATAGATGAGAAAACTGAGTCTCCGTAAGATAAAGTGACTTGCCCACTATTTCGCAGGTATAAGTGGCAGAGACCTTATTTTAACACTTTGTATCCTCTATCCTGGAGTGAACTCCATCCTCATGAGGGAGGATTCAAGGGCCATACCCCATTTGGGGAAAATTATTCATGCTTTGGGGAATGGACTAGGTGGGAAGGAGGAGAGAGACATGAAAGGGTTTTATCTGCTCTCAGGGTGAAGATCCCCGCCCACCCCCCTTAGTTAAATTCACAACTGTTACATCTGAGGAAACAAATATAAAATGGGAAAAATAAAAAAAAAACATCCACATGGGTTTGAGCTCTGGGAGGCATACATCCATACTACACACATACTGATAATATAGTTACATATTTATGTACATATATACATATGTACATATAAGTACGTATATGTGTATATATAAACATACTTATGAATGTGTGTACATACACACACATATATATATGAATACTCATATACATACACACATACTAATATTATATGAATGTTAATATACACATGTACACATATATTCATAAATCATGTGTGCATGGCTCTGATTAATTAGGAGCTAAAGATTATGTATACTGATAACTCATTCGTAATTTGTTTACCTGCATGTAAACTTGTGTATTTGTGTGGGAAGGGTTTTTTAGATCTGTAATTTCATTGGTGTAGGGACTAATCAGTATAGAAACTCTTCCGATCTATGTGGATTAACAATTCATTTGTCCCAAAGGGTTTCAGGAAATTGTCTGGGTGCCTGAGACATGACATGATCATACAGTTAGTAAGTCTTAGAGTTAGTTCTCACACCTAGGTCTTCTCAACTTATAGACTAGTTTTCTATCCATTAACCACATTATGCATTGCACTATGATATTGTAAAGCCTCTAAAAATCTTCATTTTTGATAGGAAAGGCAAATATTCCCCTCAAACACATAAAGTCTTATTTAGTCATTTGTTTATTTTAAAGTTTGCTTAGCATGCCAATTCTTAATGCCAATATAAACTGCAAGCCAATCCAAGCAAAATGATTGACAACTTCAAATCATCATGTTCTTGACTGAATTTTTTTTTTTCAATTCATACAATGCAATTAGAAAAGAATTCTAACAGTTAAGGTTATTCACATTTCACATTTTAAAATTATCACTATTTGTCCTTGACAATTTTGAACTGTAACATTTTGCAGAAAGCATTCCAATATTTGGGGCTAGGTGAGAAACTTGTAAGCAAGGTGAGAGATTAGTGATGGCTTTTAAATTCCATCATGTTCTTCTCTTCTACTATATTTGGGTGGAGAAATCAGTCCTATTGTCTATAAAGAAACCAGTCTTGAAGGATTTCTGTCACTAACCATGACATATCAAAGAATTATAGAATCCCAGAGTTTAAAGGGACTTAAAAAGTGATACAATCCAATATGTATCTGAAATCTTCTCTATCACAAACCCAAGTGTCCATACATATTTTCCTTGAGAACCCTGAGAAACAGGAAAGTCACTAAGTCTGTGTAATGTAGACAGTCCACTTTTAGATGCCTTCATTTATTAATAATTTTTCTCTTTATCTTAGCAAATAATTTACCTCTTTCTCCAAATTGACAGTGTTGATAGCATGCCCAATAAATTGAAACACCTATTGTGTTTACGGCAAGATGATTTTTTCCTGACAAATCATCTCTATTTCCTTTAATAAATGGTCATATAGCATAGCCAAGTTCTCTTATCTTGCTTGTCAAATTCTTCTTAACATATTCCATCTTTCAATGCCTTTTTCCAAAATGTAGTTTCCAAAATTTAGCAGGTTACTCACCCCCTCTCTGTATCAAGAAATAGAGAGATAAATGTAGACAGATATATATAGATATATGCATATATGTGTGTATTTGGGGAGAGAGAGAGAGAGAGAGCGAGAGAGAGAGAGAGAGAGAGAGAGAGAGAGAGAGAGAGAGAGAGAGAGAGAGAGAGAGAGAGACAGAGAGAGAGAGAGAGAGGGAGTGAGAGAGGAGAGGATACAACAGAGCCATCATGTCTGATGCTTAGGATAGCTTGCTTATGTTCATAATTTCTCAAGATTTGAGTTAGTTCTCTGTGGCAAAATTTTCACACTGTTGACTCAAAATGAGTTTATAGTCCATCAAAAATCCCATTTTTAAAATGTAGCCTTATTACTCACATCTGACTTATTCTATATTTACAATTTTTAATGGTCATAGAACTTTAGATTTATCTCCTATTTTCACCATTTTTAGAATCTTTTGGATCCCAATTTTTCTCATCCAAAAATAAGCTATTCTTCTCAAGTTCTTATCCATAAGTAAGATGACAATATCTATGAATTCATCTAACATTAAATTTTAAAGAGTATAATATACAGGATAAATCTGAAAGGCATTTATTAGAAACACTTTAGCTTAAGAGTAATGTATTAATTTACTTTCTTTTGTTTTTTTTTGGATTGATCATGTTTCATTCCACCAAAATACACTGTCAGTCTAAATCTCTCAATCTTTCCACCTTGCCCACAAGGATATAATTTCAGACATTGAAAAATGCCTCATTGAAACACAAATGTGTTTGTATAGATATATGCACTCTCCCTGTTCTAACAGTCTAGCAGACCTCTTAAGCGAGGTGTTGACAGTAGTCTAGCACATTTTTTTTAATTAAGAAACCCATGCTAGATAACAGTGATTTTTACTTCTTTGTCTGAATACTCACATAATAGCAATTCTATAATCTGTAATCTTGCTGGGAATGGAAGTTGAGATCCCTCCTTTGTATATGAAGAGTCCAAATTTTTCTTATGCCATTTTTAATTGGTAGCATGTTCATCTGTCACTTCCTCCACCACAAATATTCCTTTTCATAGAATTGTTCCAATATCAATCATATTGAATATTATTAATATTTTAATCTCAATCATATTTTAAGAACCACACATGCAATACCACTTTGCTACCATTTTTAGCCAAGCATCATTTTCTCCTGCAAACCATCAAAACTCAGCAACTACTATTTTAGTAGAATTTAAAGGACTACAGAGATGAAAGTTCTTACTATCTTGTTGTTATCCTACTGTAGTTCCTTTTGGGATTAATTGGTTAAGGACCAAGTTCTTTGAAATCACCAAGGATAAGTAAGTATATGATTAATATTTTCTCACTTATCCTTATTATATGCTCTACTATAACTTTGTCATTCCCAACTTCTTAGTTTCTGTTTCTTTTAAATAATTCTTGTTCATTTCTTTCTATTCTCAAGACCTTAGAAAAAAACACTATCATTCAATGGCCTTGCTTTCTCTATATTCTCTAATTGTCATTTCATCCATTTCAATTGTTTAATCTCCTCCTTATCCTTCTTCCAGCCTCCAATCTCAAAATACCTTTTTGTTGTCATCTTTTACTGTAATCATTGGCTTGCTCTCTCTTTTCTTATCCACAAAATATCTTTTTATTCTTACATGTTTGATTTTCATACACACATATATGTTTTTAAAAATCTGAATTTACCTTAGAATTTCCTCAGATGCTAGATGCACACTGTTAAATGATGCTCAACTTTTCCCCACTCTCTAACACTGGATCATTTGAGACTATCAGCAAAATGATTTTCTTTATAGTCCTTCATCTATCTTTAGCTGATTTAGTTTCAGTCTCAGATGATAGAATCTTATCCATATATCTTCTGAATTCCATGAATTCTGCTTTCCCAAGCTTTGGGGTATATGCAAGAGTATGACTGCTCCTATTTCCTTTATATAGTACCAATTTATATAGTTTGTTCCCTTCTCAATATTTCCATCATTTCTATGCCAAGTCTGTCTTTATTGGTAAAACAAAGTCCAGACTAGCAGTTGAATCTATAATTCTTATAGCTTTTATGACAGGAAATTATTAGCAAAGGAGAGTTGAGTGTATAAAATAGTCATGTTTTTAGTGAGAGTACTTCTGTCATATCAAAATAGTTGATTCTCTCCCTTGCAATCATGTACTCTTGATACATGGCATTTTGATTATCATCAGGCATTAATTTTCCATTTCTTTCTCCTGCATACTCTGGCTTACTATCCAAAAAAGAGACATTGAACTTTTATACCTCTAAAAAATGTGTAGAATTAACTTGCTACTACTGTCTTTTGTGATGGATATTACAGAGCCACTTAATGGTAATAAGTTATTGTTTGATGTTGGCTAGCTTTCTCACTAGTCCCTCAGTGACAGGGTGAAGAGCAGAATTAAGTGTCACTTTGAGCTGAAGGATCTCGTTGCACACTTGAATGGGTGGATGTAAGAAGAATTTTTCAATGAGGGCTCAAATGCATCCAATGTATGTACAGTCACAGGTATTCTCTTGGTGATTGACCACTCACATGAAAGTCTACTGATGGGAAAATAACTGGGTTTAAGCCCTTTTGCTCAATAAAGCTCCAAAGGCTGCTGAGGAGACAGAAAGATTGCTAAAGCAATGTTTGTCAGTTTTACAAGTCATAACTTGGTGACAAACCAGATCATAATAAGATGTATTCACTCAACTCTTTTGCTTTAGGTTCAATATCAATATTTCTCCCACTTTTTATCATCCTCCATATATTCCTAACATGCTACTATCCCTACAATGATGATTTATTCACATAAAATCTCTCTTTTTTATATACAATGTTACTTTGTCACATTTTAAAATAAAATCTTTATTTTTTGACAGTTTACATTGTAGTGTTTCAGTCATGAATCAACCACAGAAGTTTAATGATCTTTTGGAGGTCATCTCACCCCATTATAATTATATACTTGCATGAATACAGACATAATACACGTATGCATACACATGTACACCATACACATATACCTACTTATTAATATATACACATATTAATACACTTTATATGTGTGTGTATATAAATATATGCGTACATATATACATATATATACTTACATATATATATATATACATATATATATATATATACACATACTTACATATATATACACACACACTTTCATTTCTTATTCGTGCCAGATAGAATTTTGAGACCATACGTGTAACTTCCCTTCTTTGTAGTCTTGTCTCCAGCAAATTATGGGACCCTTGAGTATTTGGAGTATTTTGTTTGCTTTGTTGTTTGCTTATTTTGTAACATTTAAATGTGTATATAAATGCAAGCTATAATCCTTGCTATGATCTCCATTTTCATTGTTATACCACATTGGTTGCTCTCTTTGGTACTTGCTTTGGCAGTTATATCTGATCACTTTAATCCTTCCACTTTCATCATAACCTAAGATGAGCAAATCTATAGGCTGATTCATTTTAGATTCAACCTTCCCCATAGCAAAAGCAAATACACAAACAGTCAATATAAAAACAAAACCATCATTCTTGTAATTTAAATTCTCACCCTGGAAGCAACATCTAATTCTCCAATACCAATTTCTTAGCCACATGTAAATGCCCCATTTCATTCTTTATATCCTGATCTGCAATTTGCTGTAGGGATTAAAATATCTCCTTCCAGTTTTTGGCACATGATTTCATAAAACCTAGAGCTACTTTGCTGTTTCTTCCCAGTGGTATCATTCATTTCTACATATATATCTAAAAGTAAGGAATGATCATCTGGTTTGACAAGTCATGGGGAGCCTTCCAATAAACCCTCTTCATATATCCCACAAAGACAGTACACCCAAAGTTTATAAGCATGTATGTCAGTGTTACACATTGCTGCTTTCGTACACATCAAATGATAATGCCCATTACGTATTCTTTCTTCATCTCCCACATTGTTTGTGGCAATATGAATCTCACAGTAGGAGAAGCAGCAGCAGCAGCAACAGTAGTAGTAATAGTAGTAGTAGTAGTAGTAGTAGTAGTAGTAGTAGTAGTAGTAGTAGTAGTAATATGCTTAGCACAATACCTGGAAAATTATAGATGCCTCATAAATTCTTATTGACTGATGAAAGCTAGAATTTTTATAGCGCTTTAGAGCTTTTGAAACCTTTTATGTTGTAACAATAATGCTACTAGCAGCTGCTGTGGAGTTGTAAGACCAACAACACCAGCACACAGGAGGGCTGCTAGCACAGATTCTTTCATCTGCTTTTCTAAAGAAAGCAACTTTGAAGGCTTCATAATCTCACCATATCATTCACATAGTTCAAGGGAAAAAAGTCAGTACCCTGAACTTCAGAGAAAACACAAACGGAAATCACAAGCAGAAATTATATAAACAGAGCAGATAGCATAAATCAGTAGACAGGGCTTCTGTTTGTCCATAGCAGTACATACATAGTTGCCAGAGAGAGAAGCGCCAACATCTGGGTTTTCAAAGCTAGGGGGCCTCCTTAACAACAACCCAGAGTCTTGTCTGGTCAAATCACATGACACTCTTCCAGTGAGTGAGCCCCAAGCAAAATGCTAACCTCAGACTATATGCACACTTCTTTGGGGTCAGAGGGCATCACAACCATGTCACTCAACCTGTTATGACTTAGGCTTTCCTGTGACTTAAGTAAGTCATCAAAGACTCAATTCAAACAAAGGCAAATCTCAGTCAAAGGCACTCGATAACCTCAGTACTATGAAGAACTAGAACTCCAAAAGAAAAAAAGAGCAAAACAAAAAGTGCCACTTTGCTTGCCATTACATATATATGTTAACTTGTGAGGTCGGAGTTATTACTGTCCTTGTACTATTGATGGAGTAACTGAGGAGCATTGAGGTTAAATAATTCGACCAGGTTCACATAGGCAGGAGGATTTAAAATCAGGTCTTCCAGACTCCAAGGCCTTTACTCTATTTTACCACTTGAATGTTATTTACCAATTTATAGAACTTGGACAATTTGCATTTTGCTCAGAAGACTCAATTTTCTGTTCTACAAAGAGTTTTATATTTATTGAACAACTTGAGGTGTTGGGAATTTTTTCTTTATTCCTCCATATTATATTTTACCCACCCACCAGCCTTATTATTCTGGTATGGATATAACTTTTTTTAAATGCTCTTCTTATATTCATTCTTTCCCTCTGAAAATATCCCTTCTACATTGTTTTCAAAAAATAATTTTACAATTTCAATTGAAACAGAGAATAGAGAAATGTAACTTCAATCTTTTCACTTTCTCTTCTACCTGAGAGAAGACTCTCCTCCTCCTTTTCTTCTTCTTCTTCTTCTTCTTCTTCTTCTTCTTCTTCTTCTTCTTCTTCTTCTTCTTCTTCTTCTTCTTCTTCATAATATTACTATTATTATCATTATTATTATTATTATTATTATCATCATCATCATCTTTGGTTGCCAATAGTCAGAACAGTTCAGGTGAAACTTACTAGGAACAGACAAACTTTGAAGTATTGCCAAGATTATGGAGTATACTGTACACAGGCAATTCAGGAGAGGTAAATTTCTTTGAGCACATTGGAGACAATATGAAAGGTCCTTATGATAATTGTAGGGAGGCAGAAAAGAGTGGAAATAGAATTAATATGATATGTGAATGTATGTGAACATGTTCTGAAGAACAAAAAGGAAAAAAAAATGGGTGTGTAGCAAAAAGAGTTGGAGCTTAGACCAGGTTGAATGAGTTGTAGTAGTCTTGGTAGCCGGTAAGACTAAAGATCTTCAAACAACTTTTCTTTCCTATGAAAACCAAAATTAAATTAAATTAAAAAAAGTCTACTTTCTTAGAGCACAATGCTGGGGAAAATTCTAAGCATACTTTATATCTCAATTGCTTTGTTCAGCAAAATCTTTTCAGACTGGGAGTAGCACTGAGGAAAGGAGAAAAGAGGGATTCTTGATGTGGTCCTCATCCAAGCTTCATATAAATGTCCATCTGTGTTTCAGCCTGCTTCCGTAGTGCCAATGAATCACAGAACCATTAATACTTATTTTTCCCAAGCCTACCATTTCACAGTTCAAGAATGAGTGAAGAGTAGATATCTTAAGAGAAAGGTGATTTCTTTAATTTTGTGTGTTGGAGTCTGAGCCAATCTGAAAAAGAGTTTTTACAATTTTGAAAATTCCTGATATTACTACAAAGAATATTCATTAGATTACTTTTGAATTTGTAGAGAAATACTTAATAAACAGATGATTAAATAGCAGAGAAAGGGTGAAGGTGGTATAATT
This sequence comes from Trichosurus vulpecula, assembly GCF_011100635.1. NCBI lineage: Eukaryota > Metazoa > Chordata > Mammalia > Diprotodontia > Phalangeridae > Trichosurus > Trichosurus vulpecula. Next base: position 136,756,064 of record NC_050581.1, read on the forward strand.
GAGTTTGACTATCCCTGAAAGTAATTGTATCACACGCTCAAAAGTCAAAAAAAGCTTCATCAATTCAGTTATTTTACCTAGAATATTCTTTAGTAAATAACTCTTTAACACCACACATTAAATTCTAAAGGGTTTGGGATTGGCATCATTGAGGATATATTTTTAAAAACAAAATCACACTCTTTTGAATACTTACACAATAGAAGTAATACATATATGTATACATATTATTTATGTAGCATCAAAATGAATAAATGAATAAACTTATATATAGAACCCTTTACCACGTAGTATTTTTCCAATGATAAACCTGTGATGTGGATAATTAAAATATCATTATTTCACCCATTTTACAGATGAGAAAAATTGAAACTTAGAGAGGTTAAGCCACACCTGGTGAGTATTGTTTCAAGATTTAAACTCAGACCTCTTTAATCTAATATTAAAAGTCTTCTCATTCTACTAGGATGCATTTTTACAGAACACATGATTTATTGATATTACCTTTCAAAGCAAGAGAAACATATGATAATTCTTATTAGCTACTGGAAACAATTTACTAAAAATATTTATTAAGTGCTAATATGTGTTAAGCACTGAGGATACAAAAAGGTTGAAAAAGTCTCTGCTTTCAAGGAGTTCACAATATAATGGGTGGGGGTAGGGAAGGTCGTGTAAACAAATATAAACAAAGAAGCTATTTACAGGATAAATGATGACTTTATAGAGGAAAGGTATTAAAATTAAAAGGAGTTAGGAAAGACTTCCTGTAAAAGATGTATTCTTAGTTGAAATATAAAGGAAACCAGGGAACTAAGTAGACAGATTTGAAGGGAAGAGGATTCCATACCTGACAGTCAGATAAAATGCCTGCAGTTAAGAGATGGAGTATCTTGTTTGGAGAACAGCCAGGAGCCCAATGTCATTGGATGAAAGAGTACCTGGCAGGAAGTAAGATGTTAAACAAATGGAGAGGCTGTGTTGACCAGTGAAATCTGAAACAACTGAGGAAACAAAGGTTTGAGCTTCCAAGCATATCACATTATTAAGAAATTTATGCCAATTTTGTAACAAATCAGGACCAAGTCCCCTCATTATATAGGGAAGACAGATTTTTTTATGCATTAAAAACAAATAATTAACAGGATGACCAGGATACAAGATTAGTTAATCTGATTTTGAAAAGGTGGAAAACTTAAGGTTCTCTGTAAGTTGGTGGGGGGTGTAGATGAGTGACTTTTAGGAACTGGGAGTGGGGAGGGTGAGCACGTAGGCTTTGCTGGATATGTAACAAGATGTCACTCAAATACCACTTTAAGCAAACAGGTTGAACTTGAGGGAAAATAAGTTTCAAAATGGAATCAGTTTTACAAGACAGAGACGGTTCATACAATTCTCACAATTCTCTCAGTTCCCTTCTTTGATTCATGGGGGAAGGACGAGTCACAGCTCCCCAGGAATTGCTTATCCATAAGCCAAATATATAAGGTATTTAATGTGCTCATGCTTGTTATCAAATTTGCATATCAATAAAAGACAACTGGGAAGAATCCTCTTGTGTAGTTTAGTACAAATGCTAACAAAGAGTCTAAGTACAATAATGATGATATAAATACCTTGTTAAATAGACTCTATAGGCGAACTAAGTCAAACTACAGATCATACTACTTAGAGGGCTCACAGTAGTCTAATTTTGAGAGGAGAAATTTGTGTGTCACCAAGATAACCAAGAAAATTCAGCAAATGTAAACTCTTATGAAACAAAAGAGCAAAGCAATACAAGGATGATAATTATGATTAAATAACACCAAGTCTCCTTGTATCTTAGTAGCCTACTTTAACATCCATTTAATCAGTATATATTTTCGAGAGTCCCAGATGTGCCATATATTTATCTAGTCTTTAGAAATATCTTCTCTTGGCCATTCTGGAACAAACCTTATTCTCAGTTTAAGCTCTGAAAGGGGTGCTCTGCTTCTCTGGTTCCAAGTCATTTGTAGAGATTGCTAGATGATCCTGCTAAAATCTGTCAGTAACAAGACAGTACAAGTTAGTACAATCTATTAAATTTGTTTTTTCTATAACTAGTACTGTGGCAAAAACCAGATCAAGCCTTATGGTTTTGACCTTATCAACAATATAGTTATGAGACTGTTCCAAATTAAGGATTCATAATTTACCTGAAACTTCAGAGATTTTCAGTTTTGATATACCAGGTGCTGTTTTGTTTTTTCTAAAAACCCTATATCTGATACAAGAATTAAAAAAAAAACCCTTCTGTCTTTTTAAAATTATCTGACAGACACTTTATAATGGCTTCATGAGAATTCAGTTAACCATCCCTTTAATCAAAACTTAAAACAGTATTAAATTTCAGTCCTAATAGTTTTTACCTTACAAAGCAAAATTGCCCTAATCATAGCTTAGGACTTGAATACTGTTAGTTTTCTACTGTTTCCCTCACAGTCACATTTTTCCTTTGCTTGGAAATTAAAAATAAGTACATTCTGGAGTTCTTCAAATTGCACATACAGTAAATACATAATAGTTGACTCAAAATTCACTTAGCAACAATGTGGTTCAGATTCAAACACCCTCCCTTAAAATCCTTGAATCCAAAGTCCACCATTATCAAGTTAGCTCAAAAATGTAACTTCATTGCCAACTATTAAAATAAAATTTCATAAGTTTACATAAGTAATAGCCAAATGATTCCAGATGAAAACTCCTTCTTTATTATGATAAACTTGCAAATTTCCCCATTTGATAAGGAGTGGGAGGGGACATCCTATCCTCTCAGTCCTAGGTTCTCAAACTTCAGTAGAATTTTACATGTGATCAGTAGAGTTGGTCAGATCTTATGATGCTGCCTAAATACAAAGTCTCAGAAGACATCAGAGATAAGGATATCTTAAAGATTGTGTACATATTTTCCAGCCAAATAGTTTGTTGTTGTTAGTATTATAAAACAAAATATACCCCAATAAATATATCACAGTTTTCAAATATTTTTTGCTTTTTATCACATTTTAATAGTTCATATGTAATCTAACAGCATTCAGATTTTAAGAGGTTTTTTTTGCCTAACAATGTTTCTGATACAATGGTTTCTAAAATTACACAGTACAAGAAAAATTAGAAATATAATAATAACATGCAGTATCATATATTTAAAACATGAAATAAAACTTACTACCTGGCAGATGAGGTCAATTCAGCATAATGCTTTCCTTATCATCTTACTCATTCATTTGATCAAATTTGGCAGTTTATGCTAATCAAAACTAAAACTCAGGATAGAGGTATCCAGTACTGAGCGATTATATTCAATTAGAGAAAAAATATTAATAATAACAATAATCTACATACAAATAGTTCTTATAATAAGCTGGGCCCTCTGTTTAGCACCTCAATCATTACGTTTGATCCCCACAGCAATCCTGGTAGGTGGGTACTAATAATATCCCCTTTATAAATTTGGAAACAGAAACTAAGAGAGGTAAAGTGATTTTTTTAAGGTCAAACAGATAATAAACTTCTTAATGCCATGCAGCAAATGCAGTTTGTATTAGATGCTGATTTACTACAATTATCGTATTTAGTTAAAAGAACAAAATTTACCTCAGCAATTAATTCTGTTTGAATAAAACTTTGAAATTTCTACTTCTGCCTTTCTAAAAGACATTTCTAGTTTCTAGTCTCCTACCCTCCTTTTTATCATTGTGAATATCTACCATGATTATCAAAACCAAAGTCTGTGTCCAGGTGATGGTGTAAGTGGAGAAGGTGGTCCCATGAAGCCCTCTTCAGTTTAAGGCCCCACACCGTTTTTTTCCTTAATTAAAGTTGTTCCCTGATTTAAATAAGCTTTTCCCATTGGTAAAGAAATGGTTAACAAATAACACACACACACACACACACATATGTGTGTGTATATATGTGTACATATATATATATATATGTATACATATATATATATATATACATATATTTGCAAGATTATAAAAGTCTTCTAAATATAGATAGAAATGAGGATTGGGGGAAAGGGTGAGGGAAGAGACTAAGGGAGGGATCTTTGAAGGGGGGATTAAGTTAAGTAATAGAAGGGCAAAGTAGAGTACATGATTAAATTAGAAGAATCAGGAGGAATAGGAAATAAGTGATACACACAAAATAAGAAAAGATCAGAAGTAGAATTTTTTAGGAGAAAAATGCTAGTGTATTAATCATGTTGTGAGACAAAGTTAAAACTAAAATAGATTCAATCAATTGAGAAAAATAGGGAAACTACACTATATGTCAGCCATATTATCACTATTGTGTAAGACTGTTTAAAATAACTAGACAGTATAAGGTTGGAATATTGCTGTGGTGTAGAACACGATGAGTTGGTGGACTTAGAAAAAAACATGGAATGGCTTGGACTGATGAGTTGTGAACTGATCCAAGCTTTCTGGTGATCAGTTTGGATCTGTGTCCAAGGGTCAACCAAATTGTGCATACCTTTTGATCCAGCAATAGCACTACTTGGTCTATATCCCAGAGATTGTACAAAAGGGAAAAAGACCTACAATGTGGAAAAGTATTAATAACAGCTCTTCTTGTGGTGGCAAAATACTGGAAATTGAGGGAGGGGACATCCATCAATTTGGGAATGGCTGAATAACATGTGGTGTATGAGTGTAATTGAATACTATTGCAATAAGAAATCATGAACAAGATGATTTCTGGAAAAAAATGGAATGACTTGTACAAATCGATGCAAAGTGAAATGAGCAGAACCAGGAAAATATTGTACACAGTATCAGCAACATTTTGTGATGATCAGCTATGAATGACTCAGCTCTTCTCAGCAACACAATGATCTAAGACAAGTACAGAAGACTCATGAAAGAAAATGTTATCCACATCAAGATAAAGAACTGATGGACTCTGAATACAATTAGAAGTATATGTTTTTCTTACTTTATTCTTTTTTGTGTTTTTATTGGTTCTTTTTTCACAACTGTGACTAATATGGAAATATGTTTTACATAATAGTACATGCATAATCTTTCCTAAATTGACTTCCATTATTGGAAAAGGGGAGGAGAGGAGAAAAATTTAGCACTTCAAATCTTGTAAAAACAGACACTAAAAAATTGTTTTAATTACATCCCATGAAGAGGCACAAAAAATTATTATAGTAGAGGGAAAGAAAGGAGGAAGAAGGGTAGTTTTTGAGCTTTAATCTGATCAGATTTGGTTCAAGGAGGGAATAACATACTCTGTTAAGTATAGAAATCAAACTTTCCCTAAAAGCAATAGGAGGAGAAAGGGGAAAGAAAGTGGGGAGGGGAGTAATTAGAAAGAAGGGAAGAACTAGTAAGGGAAAAAGGTAAGATAAAGGAGGGGGGCTGATAGAAAGGGAATACTGAGGGAGGCAGTGGTTAAAAGTAAAACTCTTTTGAAGAAGGGAAGAGAGAAGGGAGAAATAAAAGCATAAACAGGAGAGAGGAAATAGGATGGAGAAAAAGACACAGATAGTAATCCTAACTGTGAATGTGAATGGGATGAACTCTCCCATAAAATGGAAATGGATACCAAAATGAGTTAAAAACCACAATCCTACAATATATTATTTACAAGAAACACATTTGAAAGGGGGATACACACAGAGTAAAGGTAAAAGACTGGAGTAGAATACATTATGCTTCAGCTGAATTAAAAAAAAAAAGCAGGGGTAGCAATCCCTATCTCAAACAAAACCAAAGCAAAGATAGATCTAATTAAAATAGACAAGAAAGGAAACTTCATCCTGCTAAAAGGCACCATAGACGATGAAGTAATATTATTACTAAACATATATGCACTAACTGGTATAGCACCCATATTCTTAGAGGAGAACTTAAGGGAGTTACAGGAAGAAATAGACAGCACTATTGATTGCAGAAATGAAAATCAAAACAACTCTTATAAATGCTGGAGAAGTTGGGAAATTGGAAAATTATTGCATGGTTGGTGGAGCTGTGAACTGATCTAACCATTCAGCAGAATAATTTGAATCTATGTCCAAAGGGCTATAAAAATGTGCATAACCTTTGACCCACCAATATCACTTCTAGGGCTCTATCCCAAAGAGAACATATTAGTGGGAAAAGGATGTGTATGTAAATACATACATATCTATATCTATATCTATATCTGTATCTATATCTATATCTATATCTATCTATATATATTTATAGCAGTTCATTTTGTGGTAGCAAAAAAAATGGAAATCAAAGGGATGTCCATCAATTGGGGAATGGCTAAAAAAATTGTGGTATGTAAATGTAATGGAATACTATTGTGCTATAAGAAATGAGGAGTAGTGTGACTTCATTATAACCTGGAAAGACTTAAATGAACCAATGCTGAGTGAGGGGAGCAGAACCAGGAGAACATTAAACACAATTACAGACATATGTTATCTGTAAGGACTATGGTAGACTTGCCTCTTCTCATCAATGCAAGGTTCAAAGACAGCTCTAACAGACTCATGATGGAAAAAAAAATAAACAAACAAACAAACAAAAAACCTATGTATATCCAGACAAAGAATTATGGACTCTGAATGCAGATTGAAGCAAACTATTAGGTCTCTTTTTTTCCTTCTTTCTTGGTTTTGTTTCTTCTTTCTCATGAATCATTCTATTGATTATAATTCTTCTTTACAACTGGACTATTATGTAAATAAGTTCAATGAGGGTGTCTATGTAGAACCTATATGGGATTACATGCCATTTTGGGGGGTAGGGGCAACAGAGGGAGGGAGAGCAAATTTGGAACTCAAAAACTTGTGGAACTGAGTGTTGTAAATTTAAAATAAAAAATAAATTATTTAAAACAAAACAAATCAAAATGTATAATGGGGAAATATTTAACAAAATAAATGAAAATACAATAAAACATTAAAAAAGAAATGAGGAGCATATGGCCTTCATAAATAACCTGGAAAGATTTCTGTGATCTAATACTGAGTGAGGGGAGCAGAACAAGGAGAACATTCAACACAATTACAGACACAAGGTATCTGTGATGATTAACTTTAATAGACTTGGATCTTCTCAGCAATACAAGGTTCTGAGACAGCTCCAAAAGACTCATGTTGGAAAAAGCTATCTACATCTAGAGAAAGAATTATGGAGTCTGAATGCAGATTGAAGCAACTATTTGCTCTCTTTTTCTTTTCTTTTTTATTTACTTTTGTTTCTTCTTTGTCATGGTTCATTCTTTGGTTGCAATTCTTTACAAATTGACTGTTGTGAAAATAAGTTTAATGTGAAGCTATATGTGGAAGCTATATTGGATTGCATGCTGTCTTGGGGAGGGAGGGTGGAGGAGAGGAAGGGGAAAAAATTTGAAACGCAGAAATATATGGAACTGAGTATTGCAAACTAAAAATTAAAAAAATAAAGGAATAAGAAAAAAATGTCTTGACATGTAATTGGGAAAAATAAAATACTATTAATTTTTAAAGGCATACAGGGAAAAGGGGGTGATCAAATGTGGGTAAACATTCTTTGATTTAAAAATAAATTTTAGTATTTCAACATTAGGCTAATGTTTCTAGGTACAAATTTATCTACAAAGATACTAGAGTTTTAGTAGATTACCAGTTCTGTATGACTGAATGATGTGATAATGTCATCTAAAATAATCAAATGCATAGTCACACTGTATTAAGAGACTCATAGTGTCTAGGATCAAACCTGATGAATAATTTTATTTTCTGAATTCCATATTTCAGGAAGCAAATTGCCAATCTGGACAACATCTCAAGTGCAACCAAGTAGGTCAAAGTCCTTGAGATCATGCCACATGAGGCTAAATGGAATTCACTGGTGGTGTTTACTATGTAGTAGAAAATATTCAAGAAGGAATTGGCAGTCTTATACTATTTTGAGTGCTGTCACGTGAAAGAAGAATTGGGCTTTTAATATTCTGCCCCAAAGGATAGAACTAGAAGTAATGGATAGAAGCAGCAAAGTGAGAAAATTAGACTTTATGTAGTGATGTATAGGTATGTGAGTGTGCATGTGTATATACACATACATACACATATACAGACATCTACACACATATACATACATCCATATACACATTAATATACATGTGTATGCGTATGTGCATATGTATACAAACATGCAAACACACTTATACACACGCATATAGCTATCTTTCAAAAGTAAAACAGACTTTCTTACAGACTGTGACTTTTTGAGAAAAGTGGTAGGAGGATAAGATTCTGAGACAGAAATGATCAACTACTCTGACTCTAAAATTTTACAGATGGAAAAGCTAAAGGTCAGAGAACAGAAGAGACTTGCTAAAGATCACATAGCTAATAAGTGACAGAGTTGGGAATCTGTTGTCTTCTTATTTCAAATCTGCCATACTTTCCACTGTACCAGATTGCTATTATTGGAAAGAGTATCTGGAAATCTCTATTGGATTAGATGGCTCTGATGATTGTTCTCTTCCTATGCTGAGTCTGTAATTTTGTGATGCAGTAAAGGAAAGTCCAGTCTAGGGCTGTTTCTATAAAAGTTTCTCATCCAGAAATGTTAAAAAATCATTCTAGATTATTGGCTACATGCATCTCTAGAGGTAATATTTTTCTTTGGCGCTCTACCAATTCCAGAGGAGACAAAAACGAATACTAACCAAAGATTCTATGTCTTCTATGGAGAATAATTTTAGCAGAATGTAAATTCAAATGGGGTTCTCTATCAGTGGTGGGATACTATCGATGCTGCCATTTATGGGGTAATATTTCACCAATCACAGGAAATTCCAGAATGCTACAAACAGCATGGTATAAGACATTTTAAAAAATAGGGCTTAAATGCTTGAAAATGTAGTTTCAAATCCTTCATAAAATACATGCTGCCTGCATAACCTTAGGTAAGTCTCTTATCTTCAATATTCAAGAACCAATTTTTTAGAGTTGTTTCCTAGACACAAGTGAGAAATAAAGCTGATCATATTAAAATAGGAAGGTTGTATAGGATCACAGAAATAGCATTTGGTTTGAAGTAAGACTGGATATACATCCTTGTTCTACTATTAACTACATGTGATTGAGGCAGGGTGGCACAGTTGATTGTACAAAGAATTTGGAGTCAAAGCAAGCAGATTTGGTTTCTGCCTATGCCACTTAGAACCAGGACCTTTGGCTTAGCACTCTATATTTGTGGCAATCAATTTCCTCATCTGAAAAATAAAAAGGATGGACAAGAATACCTCCTAAGTCTTTTTTAGCTTTAAAGCTATGACATTGTGAATGATTATTTGGATATTTTGTTCATTAGGACAATAAAATTTCTGTGAACTTAGTACTGCTTGATAAATTACTTCTGGCTTGTCAGATTGAAGCCATGGCTTATATTTGAGAATCTACCTAAACATATATCAGAGAAGGACCAAGGCAACTGAATGTAGTTTGTCTGACATCTTTTGATCATTAAAGACACCGTTATACTGTGATCATTAAGTGATTACAGTGGCTCTTCCTCAAATTACTTCCTTTGAGGATTTTAAAGAATCTTTCTTCAAAAATGTGATTGGCTTTACTGTCTCTTAGAAAGTACTTTTCAAATGATATTGAGTTGAGTAACAATGATTAGTGGAGATGAAAGGAATGAATGAAGTAGGAATAGCACAGCAGTATTGATATAATCTTGCCAATCAATAAGCAGTGTAATTTATAGTAAAATGAATTTAGAGATGTCATTTTAATCCATTCAAACAACCATAAATAAATCAACTATAAAATAACTTAAATTAAATAATTAAAATACTTAAAATAATTTTTCATCCTCAGATAATCAGATCATAATGTTATATTCACAAATATTTCTACATTTGTAAGGACCTCTCCATCCTATGCCATTAGGTATTAGGGAAATTAAGGCTATTAAATAACACCTCATTTTTTTAAAGAAAAAAAGTCATCTCTCAGAATCTTAAACAACTCTCTCACACTAGAAGATCCCCAGAAGGTGCACAAACCCATTCATAGAGTAAGTTTGTCAGAGGGGTGGTTCTTTTACCAATGAAATTAAAATTTGCTGCTCTTTCTTGTTCATGCCTTATCCATCTGCACCCTGCCCCCCCAAAGCAACACATAAATGGAAGTGTCCCATTCTTTTTAAAATTAAGCATTGTTTGGGGCAGCTACGTGGCACAGTGAGTAGAGCTCCGACCTTGGAGTCAGGACTAACTGAGTTCAAATCCAGCCTCAGACACTTGACACACTAGCTGTGTGACCTTGGGCAAGTCACTTAACCCCAACTGCCCTGCTTTCCCCCCACAAAAACCAAACAAAAAAAATAAAAAAAAGGTTTAAAAAAATAAAAAAAAAATTAAGCATTGTTTGGCCCATGCTATTTCCAAACTTACTCTAAAATATCACCTATCCCAAATCAGGCTGCAAATGATATGAGAATATAGCTTCTCTTAGAACATTTATATAGGCTGTATTTCCAGTAGGGTCCAAAAGTCCAATAGGGTACAGAAGTGACATTGATGGATTTTTGTAGTGATCAGTCCACTCCAGTGAAAAGCAAGGCTAGTGATTCTGAGATCAACTAAATTAAAAAATCCTAAGTGAACCTGACTGACCCATTTTTACAGAGAAGCCAAGTGTAAATTCTACCACCTAGGCAGGGCCTAAATCTCTTTAGTGTAGCTTCAATTTCCAGTGCTTCTATTCCAATTCTATGCTCAGTTAAGCACCCAATGCGTGTTTTCTTTTGTGATAAAAATACTCAAATTATTTTGTAATATTATGAAGAAATGCTTTCTTTTAATAATCCAAACAGTATCTTCACAAACTTTTCTCCAACTTTTCTTTCTTCCTCGTCTCAATATTTCTTGGTGATCCCATTTATCATTTCCTGCAATACTTTCTGTTTTCTATCCATTACCAGTTTATTCCTTTACCTACTTTGCTTCATTTCCTTCTCATTTAGCAATTCATAGTGCCTGACATGTTTCTTCTACCCGCTTATCCTTCTATCTTTATGCCTCCCACATCATCTGCTTCTCACTAATTAACTTCATTTTGAGCTCATTCTATATCTTATTTTTTAATCATTTTGCAGTCATATCCAGTTCTCTGTGTCCCCTTTTGGGATTTTCTTTTGGAAAGGTACTGGAGTGATTTGCCATTTCCTTCTCTAGCTGATTTTTTAGATTAGTAAACTGAGGCAAAAAGGGTTAAGTGACTTGCCAGGGTCACATAGCTAGTGTTTGAGGCCAGATTTCAGGTCAGGAAGGTGAGTATCCCTGACTCCAGGCCTAGTACTCTATCCACTGTGCCACCTAGCTGCACCATTCTATCCTTTACCATTGCCCTTAACATCTTGGTTGTCTCTGTGTCCTTCCCCTTTCATCCCAAATTTCATACCTGTCTATTTCTTGTCTCTTTAGACCTTGATTGTCAATTAAAACTTATTGAATTGTGAGTTGATACAACCATTTTAGACAGCAATCTGGAATTATTTCCAAAGAGTTATTAAATTGGTTGTAACTTTTGACCCAGCAATACCACTACTAGGTCTATTTCCAAAGATGATTAGGAGAAGAGGAAAAGAACCTATATATTCTAAAAGGTTTATAGTAGCTCTCTTTGTAGTGCCAAAGAACTAGAAATTACAGGGATGGCCATTAATTGGGGAATGGCTGAACAAGCTGTTATATGCAACTCTGTTGGAATGTTAATATAGTATAAGAAAGGACGAGCTCAAAGATGTTATAAAAATATGTAAAAATGACATGGAAAAATAAAGTGCAAAATAAGCAGAACCAAGAGAATATTGTATGTAGTAGCAGTGATATTGTTTGAAGTATGATTTTGAGCAAATGAGTCATTTTGACTATTATAAATATCTGGATTAACTATAAAGGACATAGGAAGAAAGACACTGTTTGCATCCAGAGAAAGAGTTGATAAATAGAAATATGTAGAGAATAATTTCACACACACATACATATGTATATATATATATGTGTGTGTGTGTATGTGTATATATATATATATATATACATATATATATATATATATTTCTGCTTAATGGTAGTGATCTCTAGAGTAGGGAGAGGGAAGAAGAAGAGGGTAAAAAGGAAATTTACATGATAACTTTGTTGTGTATTTAAAAGAAATAGTAACTTGTACAGAGTGGATTTGTGGCTTCATGTGCAACCATCTTTTTAAATGTACTTTGTTATAGAAATGCCTGTCTTATGAAACATTTTAAATTAAAAATTATTGGCTTCCTGTACTATGTATATCATTCTTTTGTTAAGGTAAATATGATTGTCACAATCTGAATCCTATCATAGTTTTGGGGTAGAAATCAAATTGACTGATTTTGCTATTATTATTTAGGTAGTTATATTGGTATATGATATATGTTTCCAAGTCTGACAAAATAAGAATATTCTTTTATTTGAAATTAAAAAAATAAATTTTGTTTTTATTTTTCTCATTGTTTGTTTAATATTTTTAGTTTTCAGCATTAATTTTCAGAAGAGTTTGAATTACAAATTTTCTCCACATTTCAACCATGCTCTCACTCCAAGATGGCATGTATTCTGATTGCCCCATTCCCCAGTCAACCCTCACATCTGTCACCCCACTCACTCCCATCCCCTTTTCCCTTACTTTCTTGTAGGGCAAGATAGATTTCTATGCCGCATTGCCTGTATGTCTTACTTCCTAATTGTATGCAAAAACTTTGTTTTGAACATCTGCTTTTAAAACTTTGAGTTCCAAATTCTGTCCCGTCTTCCCTCCACACTCACCCTCTCTAAGAAGGCGAGCAATTCAACATAGGCCACATGTGTATCATTATGCAAAACCCTTCCAAAATACTCATGTTGTAAAAGACTAACTATATTTTGCTCCTTCCTATCCTATCCCTCTTTATCAAATTTTCTCCCGTTACCCTGTCCCTTTTCAAAAGTGTTTGCTTTTGATTACCTCTTCCCCCTATCTGCCCTCCCTTCTATTGTCCCCCCTTTTTATCCCCTTCCTCCTTCTTTCCTGTGGGGTAAGGTACCCAATTGAGTGTGTATGTTATTCCCTCCTTGGGTCAAATCCGATCAGAGCAAGATTCACTCATTCCCCCTCACCTGCCCCCTTTTCCCTCCAAACAGAACTGATTTTCTTGCCACTTTTATGTGAGATAATTTACCCCATTCTATCTCTCCCTTTCTCCCTCTCTCAGTGTATTCCTCTCTCATCCCTTAATTTGATTTTATTTTTGTAGATATCATCCCTTCACATTCAACTCACCCTGTGCCATCTGTCTATACATATATATGTGTTTGTGTGTGTATATATATATATATATATATATGTATATACACACATATACATACACACACATTATATATGTGTGTGTGTGTGTGTGTGTTTGTATGTATGTATGTATATATGTGTGTGTGTATTCCCTTCAGCTACCCTAATACTGAGGTCTCATGAATCATACACATCATCCTTCCACATAGAAATGTAAACAAAACAGTTCAGCTTTAGTAAGTCTAGTATGATTTCTCTTTCCTGATTACCTTTTCATGCCTCTCTTGTTTCTTGTTTTTGAAAGTCAAATTTTCTATTCAGCTCTGGTCTTTTCATGGACAAAGCTTGAAAGTCCTCTATTTTATTGAAAATCCATATTTTGCTTGGAGCATGATACTCAGTTTTGCTGGGTAGGTGATTCTTGGTTTTAATCTTAACTCCATTGACCTCTGGAATATCATATTCCAAGTCCTTCAGTTCCTTAATGTAGAAGCTGATAGATCTTGTATTATTCTGATTATGTTTCCACAATACTCAAATTGTTTCTTTCTGGCTGCTTGCAATATTTTCTCCTTGATCTGGGAGCTCTGGAATTTGGTGACAATATTCCTAGGAGTTTTCTTCTGGGATCTTTTTCAGGAGGCAATCTGTGGATTCTTTCAATTTCTATTTTACCCTCTGGCTCTAGAATATCAGGGCAGTTCCCCTTGATAATTTCTTGAAAGATGATATCTAGGCTCTTTTTTTGATCATGGCTTTCAGGTAGTCCAATAATTTTTAAATTATCTCTCCTGGATCTATTTTCCAGGTCACTGGTTTTTCCAATGAGATATTTCACATTGTCTTCCACTTTTTAATTCCTTTGGTTCTGTTTCATAATATCTTGATTTCTCATAAAGTCAATAGCTTCCACTTGCTCCAATCTAATTTTTAAGGTAGTATTTTCTTCAGTGGTCTTTTGGATCTCCTTTTCCATTTGGCTAATCCTGCCTTTCAAGGCATTCTTCTCTTCATTGACTTTTTGGAGCTCTTTTTTCCATTTGAGTTAGTCTATATTTTAAGGTGTTCTTTTCTTCAGTATTTTTTGTGTGTCATTTAGCAAGTCATTGACTTGTTCTTCATGTTTTTCTCACATCTCTTGCATATGTCTTCTCAATTTTTACTCCACTTCTCTAACTTGCTTTTCCAAATTCTTTTTGAACTCTTCTGTGGCCTGAGGCCAGTTTATGTTTTTCTTGGAGGCTTTTGATATAGGCTCGTTGACTTTGTTGACTTCTTCTTGCTGTGTGTTTTGGTTTTCTTTGTCATCAAAGAAAGATTCCAAAGTCTGAGACTGAATCTGAGTCTGTTTTTGCTGCCTGGCCTTGTTCCCAGCCAACTCACTTGACCCTTGGGTTTTTCTAGGGGTATGACTGCTTGTAGAGTAGAGAGTACTATGTCCCAGGGTTGAGGGGTTTAACTGTTGTTTTCAGAGCTATTTCTATACAGCAAGATCTGCCACATCAGCACTTCGTCTCCCCCAGGAACCACCAACCCTAACCAGACTCAGATCTTTTTTTTTAATTTTTTTTTTATTTTTAGTTTACAACACATGGTTCTACATAATTTTGAGATCCAGATTTTCTCCCATCCCTCCCCCCTCCCTCCCTGAGATGGCATGGAATCTCATATAACTACCATGTATAACTTCGCATTGAATTAATTTATACACTAGTCAAGTTGTGGAAAAGAATTATGACCAATGGGGTGAATCATGAGTAAGAAGAGACAGAACCAAAAAAAAAAAACAAAAACAAAAACAAAAGAGAAGAAAAAAGGCGAGCATGAAGTGTGCCTCAATCTGCATTCAAACTTCACAGTTCTTTCTCTGGATGAAGACAGCATTCTCCATCGTGAGTCCCCTGGAGTTGTCCTTGCACCTTACATTGCTGAGAAGAGGGAAGTATGTCAGGGTTGGTCATCACAGAATCCATATATCTGTGGTTGTGTACAATGTTCTCCTGGCTCTGCTCTGCTCACTCAGCATTATATCATGTAGGTTTTTCCAGATTGTTACGAAGTCTGTATCATCCCCATTGCTTATGGCACAATAGTATTCCATTACCTTCATATACCACAGCTTGTTCAGCCATTCCCCAATTGATGGGCATCCCTTTGATTTCCATTTCTTGGCTACCACAAAAAGAGCCGCTATAAATATCCTTGTACATATGGGTCCTTTTCCCGCTTGTGTGATTTCTTTGGGATACAACCCTAGAAGTGGTATTGCTGGGTCAAAGGGTATGAACATTTTTATAGCCCTTTGGGCATAGTTCCAAATTGCTCTCCAAAATGGCTGGATCAGCTCACAACTCCACCAGCAATGTAGCAATGTTCCAATTTTCCCACATCCTCTCCAGCATTTGTCATCCTCTTGTTTTGTTATTTTAGCCAATCTGACAGGATAGATGTGGTATCTAAGAGGTGTTTTGATTTGCATTTCTCTAATCAGTAGTGATCCAGAGCATTTTTTCATATGCCTATAGATAGCTTTAATTTCTTCCTCTGAAAACTGCCTGTTCATATCCTTTGACCATTTCTCAATTGGGGAATGGCTTGTATTCCTATATATTTGGCTCAGTTCCCTGTATATTTTAGAAATGAGGCCTTTATCAGAGAAACTAGTTGCAAAGATTTTCTCCCAATTTTCTGCTTCCCTCCTAATTCTTGTTGCATTGGCTTTTTTTGTACAAAAACCTTTCAATTTAACATAATCAAAATTATCTGTTTTGCATTTTGTAATGCTCTCTATCTCTTGTTGTATCATGAATTCTTTAGTTTTCCATAAATCTGATAAGTAAACTATTCCTTGCTTTCCCGAATTACTTATAGTATCAGATTTTACTCCTAGATCATGAAAACCATTTTGACTTTATTTTGGTGTATGGTGTGAGATATTGGTCTATGCCCAGTTTCTGCCCTACCATTTTCCAATTTTCCCAACAGTTTTTGTGAAATAGTGAATTATTAGCCCAGAAGCTGGCCTCCTTAGGTTTATCAAAGAGTAGATTGCTAAACTTGTTGATTTCTCCTACTTGTGTACCTATCCTATTCCACTGATCCACACCCCTATTTCTTAACCAGTACCAGGCAGTTTTGATGACTGCTGCTCTGTAGTACAGTTTAATATCTGGTATGGCAAGGCCACCTTCTCTAGCATTTCTTTTCATTAATACCCTAGATATTCTAGACCTCTTGTTTTTCCAGATGAATTTTGTTATTATTTGGTCCAGCTCAGTAAAATAAGTTTTTGGTAGTTCAATTGGTGTGGCACTGAATAGATAGATTAATTTAGGTAAAATTGTCATTTTTATTATATTAGCTCGGCCTAACCATGAGCAACTGATATTTTTCCATTTATTTAGATCTGATTTTACTCGCGTGAAAAGTGTGTCATAGTTATGCTCATACAGACCCTGGGTTTGTCTTGGCAAATAGACTCCCAAATATTTTATAGTGTCTATAGTAACATTGAATGGAATTTCTCTTTCTATCTCTTGCTGTTGGGCTTTGTCAGTAATGTATAGGAATGCTGAGGGTTTATGTGGGTTTATTTTATATCCTGCAACTTTGCTAAAGTTGTTTATTATTTCAAGTAGTTTTTTACTTGATTCTCTAGGATTCTCTAAATAAATCATCATATCATCTGCAAAAAGTGATCTTAAGCAGCCTCTGCACTCCAACTCTGATCTACCACTTAATACCTCTCACCAAGTGGGCCTAGGGCCAGAAGCAACTGCAGCTGTAGTTCTGTCCTCAGAGCTTTACCACCTCAGCTGTCCCCAGGGCGGTGGCCGAACTGCGAACTCCTTTCACTCCCCACAGTTTTTGTCACTAACCTTCTCTGTAGTCTTTGGTGTTTTGGGGTTGAGAAGTCTGGTAACTGCCACAGCTCACTGATTCAGGGCACTAGGGACTGTTCCACTTGGCTCCCTGTCTGGTTGGTCCTGGTGCAGCCCATGGTGGGCTCTGCTCCCCTCCACTCCTAACTCCATGGAATAGACCTTACCGAGCGACCATCCAGGGTGTTCTGGGCTGGAGCTCTGTTTCCCTCTGCTACTCTGTGGGTTCTGCAGCTCTAGAATTTGTTCAGATCCATTTTTATAGGTTTTTGGAGGGACCTTGCGGGGATCTCATGCAAGTCCCTGCTTTCCAGCTGCCATCTTGGCTCCATTCCCAAAATAAGCATGTTCTATGTAGTTCAGAAACTAATTATTCATTTTGCAGTTCAAGTGATTACTTTCAATCAAAAGGCAGAAGAGAACTGGCAATTATATATTACCTACTGTGTTCCAGGCACTGTGTTAAACATTTTATAGATACTCTCTTATTTGATCCTCGCAACAACCCTATGAAGCATGGGCCATTATGAACACCATTTTACAGTTGAAGGAATTGAGGCAAATGGAGTGAATGACTTGCTCAGGATCATGTAACAAAGAAGGTGCCTTTAGTCATATTTGAATTTATGTCTTCCTGACTACAGGTCTAGCTCTTTACCAACTGAGCTACCTGGGCAAGAAACAGTCCTTGAAGTCAAGAGGCACACAGTCTAATGGGAAAAATAACATGGAAAAAACACCTATATACAAAATAGAAATATACAGCATAGATTAAAAAAATCAACAAAGGGAAGATACTAACATTAGGGTGGATTGATAATGTAGTATTTGAATGGTCAATTTTGCTTTCCATTTTATTTTAAACAAACATTTTTTTTTTTTTTTGCAAATCCATGACCTATACTTTAATTGCAAAGAAGCATTTATTTTATCCTAAATTATATTTCTGGTCTTAGTTCTCTGGGAACACTTCATTGGTAATAGGAGTAGATAATTTTGAAGATCTCCTAGGTTCTTTTGAGGACCTTTTATCTTTAATCCTTGATCTATTATCCCACTGACATTTCTGCATGTGTATATTTATTTTGATGAACTATGAAATATCTTATTTATTATGTAATGCGTTTATGTTATTATTATTATTATTGATTATTTTGGTTTGTATTAGAAATAGTAAATATTAGAACAGATCATGAATGAATGAATACATGAACTAAAAGTCAATTTTATGTGTTAATTTTTGCTAAGCACTGAAGATATAAATGAAAAAAAATATTGAAACAGTCTATGTTCTCAAGGAACACATATTCTAACAAGAGGAGACAGTGCAAAATAGAAAAGGCAGCTACAGGGTAATTGGAAACATGAAAAAGTTGTAAGAATTTAGTAAGCAAGCATTCTGATTATGTCCATGGTTAGTTATAGAGGCAAGATATACGATAAGTCCTGGAAGTCCTCCATCTGATGAGAAGTAATAAAAATAATGAATGATGGTGCCTTTGCAGGTGGCAGATTTATTCATAGCTAATGTTAAGCTTGAGTATAAAGCAATACATAATAGTACTATATAATATTTTTCTCATTTGTTCATATGTGACTTTTATATTTACTTATTTTGGTAGTCATTTCTTGAAATGAACTGAAATGAAAGAGGAAAGTTTAGTAAAACCATAAGTCATATGGAATACTATTTTAAGGAGTTGTCACTTAAAACAGAAGGATATTAATTATGTTTTGTATTTTATTGATTTTTACATTATATTTATACACTACAACAGCTCTCAGAGCATCTCTTATTAAAAAAAAAGACAACTAAGCAAAAGTAATGATGTAACGACCTCATTTGAAAGTGTAGGAAATATTTTATGTCTGTAGGAGCAATGACATAACTCCATTAAAAGACAAACAAGAAATCTATCTTCTTTCCCCTTCTCCCCCACTCTACTGGAAAATGAGAAAGAAAATTCAAAACAAATTATTTTTAACAAATATGCATACTTGAGTACTCCCCATATGGGACAATGTTCTCTCTATTATATGTGTGTTTATGTGTGTGTACATATATGTATATACACATATATGTACACACAGAAAGTACGTATGTGTATACAGAAATACAATTTATCATTTTAAACAAATTTCCATGTTCTTTATGTTTGATAGTTTAAGATAAATGAATATTATGTTTTGCAAAAGCTTTTTTGGTACCTATTGATATAGTTACTGTAATTTAGCTATAAATGTGGCTAATTAATGTTATAATTTTCTTATAAACCCAACCCTATATCCCTTATATAAATCCAACATAGTTATGGCATATAAAATTTGTGATATATAGTCTGTTTCTTTTCTACCATTTATTTAAATATTTATATCTATGTTAATATTTGTTATTGGTATATAATTTTACCTGTATTGACTCTACCTGGATTAGACATCAAGACTACACTTGTGCTAAAGAATAAATTATAATTTACAACATATATATATATATATATATATATATATATATACATATATATGTATATGTGTGTGTGTGTGTACACATGTGTGTGTATTGTAATTTGGCATATTAGTTTCCAATAATAGCTTTTATTTCTTAATTTTCTATGAATATTCCTTTTTGATAATGGTAATTTTATTTTTTTCACTATTTTATTTTCACTACATTAGCTAGTGGTTTACTTGTTTGGCAAAAGGCACAATAATCACTGAAGAAAATGAATACTTAAAAATTAGCAATAGGAAGCTAATGACTTTCTGAGAAATCAAGAAACAATAAAACAGAATGAAAAGAATGAAAAAAAAAATCAAAAGACAGTGTGAAATATTTCCTTGGAAAAACAGTGAACCTGGAAAATAGATCCGGGAAAGATAATTTAAAATTTTGGGGACTACCTGAAAGCAATGTTCGAAAAAGAACCTAGACATCATCTTTCAAAAAATTATCAACAAAACTTCTCGATATTCCAAAACTGGAGGGTAAAATAGAAAATGAAAGAATCCACTGATCACCTCCTGAAAAAGTTCCCAAAATGAAAACTTCTAGGAACATTATAACCATATTCTGGAGTTCCCAGGTCAAGGAGAAAAAAATTGCAAGCAACCAGAAAGAATTAATTAAAGAATGGTGGAGCCACAATCAGTATAACACAAGATTTAGCAGTTTCTAAATTAAATAATCAAAGGGCTTGGAACATGATATTCCTGATAGGCAAAGGAGTTAAGATTACAGCCAATAATCACCTACCATGCAAAACTTAGTATAATTCATCAGGAGGGAAAATTGATTATATCATAAATGGATATATATATATATATACATATATATATATATATATATGTGTATATATATATATATATATATATATATATATATATATATATATATATATATATGAAAATAGAAGGCATGGGTGTGATTTGAATATGAAGGGATGATATCTAAAAAGTGAAATTAAGAGAGATATGTACTGGGAGAAAGAAAAAGGGAGAAGTAAAATGGGCTAAATTATCTCACATAAAAGAGGCGAGAAAAAACTTTTAGAGGAGGGACAAGGTGAAAGAAGAGAGAGAATAGAATAAAAGTTGGGGTGGGATGGAGGGTAATATAATTAGCAATAGTAACTGAAAAAACAATTGAAGCAGGTTTGTCTGATGAAGGCTACATTTCTCAGAGAGAACTGAGTCAAATTTACAAAAAAGGAGAGTCATTTCTCCGATTGGTAACTGATCAAAAGATATGAACAGTTTTCAGATGAAATAAGCAAAGCTATCTATTGCCATATTTTAAAATACTCTAACTCACTATTGTTTGGTGAAATGCAAATTAAAACATTTCTGATGTACTACCTCATATTTATTAGACTGGCTAATAGGACAAAAACAGTAAATGACAAATGTTGGAGGGGATGTGGGAGAAAAATGCAATTAATGCTTTGTTGGTGGAGTTGTGAACTGATTTCTCCATTCTGTAGAGTAGTTGGGAACTATGCCCAAACGACTATAAAACCTGCACAGCCTTTGACTTCATAGTTCCACTACCAAGTCTATATTGCAAAAGAGATAAAAACAAACAAAATAAGAAATGGACCTATATGTACAAAATATTTATAGCAGCTCTTTTCTAATGGCAAGTATTGGAAATTGAAGGTATACCCACCAATTAGAGAAGGCTGAACAAATTGTGGTATGGGATTGTGATCGAATACTATCATGGTATATGAAATGATGAGCAGGTTGTGCTCAGAAAAACCTGGAAAGATTTACATGAGCTGAAGCAAAGTGAAATATGCTGTGTACAAAGTGTCAGTAATATTGTGAGAAGATCAGCTGTGAATGACTTAGCTATTCTTAACAATACAATGATCCAAGACACCTCTGAAGGACTTATGGAGAAAAAAAATGATATCCATCTCCAGAGACAGAGCTGATGGTGTCTGAATACAGTGAAGTATACTTTTAAAAGAATTCCTTTATTTTTCTTGAGGTTTTTTTGGTATACGTTTTCTTTCACGATAGGAGTATTATTGGAAACATTTTACATTGTTACTCTTGTATAACTTATCAAATTGTTAGCCTTCTCAATGGGGATTTGTGGGGAGGAATAGAGGTAATTTGAAACTAAAATTTTAAGAATGCATGGTAAAAATGTTTTTGCATATTAATGGGGAAAAACAAAATGCTAAAAACAATTCATAGTGGTGTAATAAATACCTGAAAATATGTAGACTTTTAAAAATTGTATTCCATAATCATTAGAAGTTATATGATGTCCAACCCAGACACATACATGCACACACACATATACACAAACACCCAATATTATAGTGTTATTATCCATTTTTCCTTCTTCTTTTATAAAATGGTCATTAAGCATTTAGAAGCTATGTCATCAAGTACACCATCTATATTCTGTAAATGAATCAATTGCCAACTAATTTCAACAATATATAGTTATGTTTTTCTTCATGTCTCTTTTAACTAAGTGTATTTTGTTATTGCCTTATCTGAAATCACAATTACTACCTTATTACCTCTGTGTGTGTGTTTGTGTGTGTGTGTGTGTGTGTGTGTGTATGTGTGGGCATTATACAACTTTAAGTCTGTTATAAATTTAAACAAAAATAGCCAAGAAAGAAGTTAAGGATTTGAAAAAAAATTTATAAAATATAGGTTTTAGAGACCTTTAATAATTATTGAATACAATTTTTAAAAGTCTGCACATTTTGCAGGTGCTTATTACACCACTATGAATTTTTTAGCATTTTATTTTCCCCATTTTCATGCATAAACATTTTCACCATTCATTCTTAAAATTTTTAATTCCAAATTGTCTCTATTCCTCCCCACAAACCCCCATTGAGAAAGCTAACAATTTGATATGTTATACAAGAGTAATCATGCAAAACATTTCCAATAATACTCATGTTGTGAAAGAAAAGAGACCAAAGGGAAAAATAAAAGAAGTAAACAAAGTATGCTTTACTCTGTATTCAGACACCATCAGCTCTCTTTCTGGAGATGGATATCATTTTTTTTCAACAAAGGTCTTTCAGAGGTTTCTTAGATCATTGTTTTGTTAAGAATAGCTAAGTCATTCACAACTGATCTTACAATATTTCTGATTCTTTGTACACAGCATATTTCACTTTGCTTCAGCTCATGTAAACCTAAGAGATGAGTTGTTTAGTAATTGTGTTGCTTCATGATGGGATAACAATGGTTGTACTGTTCTTTTCTACTCCACCATTTTGGTCCATTCTCAAAATGACATTAATTCAACAATTCATCAAATAATAGACAATTATTAAGCTCCTACTGTGTGTCAGGCTAAGAGCCTGGATATTCAAAAGAAGTGAAAGACAGTCCACATCCTCAAATAGCTTTCAATCTATTGGGGAAAGCAAGAGGAAAACAAATTTGTACACAGTAAGCTACATACAGAATAAATAAGAAATAATTTATAGAAGGAGACACTAAGATTAAGAAGGATTAAGGAATGCTTCCTGTGGGATTTAAATTGGAACTTAAAGGAAGCCACAGAGGTCCATAGTTGAATCAGAGGTGGGAGAACATTACAGGCATGGGGGATGTCCAAGAAAATGGAAGATGGATCATTTTGTTCATGTAGTGCCAGGAGACCAGTATTGCTGAATTAAAGAGTACCTGGCGGGGAGTAAAGTGCTAACAATTTATCTACGTTTCCACAAATGTAGATACCAAGGCCCTCAGCCCTGATCCAGGTATTCAAGGTAATGAATTCACTTTTTACTTAGATTACAGTCTTCATTCTACTACACAAAAGACTCAAAAGACTCACAAAATCACATGAACAAATGAAGAAGACACATAAAGGACTCAATAGCTCATATATATCTATCTATCTACCTATCTATCTATCTATCTACCTATCTATCTATCCATATATGTTTCTCATCATTTCTGCAAGTTATGAGTGAGCCTTCCACAACCAACAGTAGCTCCACCTTTTCCTGGCCCAGGATGCTTGGAAGACAGGCTTAGTCTATTGGAAATAATCACTTATTCCATACATTGAGATGGAGGATGATCAGGCTTTACCATCTACCCTTAGTCTTAATTAAGGACTCAGTGCTGTACAATTAATATTGCCAGTATGTTCTAAGGTATTCTAAGCCTTCCCATATACCCTGCCTCTCTTCCTTCTATATAAAAATATATACATTTCTAGTTTTTTTTAATTTCAATTTTGTGTCACTAATTGCCAACTGAGCACTTCAAATTGTGTGTCTTTGATAATAAATCTTAACATTAATATGTTCAAAACTGAACTCATTATCTTTGTCCTGAATCCATTTCCAATTGTAATCTTTCCTATTTTTTTTGTAGATCATACTACTATCCTTTCAGTATCCCAGGTATATAAGCAAAGTATTAGCTTTGATTGTTCACTCATCCTCATTCCACATAACAAATTGGTAGTAAAATATTTACATTTCTACCATAATAAGATCTCTTACATTTCATACCTTCTCTATATTCAGAGTAGTTTGTGCTTTCATCACCTCTTGTCTATACACTATTATAACATCCTTGTAAACAGTACATCTATCTCAAGTCTTTCCACACTCTAATTAAATCTGGACACTTTTGGTGAAGTAAATTTCCTTCCACAGATTGTATCATGTCACTTCCATACCAAATCAATACCTTTTTCTTTTTTGGCCTCTAGGACAAAATACAAAGTCCTTTGTTTACTTTTCCAATTCTACATATTTGGCCTCAAACTATATTTTCAGCCTCCTTAGAAATTACTTCCTCCCATGAATTCTATGATTTAGCCAAAATGGCCCTCTTCCTGTTCCTCACACATGGCACTAAATCTCCCATCTCTCTGCCATCTCACAGGCCATCACAAGTATTCTTCTCTTCCTTTAGGAGGTATCTCAAGTATAATCTTTTGAATGAAGCTTTTCTTTATTCTCCCAAGTTTTGGTTCCTTCCTACTATAGAATCTTATATTTGAATGTTCTATATACATTATATGTATTACCATCATGCTTATGGTATCTATATGTTTTCATATACTCATTTATTAGTACATAAACTAATTGTGTGTAAGGGGTCATATTTTCATTATATTTTTATACTAACTGCTACCACAGTGTTGAATACTTTGTTGTTGCTGTTCAATTGTTTTAGCTGTATCTCACTCATCGTGACCCCATTTGTGGTTTTCTTGGCAAAGATACTGGAGTAGTTTGCCATTTCCTTTTCCAGCTTATATTACAAATGAGGAAACTGAGTCAAACAGGGTTAAGTGATTTTCCCAGGGTCACATAGCTAAGTGTCTGAGACCACATTTCAACTCAGATCTTCACTCCAGGTGTGGCATTCTACCCACTGTGCCACCTAGCTACCCCAAAATTAAGTCCCTTAGTTTGTTGTTTTTGAGTCATTTCAGTTGTGTCCAGCTCTTCATTACTGCACTTGGGGTTTTCTTGGAAGAAATGTTACCGTGGTTTACTATTTCCTTCTCCAGCTCATTTTTTACAGATGAGGGACTGAGGCCAACAAGGTTAAGTAACTTGCCCAGTGTCACACAGATAGTAGATGTCTAAGCCCAGATTTGAATGCAAGAAAATCAGTCTTTTTGATTCCCAGCCCAGTGCTCTCTCTTCCACCTAGTTGTCCATGTAGCACCTAGTGGGTGGTTAATAAATATCTGTTGATTGATTTAAGTTCTTAATATTCTTATTTAAAAAAACAACAAATGTGAATTAATTAACCTTATGTCTTAGAATCTTAGCAAAAAAAAGAACAACAAAAACAACTGAATTTTGACATTCTAGACAGTTAATGTCCCACTATTCTAAATAGCACCACAGGGGCCCTCTGAGGTCTAGCTTTCCCCAGAAGAGAACTATATTTGAACTGTCAGGTAATGCCCCTTCTCAATGGATGTACATCGTCTAATGACTCAATTTAACCATGCGATATACAATTCAGGTCCTTTGCTACCTTCTGCCACAAAATTGTTTCCTTGCTTCTGCTCCTGATAGCTCAAGAGACATACACTTACTTTTCTTTTACCTAAAGATTAGTAATTCTACAGCTCTATAGAATAGCATATTTTAAACTCTCAAACTTGCAAGAAGCAAACTGAGAAGTGATCCCTTTACCCTCAAATTCAAGTATTTGGTTGTAGGAACAATATCATCCACTAACTATCCTCTAAATTTATGGGTGAATGTGTACCGGTTTCTGCTTCAGGGCATATGTTAATGAGTCAGATTTTCATATAGCTCTGAAAAAAATGCACAGGGAAAAGGTCAAAAAGAAGTAAAAAAGGAACTGCCACCTGTTTTTTAACAACGATAAGAGAAGGATGGTTCCTCTAGCAAGCTATCTGACCTCCAAAGAATCTAAACCAACTAATGTGAATTGGGAGCTCCATTGACTGAAAACTGCCCTTTACATGGCTCCTAGGTATGGTCCAACATGTCCTAATTCATCTTACTGGCAGCTCCAACATAGATCTAAGCAGCTAAGAAAATGCTTTCAGCAAGGTATGAGTGTACAAGGTGACACCCTCAGTACCCTGCAAACTCATCTGGTAATCAGGAGATTACCATAATCTACCTCCATATCCTCCCAAGACATTTCATGGGAATTTTAAACTATTAAAAGGGCTCCAAAAACAAAGCAATGCTGTTCACTTGATCATTTTGCTCAATTTACAATTTGATCTTATTCATAGTTTGCAGACAACTTAAAAATGCTGCTACTTTTCTCAAGTTTTTAGAGTAATCTGCATTAGCTTTAAAAATAAGTATAGAATTCTTGGCTGAAAATACACATATGCTTATTACTTTTGCATAAACTTTCAGTTTATTTTCTTTTTTAAAACAATTTGATGATACTTTTTTAAACATAGTAGTCATTGCTCAAAGTACCTTCCCGAGCCAATGCACAGAACCCTGTACTAATGAAGAAAGTAAGCAAAACAAGCCAAGAAATTGAACATGTTTGACAATATATACTTCCTTTTAAACCAATAGTCCCTCAAATTCCCATGTAAAGAAAAAAAAACACTGAATTTGTAGTCAGTGAAACAAAAGCAGTGGACATATTGACTAGGACTGACAAGTTATAACCTTCCTTCCAAACTGCCAGCCCCCTGCCTCTCAAGGCCACTGTATTTGGAGTCAGAGTACTTGGTTTAAATTAATTAGCTAACCTCAGTGTGAGCTTGAGAAATGTCATTTGACTCTGAGCTTGAATGTTCTCATCTGTAAAATGATGAGGTTGTATTAGATGATTTAAAATCTCTCACCTGAGATGACATATATTCCCTCAGTTCTCTTTAATCAAGATAAATCTTTGCATTGATAGTAGACATGATTGCCTTCACTGTTGTTTTCTCTTCCATTCTTGTGAATATTTTTTGTTTCTGTTTATTTTACTGCACAAGTTGATATAAGATTCATGAAGCTCCTTTGACTTGTGCATAACTGTGGTTATTTATGGTAAAATACTGTGACACTGTACTCACTACTTTTCCCCTATTAACCCACACTTCCTTTTGCCTTCCATATATCAATAATGCATACCAAGCATTCTTTTATTTACCCAAGGTTCCCAACTTGGGTATCTTTCCAGTCTGGAACAGTCTGAATTTCCAGAAACAATGTACTCTGTCTTTG
The DNA here is from genome assembly GCF_011100635.1 of Trichosurus vulpecula. NCBI lineage: Eukaryota > Metazoa > Chordata > Mammalia > Diprotodontia > Phalangeridae > Trichosurus > Trichosurus vulpecula. Next base: position 136,783,462 of record NC_050581.1, read on the forward strand.
GCCCAATGACTTGCACTATCCTCACAGGTGAATGCCTTGTATGGGTCATTCTATCCTATTGTGGCCAAACCATGCTTTATTTTAATCCCCAGCCATCATCCTATCATCTACATTGTCACAGCATACATGCCTTCCTCCATAGTTCCATAAGGATAAAAAAAATCGTTGTCATTATTTCCAGAAAAGGTGTGTCACTCACTGATTTTTCTCTCACTGGGCATTGCTTTTTATGTGTTCTCTCTTCCATTAGAATGTATGTTCCATAAGGTCAAGGACTGGCTAACCTTTTCATTTTTTATCTGTAATGCTTAGTATTGTGCTCGTCCCATAGCAAGTGCTTATTTTTTTCATTCATCTGTTTCTTCATTCATTTATCCATTTATTCAGATTTGGGCTTTCCTGCCATCACAATGTGATAAACAGACCCTCTGAAGGACTGGCCTGCCCCAGAAAAGAATGGTGATTGAACTGTTAGGCAACACTCCTTTTCAATGGACATACATCAGTTAATAATTCAGTCTAATAATGCAATATATGATTCAGTCCCCTTGCTATCTCATGTCATAAAATTGTGCCCTTTAGTCTGCTCCTAATAGCTTGGGAGACATACCCTTCCTTTCACCCAAAATCTAGGAATTCTCTAGCTTTATATGAAATAAATTATCTTGAATGGTGAGGAACTATGCACAAATCCACATAAACAAAGGCAGCTAGGGGGCACAGTGAATGGAGTCTATATAGAGTAAAGAAAACCAGAGTTCAAATTCAGCCTCAGCTGCTTGCTAGTTGTGATATACTGCACAAATAACTTAAACTTTGTCTGCCTCAGTTTCCTCAATTTTAGAATGAAGATAATAATAATAACATCTACTATTTTATAGAAGTGTTGTGAGGGTTAATTTAATTAAGGTACTTTGCAAACAGCAAAGAAATACATAAGTGCCAGCTATTAGTATTATTTAATCATCTCTATGTGTTTTTCACTTATAAAAAATGAGCTCCTTGGCAGCAGATATTACTTTCAGTTTTTGTTTTTAGTAAGACGTAGAGAGTTACTGTCTGCTAACATAGTACAAGGATGTTGTTGTTTTGCATACTAGGATCTTTTTGTTGTTATTGGATGAAACAGTTCAATATGACTCATATCTTCTCTTCTATAGCAAAATCCCATACTCCATCATTATTATGCATTTTTTTGTTGTTCTAGGAATCCCCTGTTATAATCTAAACATTTCTGGGAGTCCAGCAGTAATCATTTCAGTTAGGATTATCAGGAATACTGTATATCATGGTGGTATGGAAGGCAATAGGAGAGAGAAGTGGGTTAGGGATAGGAAATAAGAGGACAGGGTGATTCCTTATGTTAGAATTTTGCCTTGGGTTGATGTCAATGGAAAGTATTGAATTTCACTGAACCTCATGATATGGAAATCACAAGTCAGATGTTTAGTTGGAGAAAAAATAATTCTTTCCATCAGTTTTATTTTTTTAAATAGTTTTAGAGAATTTTATTGTTGTTATTAGTGTTGACAGTGCTGCTTTTGTTTCTTTTAGTTAAGTTGAAGGGCATGGGAAAAGAGAATCCTTGGAGATGATGTGACGTTGCTTTTGATTGTTCGGAATGTTCGGTTGGTTCCTAGAGGGCAAAGAATGGAGAAATAGTTGGAATTGCAGAAGCAAATTTTATCCTGAGATAAGGGCAAACTTCCTAAGAAATAATATGGTACCAAAGTTGAATGGGCTGCTTCAAGATATAGTGATTTGTGTCTTCTGACAGTTTTCAGGAAAAGCTTGGACATCTATTTGTCAAGCATGATATCAAGAGGATATTCTTTTAATATGTGCACTGAACTACTTGACCTCTGAGGTCCCTTCCAACTGTGAGATTTGGCAGTTCTCTGGTTTTCTATTCCTTTGTCAAATACATTGTGTTTGGGGAGACTGGAAGGAGATTGGAAGTTAGAGTAAAAAGGAGAAGGGAAGGCAAAGGGAACAGGAATTTATTAAGTTCCTACTATGTGACAGACATTTTCCTAATTAGTAAGAGTGGAGATGAGAGGTGGGGAAAGGGTATGAAGACAGATCATTTTTTATTTAAAAGAAAGAATAAGGCAATCAAAGGAATTACATCTCCATTCTCATAAAGGAAAAAAAAAAGAGTATATGTTGCTAGGCACCCACCGAACAAAGAGAAAAGTAAGCAAAGTATCAGTAGAAAGCATAGAAGAAAAGGCAAAGAGAATAAAAACGTGGCTAGGGAATGCAGAGATTTTAGCAATATTTTGCATCTAAGAAAACATACTTTGGCAAGAAAATTATAAATTTTATATACTGCTTATCTCTTTTTTATTTAAAATAAGTGAATTGGAAGAGTTGTGTGTTTACAACTATTTTACACACATACAAAACATCTACAGACGTTAATAAGAAATTGGGTGGGACCTATATTAACTCTAAGTAAATTCAGTGAGTGAATCTGAGCTATCTGGTAATCTGAGGCATTAGACCATTTCATTCTCTCATTTCCATGGTTATTATTCATGCACTAGTTGCTCCTTAGATATTCATTGTGATGACTTTGGTTAAAGATGTTCAAAGAATTCAAGCTCATTTCTACTTCACAGTTAATCCTCAGGAGTCCTTGAGATTGACAATCAACCATAAAATCCAGCCCATGCCAAATTTAGATTGGGGAGAGGATGTAACTAAATTGATGATGCTGAAGTTTATAATTAATTGCTTTCAGTATCTTATAGAAAAGTTATAAGGGAAAATTTTAAATATATTTATTTAAAATTAAAATATTTTATAAGTCATAATAACTTGTTAAAGTATTCGAGAAACTGAAAATTGCCTCAAAGGTGGCAGCTTTTTTGTGTGTATTCTCTTGACAATTTTTTTCCTAAATTTTGTAACTGAGAAGTAGTATATGGTTGTGAATAGAAGACTGAGTCAGGTAGACATGGTTCAATTCCTGACTTTCACACATATTGGCCATATCATCTTTGATAAGAAATTTAAAATATTCATTCATTAGACACTTTCTAATATGAATTTTTAGAAATGGTGTTACTAACACTAGCAGAAGGTGTTTCCTCATCCTGAATTTTTTTTTTTATCTAGTGATGTTACAAATCCATCCTGTCCCTATCTAAAACAAACAAACACAAACAAAAAAAAAAACTAATTCTGTTGGAACCTAAAGAAATCATGACTGAGGCATCTAGATATCAAAGTACTTCCTTTTTCTCATAAACCTAAGATAGTTTGGTATATTAGAAGGTTCTAGGTTCTAGGTTTGGAATCAAGAGGGTGTGTGTTCAAATTTTATCTAAGAAGCATGTTAGTGGCCTAGATGGAACAATAGAGGAAGCATTCAGCTCAGTCCTTCAAACCTACCTCTCCAAAAATTTTAAAATAATGCATGAAATTGAATTCTGGGGTAGAAGATCCAATAACAGGTCAAGGTGAGACATTCTTCCAGCCAAAGACAACTTAGGAGGTTGGAAAGAGAAATCTATGGTACAAGGGTAGAGGTGCTCCTGGAGTCTATGTGAATGAAAGAACACTAGTGGGACTACATGGTGGTAACATAAGCTTCAGGAGCTATTAAGCCACTGACAGTAAGGTAATCTGGAAATTTTCCAGAAAGAGATTCTAGAGGACTTCTATGCCAGCAGTGGACACAAGACCAGGTGCTATATAATAACTCTGTTATCTATACCCACTTCTAGGTCATTGTTCAAGGGTAGAGAGGAGCACTTTCATTTAAGAGGGAGTGAAAGCCCTAAGTAGCAGTCGGGAGCAGGGCAATTCCAGAATAAGGACCAGAGTGTAGATCGGGAGAGCTGGGGACACACCTCACTCCAGGTAACATCACCTTGGAAGCAATGAAAACTTTCCAACTCTCAGGATTAACTCTAAAATACCTGTTTTAAAAAGCCTAAACTTTGTCCCTCCCCCCACCCACTGTAGGAAGAGAGTCCAACTTTAACATTAAGCTCAAAATCAAGAAATAGAGGGTAGTAAATGATAAAAAAGGAACCTATCCATAAAAATCTGCTGTGGTGACAGGAAAGATGATGCTGCAACTCAGAAGAAGACAATGAAGTGATCACAATTAAAAGTAAAGCCTCAAAGAAAAAAAGTGAATTTGACACAAGCCCCCACAAAGAATTCCTGGAAGAGTGAAAAACTCATTTTCAAAAGCAAATGAGAGTGTTAGAGAAAAAAATAAGTGAAGATATGAGAGCAAGGGGAAATTAAAAGACAAGTAACAAATTAGTAAAAGATACACCAACAATACTTTTCGTATTAGAAAATAATATCTTAAAAAGCAAGTTGGCCAAATGGAAAAAGAGTTTCAAAAGTTCATTAAAGAAAATAATTACTTAAATTTAGAATGATGCAAGTGGAAGCTAATGAATCCATAAGAAATCAAGAAACAGTAAAACAATAACAAAAGATTGAAAAAATAGAAGAAAATGTGAAATGTCTCAGAAAAAAAATTGATCTAGAAAATAGATCAAAGAGAGATAATTTAAGAATTATTGGACTACCTGAAAGCCATCATGAAAGAAAGAACTTAAACATCATGTTTCAAGAAATTATCAAGGAAAACTGCTCCAATATCCTAAAACCGGTGAGTAAAATGGAAATTGATATAATTCATCATTTGCCTCCTGAAAGACATTCCAAAATGGAAATTCACAGATGTATCATAGCAAAATTACTGTGGTCACAGGTAAAACAGAAGATGGAGGCAGCCAGAAAGAAACAAGTCAAATACTGTGGAGCCACAGTAATGATCACCCAAAATGTAGCAGATTCCTTCTTAAAGGAGTGCTGAGGGCTTGGAATATGACATTCTGAAAAAAAAACAAAAACAAAAACAAAAACAAAAGAGCTGTGATTACAAGCAAGAAAATAACTACCCAACAAAAGTATAATCTTTCAAGGAAAAAAATGAATATTTAATAATATAAAGGCCATTCAAGAATTCCTGATGAAAAGACAAGAGCTGAATAGAAAATTTGACTCACAAGACTCAAGAGAAACATAAAAAGGTAAATATGAAAGAGAAACATAAGTGACTCAATAAAGTTAAATTGTTTGCATTTCTATATGAGAAAATGACACAAGCATCTTTGAAGAATAGTATTCTATTAGGGTACTTAGAACCTACATATAGAAAGTGTGGGAGTGAGTTGATTATGTTAGGATGATGTAAAAAATTGGATAGGTGAGAAAGAGGGATGTCCTTGGAGGAGGGGAAAGGGAGAGGAAGAATGAAGAAAATTATCTCAAATAAAAGAGGCACACGACGAAGAAGATTTACATTGTGAAAGGAAAATGATGTGGAGGTAGGCAAAACTTGAACCTCATTACATGTGCCTCTCTCTCTCTGTCTCTCTCTCTGTCTCTCTCTGTCTCTGTCTCTCTCTGTCTCTCTGTCTCTCTCTGTCTCTCTGTCTCTCTCTGTCTCTCTCTCTCTCTCTCTCTCTCTCTCTCTCTCTCTCTCTCTCTCTCTCTCTCTCTCTGTGTGTGTGTGTGTGTGTGTGTGTATTCAATTGCCAATATGAATCTCTCATTCCCAAATGGGAAGTAAGAGAGGAAGGAGATAAGGGAAAAGGAGAGAGGTGATAAAAGGGAGGGCGAATAAAAGAAAGCGTTGGTCAGAAACAGATTTTAGAGCAATTAGATAAAACGAAAGAGAGTAGGATAAGCAGGGTGGAAGTAAATATAATTTTGAATGTGAATGGGATGAATTCACTCATATAACAGAAGTAGATAGCAGAAAGGATTAGAAATCAAAATCCAAAAATATGTTGTTCATAAAAAACACACTTGAAACAAAGTGACTTACACAGAATTAAAATAATGAGTTGAAACAGAGTTTATTATGCTTTAGCTGATAATACAGGGATAAAATTCATAGGGGCATCTAGATGGCTTGGTGGCTAGAGCATTAGACCTGGATTCAGGAAGACCTGAGTTAAAATCCCACATCAGAAACGTACCACCTGCGTGATCCTGGGCAAGTCATTTAGCCTCTTTTTGCCTTAATTCACTGGAGAAGGAAATAGGAAAGGACTCCAGTAAACTTGCCAAAAAAATCCTATGGGCAGTAGGGTCATTAAAAGTCAGCCATGACTGAAGATAAAAAGCAATCATGATGCTAAACAAAGAAAAAGTAAAAATAAACCTAATTAAAAGAGATAGGAAAATCACATGTTACTAAAAGGCACCCGAGAAAATGAAATAATATGAATACTAAACATATATGCACCAAATGGTATAGCATCAAAATTCTTAAAGTAAAACTTGTGAGTCACAGGAGGAAATAGACACTAAAACTATATTAGATTGGTACCTCAATTTTCACCTCTTAGACCTAGACAAATTTATCATTAAATAAGAAGTTAAGATGAATAGAATTTTAGGAAACTTAAGTAAGATAGACCTCTGGAAAAAGCTGAATGGTAATAGAAAGGAAGATAAACAAGGAGCGTCACATAATCTCTCAGACAATTCTCTCAGGCTGAAAATTAGAAAAGTTTTAATTTAAGTTAATCAAGTTTTCACATAGTGATTTTGTCTTTTGTTTTAGAGTGCTTTTCATCAGTAAGGCAATCAGATGACTTTGATTAAGTCTTGCCTTTGTTTGTAGAAAGGCCCACACACTTTTGCTAATTATGTCATGAGAGGTATGAAAACATTGAGAGGTATGAAGCCCTCAATAAGTATGAAGCCCTCAAGAGGAGTGAAGTGCTCTTACCCTGAAGAATGTATATTTAGTCTGAGGTTAACATTTTGTTTGGGGCTCACTCATTGAAAGAGTGTTCACGTGGAAACTCCAGGTAGCCATTAAGGAGCCTCTTTGCCCCCCACTTTGAAAACACAGATGCTGGTGCTTCTCTCTCTGATAACTATGTATGTATAGCTTTGGTCAGACATCTAGAAGCCTGTCTGTTGATGTGTGTTATTTGGTCCATTTATATTTTCTCTGTTTGTAATTTCTGTATTTGCTATGAAGTTAGGGGTGCTGTCTTTTCCAGTTGAACTAAGTGAATGATATATGTATGTGTGATTAAAGTGATATTGTAAACTCTTTTAAGTTGCTCTTCTTAGAAAAGCAGATCAAGCAACCCATGCTAGCAGCCCTCCTGTGTGTTGGTGTTATTTGCCTTATACAGCCACAGTAGTGGCAAGTAGAATTGTTGTCACACACACACACACACACACATTTATTATATATGTGTCTATGTATACATGTATACATGTGTGTCTATACACATAAACTAATGTGTATTATATATATACATATATATATATATATATATATATATACACACATATATGAGGCAAACAAATGTGCTGTCATAGTAATAATGAACAATATGCACTTAAGACTTCTTGTTTTCCTGAGGTCGTTATTTTGCCACTCTTCATTACTTGAGATATTGCTGGACTGAATAATAGACTACTGAGTCTTTTAAGAAAAAAAAGTCCAACAACTGACTTCCACAATGTGTTCTGATTGGGGAGTGGTCTTATATATTGTTTTAAAACAATTTATACCAAGAAAGCAAACAGTAAAAAAAAAGTTAGACAAAAATATTCCTTTTCTTAAAGTTAGAGTCCAAAGGAACTTTAGAAATCCCCTAGTCCTTTTGATTCATTTAATAGATGAAGAAAGTGAGGCTCAGAGTGAAGTAACTCATCCAGGATCTAATGGGTATTAAAAAGGATGGAATTTGAAATCAGGATCTCTGAAATCAAATGAAATTTTCATTCTTATATGGTCATCATGCCTCACTTTTTTCACTAATATTAGAAGATTTACAGGAGGCATAACTTGACAATTCCTGCTCAGTGATTTCTCTTAAGAGTTAAAGGGGTAGAAAGCTTTTCACTTTTTAAGAAGTAGAAAGATGAGCATTCTCTTAATTTGACTTTCTGTGATTGGAAACAAATCCAGGATTTGTCTGAAGCATTTGACAGACTTCTGAGTGTTCATTCATATTTTGACAATAATCCACTCCCTTGTCCAATGTTAACATAGTGTAGCGCTCAAGACTAAATGACTTTCCTACTGAAATAGGGAGGTTGGAAGCGGAACTGGAGAAGAATTGTGGAGGCTAGAACAAAATCTTACATAATGCAAAACAAGATTTAGACAAAGGTGTGTAAGGTGTGTGAGGTGGTGAGTTTAGACTATTTTTTAATGGAATCACTTGGCTGGATTTTTAGAAACATTTTGGAAGGAATAATAGTGTTATTTTCAGAAGGCCATACTTAGATATTGGTAATATATGATTAAAATGAACAACTCAATTTTATAGTTCTTTAAACAACTGTCCATCAAAAATACCACCTAGAAACATGAAGTTACATTTATTTTTTAAGCACTTATGTTGCCTTTTAAATGTCAACAGTGCTTTCCAACTAATTTTATAGATACCTTGGAGCAGCTCTGTAAGATAGTTTAGTCCTATTGTCCTCTCCAGGTTTTAGTGTTGTCACTCTCCACTATGTAGTCAATTGCAAGCCTTGTCGTCATCTCACTGATGTCATGGCCCACTTTGAAAATGAAGGACTAACCACATGAAGCTTGTATTTACTTTTCAGGGTTTGTGTATCATTCCTACAGGAGAATATAATTTCCTAAGAATTGAAAAAAAATGCACCATCTTCTTTTTGTTGCAGAGGTTGTGGAATATAAATGTAGAATATTACACATATTCTCAGAGACATCTGATGTGTTGATTAGTATTACCTAACTGCTTTTTTGTTTCTCCTTTTTTATAATTAAGATTTTTCATTTTTAGTTTATAACACTCAGTTCCACATAACTTTGAGTTCCAGATTTTCTTCCCCCCCTTCTTCTCCCCTTGCTCTGCAAGACAGCATGGAATCTGATATATCTTCTACATATAACTTCACATTGAACTTATTTACACAATACTCAAGTTGTAAACAAGAATTATGGCCAATGGAATGAATCACGAGAAAAACAGAAACAAAACCAAAAGAAAAAAAAAAAACAAAGACAAAAACAAAAGAGAGAAAAAAAGGATGGGGGGCGGGGAATTTGAGCATAAAGTGTGCCTCAATCTGCATTCAGACTCCATAGTTCTTTCTCTGGATATAGATAGCATTCTCCATCATCAATCCTTTGAACTTGTCTTTGCACCTTGTATTGCTGAGAAGAGCAAAGCCTATCAGGGTTAGTCATCACAGAATCCATTTATCTGTGTTTGTGTACAGTATTCTCCTGGTTCTGCTCTCCTTGCTCAGCATTATATAGTGTAGGTTTTTCCACGTTATTATTAAGTCCATATCATCCCCATTTCTTATAGGACAGTATTATCCCATTACTTTATATACCACAACTTGCTCAGCCATTCCCCAATTGATGGGCATCCCCTTGATTTCCAATTCTTTGCTACTACAAAAAAGCTGTTATAAATAATTTTGCACATATGGGTCCTTTTCCCACTTGTGTGATCTCTTTGAGATACAACCCTGGAAGTGGTATCGCTGGGTCAAAGGGTATGAACATTTTTATAGCCTTTTGAGCATAGTTCCAAATTGCTCTCCAGAATGGCTGGATCGGTTCACAACTCCACCAGCAATGTAACAATGTTCCAATTTTCCCACATCCTCTCCAGCATTTATCATTTTCCTGTTTTGTCATTTTAGCCAATCTGACAGGAAAGATGTGGTATCTAAGAGTTGTTTTGATTTGCATTTCTCTAATCAGTAGTGATTTAGAGCATTTTTTCATATGACTACAGATATCTTTAATTTTTTTTCCTCTGATAACTGCTTGTTCATATCCTTTGGCCATTTCTCAATTGGGGAATGACTTGTATTCCTATCAATTTGGCTCAGTTCCATGTATATTGTAGAGATGAGGTCTTCATTAGAGAGACTGGTTGTAAAGATTTTCTCCCAATTTTCTGCTTCCCTCCTAATCTTTGTTATATTGGCTTTTTTATACAAAAACATTTCAATTTGACATAATCAAAATTATCCATTTTGCATTTTGTAATGATCACTATCTCTTGTTGTGTCATGAATTCTTTGCTTTTCAATAACTCTGATAAGTAAACTATTCCTTGCTCTCCCAAATTGGTTATAGTATCAGCGTTTATTTCTAAATCATGAACCCATTTTAACTTATTTTGGTATGTGGTATAAGATATTCGTCAATGCCCAGTTTCTGCACTACCATTTTCCAATTCTCCCAGCAGTTTTTGTGAAATAGTGAGTTCCTAGGCCAGAAGCTGCATTCTTTGGGTTTATCAAAGAGTAGATTGCTATAGTCGTTGACCACTGTGTCTTGTGCACCTATTCTATTCCACTGATCCACCATTCTGTTTCTTGCCCACTACCCAGTGGTTTTGATGACTGCTGCTTTGTAGTATAGTTTAATATCTGGTATGGCTAGGCCACCTTCCCTAGCATTTCTTTTCATTAATTCCCTGGATATTCTTGACCTCTTGTTCTTCCAGATGAATTTTGTTAGTATTTTGTCCAGCTCAGTAAAATAATTTTTGATAGTTTGATTGGTATGGCACTGAATAGATAAATTTATTTAGGTAAAATTGTCATTTTTATTATATTAGCTCAGCCTAACCATGAGCAAGTGACATTTTTCCATTTATTTAGATCTGACTTTATTCACATGAAAAGAGTTTCATAATTATGTTCATATAGGCCCTGGGTTTGTCTTGGCAGATAGACTCCCAAATATTTTATAGTGTCTATGGTAACTTTGAATGGAATTTCTCTTTCTATCTCTTGCTCTTGGGCTTTGTTAGTAACATATAGGAATGCCCAGGATTTATATGGGTATATTTTATGTCCTGCACCATTACTAAAGTTGTTTATTTTTTCAAGCAGTTTTTTACTTGATTCTCTAGGATTCTTTAAGTAAATCATCATATCATCTGCAAAAAGTGATAATTTAGTTTCTTCTTTGCCTATTCTAATTCCTTCAATTTCTTTTTCTTCTCTTATTGCTACAGCTAATGTTTCTAGTACCAAATTGAAAAATAGGGGTGATAATGGACATCCTTCTTTCACTCTTGAGCTTATTGGGAATTCATCTAGCTTCTCCCTGTTACAAATAATGCTTGTTGATGGTTTTAGATAGATGCTATTTATAATTTTAAGGAAGGCTCCATTTATTCCTGTGCTTTCTAGTGTTTTTAATAGGAATGGGTGTTGTATTTTGTCAAGGGCTTTTTCTGCATCTTTTGAGATGATCATATGGTTTCTGCTAGTTTTGTTGTTGATATGATCAATTATGCTGATAACTTTCCTAATATTGAACTAGCTTTCCGTTCCTGGAATAAATCTTACCTGATCATGGTGTATTATTCTCATGAGAAGTTGCTGCAATCTTTTTGCTAATATTTTATTCAAATTTTTGCATCAATATTCATTTGGGAAATTGTTCTATAATTTTCTTTCCCTGTTTTGACTCTTCCTGGTTTAGGTATTCATACCATATTTGTATCATAAAAAGAATTGGGTAGAACTCCTTCTTCACCTGTTTTTCCCAAATAGTCTACAAACTATAGGAATTAATTGTTCTTTAAATGTTTGACAAAATTCGCAGGTAAAACCATCTGAACCTGGAAATTTTTTCCTATGGAGTTAATTGATGGCTTGCTTAATTTCTTTTTCTGAGATAGGGTTATTTAGGAATTTTGCTTCCTCTTCTGTTAACCTGGTCAATTTATATTTTTTGTAGTTATTCATCCATATCCCTAAGGTTGCCAAATTTATGGGCATACAATAAGGCAAAATAATTCCTGATTATTGTTTTAATTTCCTCTTCATTGGAGCTGAGCTCACACTTTTTATTTTTGATGCTGGCAATTTGGTTTTCTTCTTTTTTTAATAAAATTGACCAAAGGTTTATCAATTTTGTTGGTTTATTCATAAAGCCAGCTCTTTGTGTTATTTATTAATTTAATAGCTTTCTTAATTTCAATTTTATTAATCTCTCCGTTGATTTTCAGTATTTCTAATTCGGTGTTTAATTGGGGATTTTCAATTTGTTCTTTTTCTAGCTTTTTCAGTTGCATGCATAATTCATTGCTCTCCTTTTTCTCTATTTTATTCATGTAAGCATTTAGACATATAAAACTTCCCCTAAGAGCTGCTTTTGCTGTATCCCATAAGTTTTGGTATGTTGTCTCATTATTGTCATTTTCTTGAAAGAAGTTATTACTTGTTTCTATGATTTGTTCTTTGGCCTACTCATTCTTTAGAATTAGATTATTTCATTTCCCATTAATTTTTAGTTCATTTTTCCATGGTTCTTTATTACAAATAATTTTATTGCATCATAATCTGAAATTATGCTTTGACTATTTCTGCCTTTCTGCAATGGATTGTGAGGTTTTTATGCCCTAGTTCATGGTCAGTTTTTGAGTATGTGCCATGTACTGCGGAGAAAAAAATATATATACCTTTTTATCCTCATTTAGTTTTCTCCAGATGTCTATCATATCTGCCTTTTTTAAATTTCTGTTCACCTCCTTAACTTTCTTACTTATTTTGAGGTTAGATTTATCTAGTTCAGAGAGGGGAAGGTTGAGGGGTCCCATTATTAGAGTTTTGCTGTCTATTTCTTCCTGTATTCCCCTAACCTCTCCTCTAGGCATTTGCATGCTATACCACTTGGTGCATATATGTTAAACAATGATATTCTTCAGTTTTATGGTGCCTTTTAGCAGGATGTAGTGTCCTTCCTTATCTCTTTTATTTAGATCTATCTTTGCTTTTGCTTTGTCTGAGATTAGGACTGCTACGCCTGCTTTTTTTTTTACTTTAGGTGAAGCACAATATATTTTACCCCAGCCTTTTACCTTTAACCTGTATATATTCCCCTGTTTAAAATGTGTTTCTTATAAACAGCATATTGTAGGATTATGGTTTTTGATCCATTCTACTATCTGCTTCCATTTTATGGGAGAGTTCATTCCATTCACATTCACACATGATTTCTATCTGTGTCTTTTTCTCCATCCTATTTCCCGCATTTATGCTTTTATTTCTCCCTTTCCCCTTCCATTCCTCAACAAAGTTTTGCTTTTGACTACCACCTTCCTCAGTTTACCCTCCCTTTTGAGTCCCCTCCCTTATCTTACCATTTTCCACTTGCTACTTCTTCCCTTCCTTCTGACCACCCACTCCTGTTTTTCCCCCTTTCCCATCCTACTACCTGTAGGACAAGTTAGATTTCTGTACTTATCAGGGTATGTTATTCCCTCTTTGAACCAAATCCATTGACAGTAATGCTCAAATACTCTTCTTCTCCCTCCCTTCTTTCCACCTACAATAATGTGTTTTTGTGCCTCTTCATTTGATGTAATTTACCCTTTTCTACTACCTCCTTACCTCTTCTCCCATAACCCTCCCTTTACATCTTTAATTATGTTTTTTATGCTTATATCAGTTATTTTATACAGACATCCACAGTCTATGTGTATCCCTTTCAATTATCATAATAACTGTACTATTCTCAAGATTGACATATCTTATATATACATGTATATATGTACATATATATACATATACATCTATATATGTATCATACATAAGATGATAAAATCCTATATAAAGATGTAAATAATTTGCCCTTACTGATTAATAAGGTTTGTGGAGGTTTTTCCCCATTTACTTTTATATGTCTCTCTTGAGTTTTGTATTTGAAAATCAAATTTTACATTGAGTTCTGGCCTAGATATTTGAACTGTTTCTTTTTGGCTGCTTGCTGTATTTTCTCCTTGACTTCATAATTCTGAAATTTGGCTACAATATTTCTTGGCATTTTCAATTTGGGGTCTCTTTCAGGGGTTTATAGGTGGATTCTTTCAATGACTATTTTATTCTCTAGTTCTAGCTCCTTTGGGCAGTTATCTTTGATAATTTCCTCAAAGGTACTGTCGAAGCTATTTTTTTCATCGTGGATTTCTGGTAGACCAATAATTCTTAGATTGTCTCTCCTGGATCTATTTTCCAGGTCAGTTTTTTTTCCAATCATATATTTCACATTTTCTTCTATTTTTTTCATTCTTTACATTTTATTTTACTATTTCTTGATGCCTTATAGAGTCATTAGTTTCCACTTGCTGAATTCTAATTTTAGATGAGTTGCTGTCTTCATTTTGCTTTCGAATCTCTTTTTCCAGTTGGTTGATTTCATCTTTCAGGGTGGCATTTTCTCTGTTTAGATTCTGAATCTCCATAGCCATTTTACCGATCTTATTTCTTAAAGACTTGATTTCATAAGTGTTTTTTTTCCTTGTTTTCCATTTTTTCTTTTACCTCCCTAATTTGGTTTTTAAAATCCTCCTTTTGCTCTTCCAGTAATGCTTTTTGGGCTTGGGACCAATTCAAATTTCCTTTTGAGGTATCAGATGCGGGTATAGTGTCAATGCTATTGTCTTCCAAATTGATATTTTGTTCATCCCTGTCACTGTAAAATGAAACAATGGTCCTTGGCTTTTTCGTGTTCCTCTTCATATTGGTTAGCTTTTTCCTGGCTTTACAGTGGATTTCTGCTTTGGGGGCTCTGGGATCTATGTTCCAGGTTTCTCATTCGGGGGAATGAGAGTTTATTTACTGGCATTGTGTATTATAGCCTTCAGTTTCCTGAGGTATGGGGGAGGGGTCTGACTGCCTGAATTCTCCTTTTCCCCAGGGGCTACTCTCCAGCACTGTTGCTCTTCAATGATGGTCTCACCTGTTTGTTGTCTGTGCTGTGTCTGCTACTTCCCCTGGGGGTGCTAGGGTATGTCTTGTCTCCTGGTATTGACTCCTCCTGGCTCTGCCCCTCATTCAGGAACTCCCACTGCTCAGCCTCTGAGGCCCCACTTCTATCTCTTCTATTCCAGTGTTTTTTTCCCAAGGAATTCTATGGGTTGGGAGGAGGGGGGAGGGATTAGAGCTGTATACCTGTCCATTATGTCTCCCAGAAGTTCAACAAGGTGAGTTTCAATCCTGTGAGCTACAAACCTCAGGAGTAGATGTCTCACAGTCAGAGGTATTGTGCTGCTGCCTCTTGTCACTTTGACAGAGTCCCATCCTGTGTTAGGAGGCCTGGGGATCTCCATGGTTTCCAGGCACCCAACTGTCTCCCAGCCTATCTTTCTGGTTGTTTTCCACAGCTGCTTCTGCTTTGGTGCTGTCTGGTGCAGCTCCACAGGCTGAGTGCTCTCCCAGCCTACAGATCTGTCCCATTGACCTTTCAGACTCTCCTTGCTTGGAAGTTTGCCCCACGCAGGCTGCTAGTGGCTTCTAACTCTCTCAAATCTGCTTAGATTCACTTTTTTAGGGGAATCTGACAGAATTTGTGAGAGAGCTCCTGTAAGAAGCTGTTTTTATGTGGCCATCTTGGCTCTGCCCCACTTGTTCATCCTTTTTAAATCATTCTTATAAAAGGTGTGAAGGCAGAGGAGGGATGGATATATTCAGAAATGAAAGAGATATATGAACAAAAGGCTTCTGTATAGAAAAAAGAAGACATTGTGCCTTCAGGTCCAAGAAAGTTTGATTTTGTTGTTTGCTTATTTTGTTCTTGCACTTTTGTTTTGTTTTCATTTCTTTTAAAAAACACACTTTCTGGCATGTAGTAGCTATAAATGTTTAATAAGTAAGTATTTGTTGAATCGAATTGTACTCATCCACACTTAATTACATTTGGACATTTATCACATTTCCTTGAAGCAAGTTAATGATATGGAGAAAGAAAATTAGTAAAAGCAAAATCTTAAAAAAGTAGGAGGACTGCTAAAAGTACAGCGGATTCTTTGTCATTGAGAAAAATCAATCATGAAATGGAACAAACCTGAAATCAGAGACATTTGATGACAAGCCCTGACTGCCAGCCTGAGAGTTTTAATTAGGTATAATATGCTAAATCCCCATTCGAAGGAGTTATATGAAAATTGTGTTTGAGAGGATTGATCCTGAAGTCCCATGAAAAATGAACTGGAGAGGGAATTAACTTGTTTAATGACTGAGCCTAGAATATACTTCATGGAGAATCTTTTTATTAGACAGTCTGGGGATTCACTGAATGTTTTTAATACTATAGTAGTAAATTAATGAAACACAATTTAGCATCAAATGTAGTGTAATGTAAAGGACCCTGGTAGCATTTGCCAACCTCAGGAATCTAGAAAAAAAACATCTGAGCTTAGTACCTAGTTATAGATAATAATAATTATAACATGAAGGTACCAGTTGGCTGCTTTCATAGCTCTGGTAAGTTCTTCCTCAGTCAGCTTCATTCCTTACCACCTCCAAGCTTGAGGAATATCTCTCCATCCCAAGATTATAGAAGTTGTTGTTTGTCCATCCTTCTCAAAGAGAACTACGACATCATAAAAGGTGATGCCATGACTTGCAAGTGAATTATATTTAAGTGAATGAGGTCTGTGCAAAGTTACCAGCCTCACTCCTCTGGAACCATCTGGGTCTGGTGGCAAAACATAGTTTAGGATGACTGGACAAGACCCAAGATGTAGTGGGAAACCCACTACCCATTCAGTCATTAATGTTAGGACACAAATGAGTAACAAATGGCCTCATTTACATAGTGAAAAAAAGCAGTATGGAAGGGGAAGATCCTCAGAGCTTGTGGCCAAAACAGAGACAGTTGCTTTTTGCACTTATTCTGTGCAATAGGTCTCAGCACAAACCTCACTTGGTCATTTTTTTTGGCCAAGATGGCTAGAGTGAGTGTAAATAACAATTTTTTTGTTTTGGTCAGAAACCCTGAGGACCTCTCCCTCTCAGATTGATTTTTTTGACCAGGTAAAAGAGGCCATTCTTTGTCTCATTTATTACCTAGCCTTAATGACTTCATGGGTATTTCCTCAATCAAACTGAGAACTAGGAAAGACCTTAACTTAACAAGGCCTAATTCTCCCATTGTATACTGGGCTATCTCCAGTTATCCTTATCTATGTCTTGCCAATGGACCCAGATGGCTCCAGAGGAGAGAGTGAGGCTGGTGACTGCACAGCCCTCCCTTACTTAAACCCAATTCACTGCAAATCATGGAAACACCTTCTTGATATCATGGGCCTCTTTGAGAATGAAGGACAAAAAACAACATGTGGGTAATTGTAGCTGCCCCACTGGGGACCCAACTGACCAGTTTCAAATGTTGTATAGGTAAAAACTCCACTCTTGTATAATAATTCCCTAATTATTCAATTCCATATATTTCTGTCCTCTCCATTCACAGACCCTATTGTGCTTTCACCTTCATTGTAGAACTGCATATTCTATTGTTAACAAATTGCCCTTCATATCTGAGCTAGTACTACCACCTTTTTCTATCTTCTTAAACTCATAGGAACCTTAATTTCTCAGGTAGAAGTTATATTTTGTATTACCTCTTTAATGATGAGTTATCATGACAGTGAGCCAGTAAGAGGAAGAGGATTGAATATATCCTATTGTTCACTGTCAATTCAAGGCTTCTTCTCTGTTACCTTCCCTCAGCAATCTTGCCTCTTTTGAGTTTCATTCTTATTATACTACTCTATCTAGGTCCTGATTGCTTTCATCTACCCACTCCAAGACAACTCTTCTTATTCTATACAGGGTTTCAAGACTTGGCTCACTATCTTCACCCCTAACTCTATCTCTTGCTCTCAGATATAGGAATTTTCATATGCATGTATTTTTAGTATGCATGTAAAATATACATCACTTCAAACACCATGACCTTCCATTTCAACAACTTGCTCAAAGCTCAGAAACTATACCACATATAAAAGTGATCATACCTTTGATCTCTCCATCACTCATAACCATGTAATTTCAATGGTATTAAACTGTCCTGTTCTCATCACAACATTCTAATCTCCTATCTATCCTTCATCTACATTTCAGATCAATGTATTCTTCATTGTCATAATGACCTTCAGATACTTGACCATTCTTCATTTCTCCAGTCTATTTCACCTACTCTATAACTCCCCTTTTCAATGTTTATTCTTTAGTTAACCAGTTGATCTTCAAGTCATTATCACTCTAGAATCCCTAGGAACCTTGTCCTATTAGCACTCTGTTTTTCCAAGGTAAAATCCCAGGTTACCCCCAACACACGTCTTCTTCACTTCTATTCAAATGTAGCTGAATATATTAGAGAGATACATCACAATACTGAAAGTGATCAAGTCAGCTACTAATTTGTCATACAATTCGAAGAGGACCTTTAATGCTGTGCAACAATTCTCCTCTAATTGAAACTCACTAATATGTTTACTCTCCACAGTTTTCATTCCGGATCATCTCTTTTCTCCTCAAATTCTTCTGAGTAATAGACATTGCTTCATACTTTACTTAAAAAATAAACACCTTCTCACTTTATGATCCTTTTAAAAGTTATTCAAATCTCCTTAACATTATTTTCTATTATCTCTTCTTTTGCTATAGTCTTTGATGAAGAATTTCCTCAGGAAATACTTTCAGTTCACCCTCCTACATTTAATTTTCAACCACTCTTTATCTAGTATCTCCTTCCTTGCTATTTACAAACTTGTCAGATCTCTATCACTACAATGCCCTCAAGCTACTACCATACATCCTCCAGCCCAGGACAGCCTGGATGGTTGCTGGGTAAGGTTTATCACACACAGCTGGGAGTGGAGTGGAGCAGAGCCCAACATGGGCTGCAACCAGACCAACCAGACAGGGAGCCAGGTGAAACAGGCCCTAGCACCCTGAATCAGTGAGCTGTGGCAGTTATCAGACTTCTCGACCCACAAACACCAAAGACAACAGAGAAGGTTAGTGGGAAAAAACTTCTGGAACAGAGTGAAAGGAGTTCACAGTTGGCCACTGCCCTGTGGCTACAGAGGTGGTGCAGCTACAGAACTACAGCTACAGTTGCTTCTGGCCCCAGGCCCACCTGGTGGGAGGAAGTAAGTGGTGGATCAGAGTGGGAGTACAGAGCCTGCTCAGATCTGAGTTGCGGTCCAGCTGGTGGTTCTTGGGGGAGGAGGAACGCTGGTGTGGCGGAGGTTGCTGTGTAGAAATAGCTCTGCAAACAACAGTGCAGCCCCTCAAGCTTAGGACAAAGTAGTCTACACTCTACAAGCAGTCATACCCTGATGAAAAACTCAAGGGTCAAGTAGTCGGCTGGGAACATGGCCAGGCAGTGAAAATGGACTCAAATTCAGATGCAGACTTTGGAATCTTTCTTTGGTGACAAAGAAGACCAAATCATACAGCCAGAAGAAGTTAACAAAGTCAAAGAGGGTACATTAAAAGCCTCCAAGAAAAAACATGAGCTGGTCTCAGGCCATGGAAAAGTTCAAAAAAGATTTGGAAAAGCAAGTAAGAGAAGTACAGGAAAAATTGGGAAGAGAAATGAGAGTGATGTGAGAAAACCATGAAAAAACATGTAAATGAATTACTAAAGGAGACCCAAAAAATACTGAAGAAAATCACACCTTAAAAATAGACTAACTCAAATGGCAAAAGAGATACAAAAAGCAAACGAGGAGAAGAATGCCTTGAAAGGCAGAATTAGCCAAATTAAAAAGGGGGTCCAAAAGAACACTGAAGAAAATGCTACCTTAAAAATCAAATTGGAGCCATTGGAAGCTAGTGACTTTATGAGAAATCAAGATATTATAAAGCAGATGCAAAGGAATGAAAAAAATGGAAGACAATGTGAAATTTCTCATTGGAAAAACCACTGACCTGGAAAATAGATTCAGGAGAGCTAATTCTAAAAATTATTGGACTACCTGAAACCATTATCAAAAAAAGAGCTTAGATATCATCTTTCAAGAAATTATCAAGGAGAACTGCCCTGATATTCTAGATCCAGAGGGTAAAATAGAAATTGAAGGAATCCACCAATCACCTCCTGAAAAGGATCCCTCAAAGAAAACTCCTGGGAATATTATAACTGAATTCCAGAGCTCCCAGATCAAGGAGAAAATACTGCAAGCAGCCAGAAGGAAACAATTTGAGTATTGTGGAAACACAAGATCTAGCAGCTGTTAGATGAAGGGATGGAAGGGCTTGGAATATGATATTCTGGAGGTCAAAGGAGCTAGGATTAAAACCAAGAATTACCTACCCAGCAAAACTGAGTATCGTGCTCCAAGGCAAAAATGGTTTTTCAATAAAATAGAGGCCTTTAAGCTTTCTCAGTGAAAAGACCAGAGCTGAATAGAAAGTTTGACTTTCAAACACAAGAATCAAGAGAAGCACTGAAAGGTTATCAAGAAAGAGAAATCATAATGGACTTACTAAATTTGAACTGTTTTGTTTACACTCCTACATGGAAAGATGATGTTTAGAATTCATGAGATCTCAGAGTTCAGGTATCTGAAGGGAATATACATATATAATGCATATTATATATATATACACACACACACAATATATATATATATATACATATATATATATATATATATATATATATATATATATATATATATATATATATGCCAATCATACACACACACACACACACACAGTAGACACAGGGTGAGTTGAATATGAAGGGATAATATCAAAAAGAATCAAATTAAGATATGAGAGGAATATATTGAGAGAGGGAGAAAGGGAGAGATAGAATGGGGTAAATTATTGTGCATGAAAGTGGCAAGAAAAAGCAGTTCTGTAGGAAGGGAATAATGGGAATGAGTGAATCTTGCTCTCATGAGATTTGACCTGAGGAGGTAATAACATATACACTCTATTGGGTATCTTACCCCACAGGAAAAAAGGAAGAAAGAGATTAAAAGGGGTACAATAGAAGGGAGGGCAGAGAGGGGAAGGAGGTAATCAAAAGCAAACACTTTTGAAAAGGGACAGGGTCAAGTGAAAAAATTCAATAAAAGGGGATAGCATAGGAAGGAGCAAAATATAATTAGTCTTTCACAGCGTGAGTATTGCAGATAGGTTTTACATAATGATACACATGTGGCCTATGTTGAATTGCTTGCCTTCTTAGGGGCAGTAGGTGGGGAGGGAAGAGGGGAGAGAATTTGGAACTGTTTTGAAAGAAGATGTTCAAAAAAAATATTTTTGCATGCAACTAGGAAACAAGATATACAGGCAATGTGGCATGGAAATCTATCTTGCCCTACAAGAAAGTAAGGGAAAAGGGCATGGGGGGCAGTGGGGGACAGATGGGAGGGCTTACTGGGGAATGGGGCAATCAGATTATATGCCATCTTGGAGTGGGTGGGGAGGGTAGAAATGGGGAGTAAATTTGTAATTTAAACTCTTGTGGAAATCAATGCTGAAAAGTGAAAAGATTAAATAAATAAATAAAATTTAAAAGAATAAAAAAAAACTAAATAAATCTCATTTCTTTTTCTTAACTCTGTTTCTTCTTGATCTTTCTGAAGCACTTGATATTATTGAGCACCTCCTCAATAATAGTTAACCACAATTATAATAATACAATTCTTGTCATTTCTATTGCTTTTAAGGTTTGCAAAGTTATTCATTAGTTTCATTATGTGTATCACAG
Source organism: Trichosurus vulpecula (assembly GCF_011100635.1). Taxonomy (NCBI): domain Eukaryota; kingdom Metazoa; phylum Chordata; class Mammalia; order Diprotodontia; family Phalangeridae; genus Trichosurus; species Trichosurus vulpecula. Next base: position 136,805,009 of record NC_050581.1, read on the forward strand.
CCATATTAGGTAACTACTGTCAATACTATTATCTTAATTTTCACAGAAACAGGAATTTAATCTCAGAGATCAGTTATATGACATGGGCATACAACTAGGTCTTTCTGACTCTGAGTCCAACACTGCCAGGATGACTGTCCCATCACTTGGTTTTTATGAAAAGTTCTCTCCTAGTCCTGTTTCTACCTTTCTTATGGATCCCCATCTCTTTTCTAAACAGGTTCTTTATCACATCTGTAATCTTGTGTATTATGAGTCTATAACGAAACACTTTCCTGGTTTCATTTCTTTTCTTTCTCTATGCTCTTGGTTATGTCATAAAACTCTATATGTTCGACTATTACCTTTATGCATTTCTCATCATTCTCCTGATCTGCAGTTCCAAATTATAAAATTAATTGCTAGATATAACCAATGGGAGTCTCATAAGCACTTCAACCAAAAATTGTATAAAAAGACCTCTAACTGTCCACCTAAAGCCAGTCCTTTTCCCAACTTTTCTACTTATTTCAAGTGTACCAGCATCCTTCTAGTGACCTAAGTTTTCAGTCTCAAAATCCTTACTCTTCTCTCCTTCTCACCTCCCCTTCAAGGAAGTACAAATCATTTGTCAAGAACTGTTTACCATATCTTCATGGTAGACTTTCTCTTGATTCATGCCTTAAACACTTTATTTTAATCTCCCATTTCCCCTAACCTCAATTTTATTTTGCAATAACCTTTTAAGTGATCTCTTTGTTATCAGTCTTTCTTTTCTTTATTCCATTCTTAGCATAACTTCTAAAATGATATCCTTAAAACACAGGTCTTACTATGCTACTCACCTGCTCAGGGTTCTAAAATCTTAATTCTATTTTACACATGCTTGCAATCTGGTGGCAGTGTACCTCTCTGGGATTCTTTCCCACCTGTTTCAATTCCACTGACCTATTTGCCAATCTGTGAACATGAAATTTCAACTCCTTCCTCAGCAATTTTGTACATGTAGCCACCCATGTGATGTATTATCTCTTCATCTCCTTCTTTTGAATCCCTAGTGCTCCACAAAGATCTGCTGAAACATGAAATTTATCTTGATTTCTATTTGTTTTCTACCTCCAAATGTTTTTAATTTACCTTGAATATGTGCTGGATTTATTTAGTGTATACATGTTGGTTTCTTGCCACCTCCCTACCTTCAGAGTATAAGCTTCTTGGAGTAAGTTTCATTTTTGTGCTTGCTTTTCACAGCTACAATGCCTTATGAATACTAGGTACTTTATAAATTTTTCTTGAATTGCAACGAAGAACCTGAAGTTTCTGCCTAAATGACATCAAAACTCTTCAGTATTTCTTAAAGCAGCCATTTTAAGCACTGGTAGGCCCAAGTTCCTGAAGCAAAAGCCATGTTTCATTGTTCACTTTTACCACTTGGCTCTCTGCTTGTTTTGGCTGTGTAGCTTCATCATCTCCAGAATGAATTTCTGTCATATTTTAGTTCACAGTGGAAGAACAAGCATAGCTTCTACATACTTACATTTTATACAATACAGCAAGAAACAAGTATGACACTTGAAGAAACATAAAGTATAGAGCAATCCAAAAGGTGGAAAATCATTATATATCATTATAGTGCCTCCTGAGACATAGATGTACAAAGAATAAATATACCTAAACTGCCTTTCCTTGCCCTGTGTCAAGAATACCTTGACTGACAGACATGTTCTTGTGGGATTATTTTAGTGACTTTATCCCCAGCTTTGCACTCAAATTTTCTACTCTAGGTCATATGCATTCATTATTCTTTTTCTTAAGGCTCCTACAAGAAATAGCTTTCCTAGGATTAAGTCCTGTTTCTGTGATTTTATAGCTATAGCAACTCATGAATGAGGAAGATCTTTCTATAATTGCAGGTCTGCACTTTGTCTACATACAGCTGCATGTACATTGTTATAGACAGCTTCTTAGAGCCCTGAAAACTAAAGTGAATTGGCCAGTATTATAGTCAGTGTGCATCAGAGTTAGGACTTGAATTTAGGTCTTTCTAGGCCATTCTAGCCCTGTTCTCTGTGAAACAAACAAACACAACCCTAAAATCATGGCAACTGGTTCCATCACTTCCTTTTAAATAGAGGGAGAAGAAATAGAAGCTGTGTCAGATTTTATATTTTTCAGCTCAAAAAATCACTGCAGTTGGCAACAGAAGGCTTGAAATTAAAAAAAAAAATACTTGCTCCTTGGAAGGAAAGGTATGGCAAATCTGGACAGCATACTAAATAGCAGAGACATTACCTTGCCAGCAATGGTCCATATAGGCAAAGTTATGTTTTTTTTTTTTCCAGTAGCAATACATAGACATGAGAGTTGGACTTTCATGAAAGCTAAGCACCACAGATTTGGCATTTTTAAATTGTGCTGCAGGACAAGACTTTTGAAAGTCCCTTTGACATCAAGGGGATCAAAGCAGTCAATATTTAAAGAAATTAATTCAGACCACTCATTGGAAGGATAAATACTAAAGTTGTAGCACAAATACTTTAGCCACATGATGAGAAATCAGGACTCATTGGAAAAGACCATAACGTTGGAAAGTTTGAAGGCAAAAGAAGGGAATGGCACATGAAGAGATGGATGGTTACTGTTTGAGAGCAATGAACATGAGTTTAGAGAGACTTTGGGAGATAGTGGAGGATAGAAGGGCTTTACTTGCTATGGTCCCTGTGGTCAAAAAGAGTTGAACATGACTGAATGAATAAACAATAAGTCAGCTTTCTATTTGCTACTCCATATTGTCTCTCATAGTTATCCTTTGAGAATCATTATCTGACAAATGTTCACCACCTTTCTGTATATACCAAGATGTATATTGTTTCAAATATTTGGTAGGAGTCAGTATTCATTAGCAAGTCCTTACTTTGTGGCTTTTCATGTTTAGATTTCTCAATGTTTTGCTAACCATAGTCGGTGGTAAGTATATCTCTTTCATTCCATGTTGAGTTTATGCACCCTTATTTTCCTATCTTTAAGTTCCCAAGACTTAAAAACAGTTGCTACTTTATATTTCAGTTGTTTTTGGCCTGGCATTATTTGCTCAGGGGCTCCCTGCCAGATTTGTACTGCAATCACCAGTTATTCTACCTCAGAACATAACTTTTTTTTCTGAGTATATCTTCTAGTAAAAGTATCTTTCTAAGGATATTTACTTTACTAACCTATAAGTTTATGGTCCAAGACTGTCCTTCTGATTTCTGTAGCTTCCTCTACCTGAGGATTTGCTTCAGGCTACAGGGCTTATCTTGTAGATCTGCTATTTCCCTCTCTCTCATGTATAATAACATCTGCATCCCCTCATGACAATGGTTTCACATGTTATGAGAATACTGTAATGTCCACTAATGTGCCAGAAATGTGTTGCTAATTGCTTCTCTTCCTCTTCCTCCTCCTCTTCCTCCTCCTTTTTTCCCCCTGAAGGCATCACTGAATTTAGCAGAGTCCAAGAATTACCATATAAAAAAGAAAAGAAAATCAAAATATCTTTTCAAATATGACCTTTATATATCAATGTACAATGTTGCTCTTAAGACATTTTTAATATATAACCAACTCATTAGCCAGACGACATTATCACCTGTAAAAACAAGCAAGATGTGCTTTGTTAATAAGACAAACACATGTGTTTAGTATAACAGTGTTTCCATTCAGTGATATAAATGACATCATGATCCAGAAAGCAGCCTGCACTCCACTTGCCTTATCTCCACATTGCATAAGCAAGAATAATTCTGGGCATTGCCATTGTGCTTTAATTCAGACTTTACTCACAAATTTTCACCCTTGTTCACCTCATACCTTAACTTGAAAGGAAGGGATAAGGCAGAGGAATAACTTTGACATCTACATCCCACTCCAAAGCTATCCTTTGCAATTGCTATTATTCTCTGAGATTTTTTCCCCTTTCATACAAAAATAGTGATTCACCTTCAACCATGTATCAATCACTTGTAATGATAATTGGAGGCCAGATCTCCTAAAATAACTCCCTTTTCCTTGATGATGCTAAAAAATAATCAAGTTGCAGAAAAGGGGGGAAAGAATACACATATGCATATGATAAGATACACAAAAAAGCAAATTTTTCTCACGTTATAGTTTTCTTCCACATATATTCCTAACTGGAAATAGAAGATAGACTGTATGAATTGGTCATTGAAAGCACTTTTGTAAAGTACTAGTCACCAAGAAAGCACTCATTAAGCACCATTTGTATACATGGCAATGGAATGAGTGTGGAAGGATAGAAAAGGGGATTTATGGACAAAATGTTATAAAGGTAAATTTGGCAGGATTTGGCAACATATTCAATATAGAAAGTGGAAGAGGGTGAGGAATTAATGATGACACCTAGAATGTGAGCCTAAGTGACTGAGAAGATGGTGGTACTTGCAACACTAATGGGTAAGTTACGAAAAAGGAGGGATTTTCTTTTTTTTCCTCTTATTTATTTTTTTATTTTTAGTTTACAGCACTCAATTCTACATAATTTTGAGTTCCAGATTTTCTTCCCTCACCTCCCCTCCCTCCCCAAGACGGCATGGAATCCCATATAACTTCCGCGTGTAACTTCCCATTGAATTAATTTACACACTAGTAAAGTTGTGGAGAAGAATTATGACCAATGGAATGAATCATGAGAAAGAAGAAACATAACCAAAAAAAAACAACCCAAAAACAAAAACAAAAGAGAGAAAAAAAGGGGGGAAAGGCGAGCGTGAAGTGTGCCTCAATCTGCATTCATACTTCATAGTTCTTTCTCTGGATGTAGATAGCATTCTCCATCGTAAGTCCTTCAGAGTTGTCTTTCCACCTTGTGTTGCTGAGAACAGAAAAGTCTGTCAGGGTTAGTCCTCAGAGAATCCATATACCTGTCGTTGTGTATAATGTTCTACTGGCTCTGCTCCTCTCACTCAGCATTCTATCGGGTAGGTTTTTCCAGATTATTATGAAATCTGTATCATCCCCATTTCTTATAGCACAATAGTATTCCATTACCTTCATATACCACAGCTTGTTCAGCCATTCCCTAATTGATGGGTATCCCTTTGATTTCCAATTCTTAGCTACCACAGAAAGAGCTGCTATAAATATTTTTGTACATATGGGTTCTTTTCCCACTTGTGTGATCTCTTTGGGATACAACCCTAGAAGTGGTATTGCAGGTTCAAAGGGTATGAATACTTTTATAGCCCTTTGGGCACAGTTCCAAATTGCTCTCCAGAATGGCTGGATTAGTTCACAACTCCACCAGCAATGTAACAATGTTCCAATTTTCCCACATCCTCTCCAGCATTTATCATTTTCCTGTTTTGTTATTTTAGCCAATCTGACAGAAGAGATGTGGTATCTAAGAGTTGTTTTTGATTTACATTTCTCTAGTCAGTAGTGATTTAGAGCATTTTTTCATATGCCTATAGATATCTTTAATTTCTTCCTCTGAAAACTGCCTGTTCATATCATTTGACCATTTCTCAATTGGGGAATGGCTTGTATTCCTATATATTTGGCTCAGTCCTCTGTATATTTTAGAAATAAGGCCTTTATCAGAGACACTAATTGTAAAGATTTCCTCCCAATTTCCTGCTTCCCTCCTAATTTTGTTGCATTGGCTTCTTTTGTACAAAAACATTTCAATGTAACATAATTAAAATTATCCATTTCACATTTTGTAATTCTCTCTATCTCTTGTTGGGTCATGAATTATTTTCTTTTCCATAAATCTGCTAAGTAAACTATTCCTTGCTCTCCCCAATTGGTTATAGTATCAGCCTTTATTCCTAAATCATGAACCTTTTTTACTTTATTTTGGTATATGGTGTAAGATATTGGTCTAAGCCCAGTTTCTACCCTACCATTTTCCAACTTTCCCAGTAGTTTTTGTGAAATAGTGAGTTCTTAGGCCGGAAGCTGGATTCTTTGGGTTTATCAAAGAGTAGATTGCTATAGTCATTGATTTAGGAGAGATTTTCTATAGTATAATCGTGGTCTCAGTATTGGATATGTTGAATATAAAATGTTTATACAAAATCCAGTTTGAGAAGCAATCTGGACATTTGGAAATGTGATAGTGGAGGTTAACAAAGATGGTAGGGTTGGGAAAGTGAGCTTGAGAATCATCAGCATGGAGATGACAGTTGAATCAATGGGAACTGATCAGATCACCAAGTGTACTAGTATAGAAGAAGAAAAGAAAATGTCCCTGGGCAGAGCCATATCAGGTATCTGCCATTAATGTGTATGACCTAGATGAATACCCTACAAAGAAGACTGAGAAAGAAAGGACATATCTGTCGGGACTAGTATCTCAAGAACCTAGAGATAAGAAAGCATCAAGCAGAAGAAGTTAAGCAATATCAAACAAGAAATATGCGGATTGAGAAAAAGCCATTGGGTTTAACTATTAAGAGATCACAAGTAATATTGGTGAGATGAATTTCATTTGAATGATAAGGTTGTAATCTGCATTGTATAGAGTTAATTAGAGTAATAGGAAAGGAAGTCAGGGACCCATCTACAGAAGATATTCTAAAGCTGTTTAGCTAAAAAAGAGAGGAAGATGTGGGATAATAGCTAGCAAGGATGGATAGAGCAAGTGAAGTGTTTTGGTTTTGTTGTTTTGTTCTTTAAAGAAGGAGCAGACATGAGCATGTTTGTAGGCTATAGAGAAGCATCCACCAGGGAAGGAGAGATTGAAGAAAAAAGGAAAGAATTGGGAAAATGAAGAAGAAAACCACTCTAAAAAGTAATGGAATTGCCTAAATTACAAATATAGAGGGGTTTGCCTAGGCTAGGAGAAAGGCCACATCATTATGTGAAACACAGGGCGAACAAGGAAATAGTGGTAGAAGTCATCTGAGTTACATGAGATGAAAAGGAGGGAGAAGAGGGAGCCCTTGGTGAATAGCATATTTTTTCCAATAAAATATGAAGCAAGGTTATCTGCTGAAAGGGTTAATGTAGGGGAAGGATTAGAGTTTTAAGGAACAATGAAAAAGATAACAAGGGGAAAGAGAAGGGAATAATCATTAATATATTATCTACTATGTGCCAGGCACTGTACTAAATGTTTTTTACAAATGTTATCACATTTGGGACAATAGAAAAGTGCCTGTGATGAATGCAACATTGAATTGATCAGGAAAGTATAAATTAATGTGATTGTCTTGCCACGGTGAGAGACCAGTTGAGATTATGAAATATTATTTGTAGTGGATCAAACCAGCAGGTTTCAAGATTTTCTGCAGCATGAAAATAGGAGTAAAGGCAGTGAAAATTTAGATGTATCCAAGGCCAAGAATTGAAAGGGCAAGATCTTTAACAGAATGAGTTTAGAGTCAAAATGAATCTCCAAGGAATCAACATGGGGAAGGAAGGAGAGTGTTGCCAGTACAGGTATAAGATCCAGTGAAAGAACTGAAGGTAGAGAAACTGGAAATAATGTTGAGAATGAAGAGGAGGATTTAGGTTTGCAAGGCAGAGGGAGAGCAAATTGAGAACAGATTGTGATTAAATGACTGAAAATGTAACCAGTTTGGGAAGGAAGCTGTGTCATCAGGAGAAAGACAAATCTCAATGAGTATTAGATGATGGTGGAAATGAGAAAGGAAAATATTTAAGATAAAAATAAGCTTGTTATCTATGGAACAGGCATTCCAGGGGACACAGTGAAAGTGCATACTAGTTTTTGAGTGGGTGATTAGTGGGGTAGGTTACCAGAGATAGGAATAAGCTAGTGGATTGTGGAGGGTATAGAATAGCATTTGAACAATGAGAACTAGAGGTTCCTTCTCATTGAAATGGGGAGGTAGGGGGCGGAGCCAAGATGGCAGCTGGAAAGCAGGGACTAGCGTGAGCTCCCCACCGACTCCCTCCAAAAGAGTATAAAAATGGCTCTGAACCAAATCTAGAACTGCAGAACCCACAGAACAGCACAGGGAAGCAGAACTCCAGCCCAGGACAGCCTGGATGGTCTCTGGGTGAGGTCTATCCTGCACAGACCTGGGATCTGGGAGCGGAGCAGAGCAGAGCCCAGCATGAGCGGCACGCACCAACCAGACCAGGAGCCGGGCGGAGTGTGTCCTAGCGCCTTGAATCAGTGAGCTCTGGCAGTTACCAGACTTCTCAACCCACAAACACCAAAGACAGCGGAGAAGGTTAGTGGGAAAAGCTGCGAGAGTGGAAGGAGTTCGAGGTTTGGCCACTGCCCCTGGGGCAGCGGAGGTGGGGCAGCTAAAGAAGTTCAGCTGCAGTTGCTTCCAACCCCAGGCCCACCTGGTGGGAGGAACTGAGTGGTGGATCAGAGCAGGAGTGAAGATCCTGCTGAAGATCTAAGTCCAGTCCAGGTTGGGGGTTTTTGGGGAAGGAGGAGTGCTGGTGTGGCAGAGCTGGCGCATCCCCCCAGGCGAGGAGCATAGTTCTCTAAACTCTACAAGCAGTCATACCCCACTGAAAAACTCAAGGGTCAAGTTAGTTGACTGAGAATATGGCCAGGCAGCAAAAACGTACCAGTGATTCAGTCTCAGACTTTGGATTCTTCCTTGGTGACAAAGAAGACCAAAACATACAGCCAGAAGAAGTCAACAAAGTCAAAGAGCCTACAACAAAAGCCTCCAAGAAAAACAGGAACTGGTCCCAGGCTATGAAAGAGCTCAAAAATGATTTGGAAAAGCAAGTTAGAGAAGTAGTGGAAAAATTGGGAAGAGAAATGAGAAGGATGCAAGAAAACCATGAAAAACAAGTCAATGACTTGCTAAAGGAGACCCATAAAAATACTGAAAAATATACTGAAGAAAACAACACTTTAAAAAATAGACTAATTCAAATGGCAAAAGAGCTCCAAAAGAGGAGAAGAGTGCCTTCAAAGGCAGAATTAGCCAAAAGGAAAAGGAGGTCCAAAAGACCACTGAAGAAAATACTACCTTAAAAATGAGATTGGAGCAAGTGGAAGCTAGTGACTTTATGAGAAATCAAGATATTATAAAACAGAACCAAAGGAATGAAAAAATGGAAGACAATGTGAAATATCTCACTGGAAAAACCACTGATCCGGAAAATAGATCCAGGAGAGACTATTTAAAAATTATTTGACTACCTGAAAGCCATGATCAAAAAAAAAGCCTAGATATCATCGTTCAAGAAATTATCAAGGAGAACTGCCCTGACATTCTAGAGCCAGAGGGTAAAATAGAAATTGAAAGTATGCACAGATCGCCTCCTCAAAAAGATCCCTAAAAGAAATCTCCTAGGAACATTGTCGCCAAATTCCAGAGCTCCCAGATCAAGGAGAAAATACAGCAAGCAGCTGGAAAGAAACAATTTCAGTACTGTGGAAACACAATCAGAATAATCCAAGATCTGGCAGCTTCTACATTAAGAGATCGAAGGGCTTGGAATACGATATTCCTGAGGTCAATGGAGCTAGGATTAAAACCAAGAATCACCTACCCAGCAAAACTGAGTATCATGCTCCAAGGCAAAATATGTATTTTCAATAAAATAGAGGACTTTCAAGCTTTCTCAGTGAAAAGACCAGAACTGAATAGAAAATTTGACTTTCAAACACAAGAATCAAGAGAAGCATGTAAAGGCCACCAAGAAAAAGAACAAGAAAGACGAATTGCAAGGGACTTACTAAAGTTGAACTGCATTCCTACATGGAAATATGCTGTGTACGATTCATGAGACCTCAGTATTAAGGCAGCTGAAGGGAATATGCATATATATACATATATATATATATATATATATATATATATATATATATATGTTTATCATATATAAGTGAATGTGTATTTATGTGTGTGTGTGTGTGTGTGTGTGTGTGTGTGTGTATATATATACATACAGAGAGAGAGAGAGAGAGAGAGAGAGATAGAGAGAGAGAGAGAGAGAGAGAGAGAGAGAGAGAGAGAGAGAGAGCAGGCACAGGGTGAGTTGAAGATGAAGGGAAGATATCTAAAAGAAATAAAATCAAATTAAGGGATGAGAGAGGAATATATAGGGAAAGGGAGATAGGGAGAGATAGAATGGGTTGGATTATCTCGCATAAAGGTGGCAAGAGGAAGCAGTTCTGTGGGAGGAGCGGAGAGGGCAGATGAGGGGGGAATGAGTGAATCTTGCTCTCATCAGAGTTGGCCTGAGGAGGGAATACCATACATACTCAATTGGGTATCTTACCCCACAGGAAAGAAGAAGGAAGAAGATAAAAAAGGAGGGGTTGATAGAAGGGAGGGCAGGTGGGGGTGGAGGTAATCAAAAATAAACACTTTCGAAAGGGGACAGAGTCAAGGGAGAAAATTCAATAAAGGCGGATAGGTTAGGGAGGAGCAAAATATAGTTAGTCTTTCACAACATGAGTATTGTGGAAGGGTTATACATAATGATACACATGAGGCCTATGTTGAATTGCTTGACTTCTTAGGGAGGTTGGTTGTGAAGGGAAGAGCGGAGAGAATTTGGAACTCAAAGTTTTAAGAACAGATGTTCAAAAACAAAAAAAAAATGTTTTTGCATGCAACTAGAAAATAAGATACACAGGCAATGGGGCGTAGAAATTTATCATGCCCTACAAGAAAGGAAGGGAAAAGGGGATGGGAGGGGAGTGGGGTGACAGAAGGGAGGGCTGACTGGGGAACAGGGCAACCAGAATATACACCATCTTGGAGTGGGGGGGAGGGTAGAAATGGGGAGAAAATTTATAATTCAAACTCTTGTTTCAATGCTGAAAACTAAATATATTAAATAAATTTAAAAAAAAAGAAAAAAAAAGAAATGGGGAGGTAATGAAGGGGTGAAAATATGTTAATCTGTACTCAATGAATTCAGGTAGATTATCATTACCCAGTGGAGTTCATTTTTGGGGTGGGGTTTTGATTATATTAGACTAGGATTGTAGTAAGGAAGAAAGGGGACTAGACCTAAGAAATGTAATATGTGTTAATGTTTCTTTTGGACATTGGTATGGTGTTCTAGTTCTATGTATAAATCATTATCAATAAATTTAAACATTAATTTGTCAATTATGAAAATGTAGGTCACTTTTATTCTGCACATATTATATTGTTTTAAATTAATATTAGGTTAAATTTTAGACATTAATGAATTATAAAGTCAATGTACACCAATTAGTAAAGGATAATTAAAATTATTTTTTAAAGTGTCACTTTCCTCTTTATAGTTTCTAGCACAAGCTTATATCTCATTTTTAACCATGATAATAGCAAATAAGTCTGAAACACTTTAAGGTTTCTGCAATGCTTCCCTTGCAAATGCACAACAACAACAAAACACACACACACACACACACACACACACACACACACAGAGGTAGTACTGCTAGTATTATTGGCTATATTTTTCTAAAAGGAAACAGAAAGTCAAAATGTCCCAGTCTCTCATAGTTGGTAAATAGCAGAGCCAGGAAAAGATCAGGAAAAAGCACAATCAAGTTAAGAGGCTTTTTTGGGGTGATTTCATGAAAGTGGAGAGTACCCTGTACCACTATATGAACTTGTAATAAGTTAAGATGCCCTTGTTTTAATAAAACATTTCATCTAACTCAAAATCATATGCTTTCCATGAACCACTGTGTACTCAGTGGGTAGAAAGAGGGAGAGAATTTTGAACTGAAAATAAAGCAAATTGAATTTTAAAATGAAACATTGTCCAACTCACCTTAGAAATAAACACCTTAAAAAGATTCCAGATATGAGCACTCATGACATTTTATCTGATAATAACCTTAACTGAGAAAATGAATTGAATCCCACCAGAGGCACAAAAACATTTGATAAGACCCCTTTGATTTTGGTTTACAGATCAGCTTCATGATGATGGCTGTTATTTATGACAGTAAAGAACAAATGACATCCCACTCTGTTGAAGATATAGTGTGAAGGATGTTGCAAAGAAACCAGTGATATGTCCTCAGGTGTCATTTCTTGAATACTCACATAGCATTTTCATTTTAACATACACACATATATGTCTGTGTATATGTACCTATATGTATACATACATGCGTGTATATATGTGTGTATTCTACATGCTCCATCTTCCTCTGTGATGTTTTCCAAATGAACTTGTAACCAAAATCTGTGTGGCCCTTGGTTGACACATCTCTCTGTTTGGGAAATAGATTAAGTATTTGCTGCCTGAGGTGGCTCCTATTTTTTTTCTCATCATCCATTATGGTAATTTTATATCTGTTAATTTTTCCATGAATTAGTGATTGTAAGAGTCAATGTGTTTGCTTTTGTCTATTTGCCATTTGCTCATAGCTTGTCTAAGTAGCTTTTGTTGAAGTAATTTCCAGAACAAGTATCCTTTTTATTAGTTAAGCAAAGGGAAACCAGAAAGGTGACCAATACCATCCTGAGAGTGCTGATTTTCTTCTTTTGTTGAACGGTATTCCTTTAGCATTTACAGCAGGAAAATGTTCTCTGGAAATAGCTCTTTGGAATGCTCCGTAAAAGAACAGATATTAGTTGAGAAGGGATCTTGCAAAAAGTTCATGTCTTTCTTTTTTGTCCGTCTCCCCATTTTCCACAGTCTATTGAAAGAAAATCTGTTGGAGCTGCTATAATCACATAGTGTCTACTCATCTTTATTGATTCTTCTAATTTTGAGATGTAGATGAAATATGGCAGAAAGGATAGTCAGCTTTGGGGTGAGAAACATTGGGCTGCAGTTTTGCTTCTGAGTGACCCTGTGTAAATTATTTAATTCCTCATATTCCAGACAACCCTTTAACACTCTAAGTTACCAATCATTTGCTACTCAATATTCATGAAGGGATGTCTTTGCTGGGATTTCAGCCAGAGTTGAGAGAGTACTTAAGCTTCAACATTGGTCCCTTTTCTTCTATCCTGCCACCAACCCTCACCCTCAACCATGAAAGTACTTTAAAAAGTCTGGTAAACTTTGGAATTGCCATCCTTTATGAAACAGATAGGTGGCACAGTGTATAGAGTGCTGAGACTAGGGTCAAAAAGACCTCAGTTCAAATCCAGCCTTAGACACTTATTAACTGTGATCCTGGGCAAGTCACTAAACTTTTGTTTACCTTTGCCTAGATTTACTCAACTTTTAAATGGGGATAACAGTTTCAAATACCTCACAGGGTTGTTGTGAGGATGAAATGAGGTAATATTTGTAAAGTTCTTACCACAGTGAATGAATCATTTTAGTTTTTATATAAATTTTTATTCCCTTCCTTTCCATCACTTCTCACCTTCTCTTCGATATCCTAGCATGATTCATGGAGCAGCAGTAATTGGCAAGATTGTCTGCATCCAGAGTTAGGATTCACGAGTAATTGTTTACAGAAAGGCCCTAGTGAGGGGAAGGTTACAGGATGACTTGGATCCTTGCTAAAATAGTATGTTATAATTGTTTTTGTTGCTACACTGAGGTGGGTTTACTGCTTTTGGAATGTAATTACTGCTATTTAGAATTGGGGATATTGGTCTCAGAATTTTATCCTTTGGAGTATAAATACATGTTATAGTTCCTTTGCCTTCTTCCTAGGGAATTTCTTATACTTTGTGATTCCAAACCATTCAGGCATGTTCATGGCCATTCTTGAGGGCATGATTCTTGCCTTATAGATACATTGTAAAATATGATGGCAAGCAAAGTGGGACTTTTTGTTGTTTTGTCCTTCTCAGCACTAAGGCAATTAAGGGCCTTTGAGTCACGTCTTTGTTTGTAGGAAGACCCACACCCTTTTGCTAATTAAGTCAGGAGAGGTGTGAAGCTCTCTGACACTGAAGAAGTGTATATGTACTCTGAGGTTAGCATTTTGCTTAGGGCTTATTCTCCACTCCACCTCCACTTTGGAAACCCAGATCTTGGTACTTCTCTCTCTGGTAACTATGTATGTAATGTCTTGGTCAGACACTAGAAGCCTATTTGCTGATTTGTATTATTTTGCTCTGTTTATATAATTTTTGCTTGTAATTTCTGTTTGTCTTTTCTCTGAAGTTCAGGATGCTGATGTTTTCCCCTGAACTAAGTGAATGATATATGTATGTTTAATTGAAATGAGATCATAAACCCCTTAAAGTTGCTTTCCATAGAAAAGCAGATCAAAGAAGCTGTGCTTTCAGCCCTCCTGTGTGCTGGAGTTATTGACCTTACACAGCCCCAGTAGCAGCAAGTAATATTGTTGTTACACATGATTTGCGATTAACTTTGATTTGAGTGAGGGAGGGCTGTGCAAAGTCACCAGCCTCACTTCCTCCTCTAGAGCCATCTGGATCCAGTGACCAGATATTCAGCAGGATGACTGGACATGACCCAGGATGCAATGGGAGACCCTGGCCCTTTTAGGCTAAGGCCATTTCACATACTCACTTAGAGTGAAATAACCCCCATTAATTGAACAGGCCTCGTTAAGAAGTGAGTGTTGGGTAGAAGGGAATTCTGAAAGTCCCTTTTAAAATGTTTCTTTTGTTTTGTTCATTTCATATGAAATCTGGCTGAAAGTATTAGCATTTGGTTCTGGCCACAACCACAGCTATAGCCCTGTCTTCTCCTTTAGATTTTGGGAAAGATTTGTAGAAAGTTTATTATCTATTTTCTTTAATTTTCATGTTTATATTGAATGTTTTCACCAAACATTTAAACATACAAAGAAGAAAAATAAGATTACATATCAATAGTGAAATTATGTTAAATGTATTTTAATTGTATAAAGAATTTTGATAATTTTGAAGACATTTTCTGAACACGATTTTATAATGTTTTTAGATATTTATAGATGGTCTCTTCTAACCCTCACTCCTTCTTCTTTCGTCTCCTTTCTTCTTTCTCTCTTCCTCTTACAATCCTGATTTTTTTCTTGTCCTTCCTTCCTAGATTTCTTTTTTTTCTGGTCTAACCTCCTCTTTCTTTCTTTTTTTTAAAATTTATTTATTTAACATATTTAGTTTTCAGCATTGATTTTCTTCAGTGTATTTTTCAGTATTTTTTTTGGGTCTCCTTTAGCAGGTCATTGACTTGTTTTTCATGGTTTTCTCGCATCCTTCTCATTTCTTTTCCCAATTTTTCCTCTACTTCTCTAACTTGCTTTTCCAAATCCTTTTTGAGTTCTTCTATGGCCTGGGGCCAGTTCATGTTTTTCTTGGAGGCTTTTGTTGTAGGCTCTATGACTTTGTTGTCTTCTTTAGGCTATATGTTTTGGTCTTCTTTGTCACCAAAGAAAGAATCCAAAGTCTGAGACTGAATCTGGGCGCGTTTTCGCTGCCTGGCCATATTCCCAACCAACTAACTTGACCCTTGAGTTTTTCAGTGGGGTATGACTGCTTGTAGACTAACGAGTTCTGTGTTCCACGTTTGGGGGGGAGGTGCCAGCTCTGTCAGATCCGCACTACTCCTTCCCCAAGAACCCCCAGTCCAGACTGGGCTTAGATCTTCAGCAGGCTGTTGCACCCCTGCTCTGATCAGCCACTTAATTCCTCCCACCAGGTGGGCCTGGAGCCGGAAGTAACAACAGCTGTAGCTGCCCCACCTCCGCTGCCCCCGGGGCTGGAAGCCAAACCTCGAACTCCTTCCACTCCTGCAGCTTTTCCCACTAACTTTCTCTGCAGTCCTTGGTGTTTGTGGGTCAAGGGGTCTGGCAACCGCCACAGCTCACATATTCAGGGCGCTAGGGCCCCCTCCGCCCGGCCTCTGGTCTGGATGGTCCATGCCGCTCAGGCTTGGCTCCGCTCCACTCCGTTCCCAACTCCCAGCTCCCAGCTCCGAGCTCCGTGTGGGATAGACCTCACCCAGAAACCATCCAGGCTGTCCTGGGCTGGAGCCCTCCTTCCCTCTGCTGTTCTGTGGGTTCTGCCGTTCTAGAATTGGTTCAGAGCCATTTTTTATAGGTTTTTGGAGGGACTCGGGTACGGAGCTCACTCTAGTCCCTGTTTACCAGCCGCCATCTTGACTCCGCCCCCTCAGCATTGATTTTCACAAGAGTTTAAATTACAAATTTTCTCCCCATTTCTACCTTCCCCCCCTCCAAAATGATGTATATTCTGGTTGCCCTAATCTCCATTCAGCCCTCCCTTCTGTCAACCCACTCCCCTCCCATCCCCCTTTCCCTTCCTTTCTTGCAGGGCGAGATAAATTTCTATGCCCCATTGACTGCCTATCTTATTTTCTAGTTGCATGCAAAAACTTTTTTTTTTGTTTTTGAACATCTGTTTTTAAAATTTTGAGTTCCAAATTCTCTCCCCTCTTCCCTTCCCACCCACCCTCCCTAAGAAATCAAGCAATTCAACACATGTGTATCATTATGTATAACCCTTCCACAATACACATGTTGTGAAAGACTAACTATAATTTTGCTCCTTCCCAACCCATCCCCCTTTATTGAATTTTCTCCCTTGACCCTGTCCCCTTTCCAAAGTGTTTGTTTTTGATTACCTCCACCCCCATCTGCCCTCCCCTCCATCATCCCTCCCCCCTTTTTTATCTTCTTCCCTCTTCTTTCCTGTGGGGTAAGATACCCAATTGAGTATGTATGGTATTCCCTCCTCAGGCCAACTCTGAAGAGAGCAAGATTCACTCATTCCTCCCTCACCTGCCCACTCCCCTCCTCCCACCGAACTGCTTCCTCTTGCCAACTTTATTTGAGATAATCTACCCCATTCTATCTCTCCCTATCTCCCTCTCTCAATATATTACTCTCTCATCTATTAATTTGATTTTATTTCTTTTAGATATCTTCCCTTCATCTTCAACTCACCCTGTGTCCTCTCTCTGTTCCTGTCTGTCTGTCTGTCTGTCTGTCTGTCTCTCTCTCTCTCTCTCTCTCTCTCTCTCTCTCTCTATATATATATATATATATATATATATATATACACACATACATGTGTACATACATGCACATTCACATATATATATATATATAAACATATATTATATATATATGTGCATATTCCTTTCAGCTACTATGATATTGAGGTCTTATGAATCATACACATCATCTTTCTATGTAGGAATGTAAACAAAACAGTTCAATTTTAGTAAGTCCCTTATGATTTCTCATTCTTGTTTACCTTTTCATGCTTCTCTTGATTCTTGTGTTTGACAGTCAAATTTTCTATTCAGCTCTGGTCTTTTTACTGAGAAAGCTTGAAAGTCCTCTATTTTATTGAAAATACACATTTTGCCTTGGAGCATGATTCTCAGTTTTGCTGGGTAGGTGATTCTTGGTTTTAATCCTAGCTCCATTGACCTCTGGAATATCGTATTCCAAGCCCTTCAATCTCTCAATGTAGAAGCTGCCAGATCTGGGCTTATTCAGATTGTGTTTTCAAAATACTCAAATTGTTTCTTTCTGGCTGCTTGCAGTATTTTCTCCTTGATCTGGGAGCTCTGGAATTTGGCGACAATATTCCTTGGAGATTTCTTTTTGGGATCTATTTGAGGAGGTGATTGGGGGATTATTTCAATTTCTATTTTGCCCTGTGGCTCTAGAATATCAGGGTATTTCTCCTTGATAATTTCTTCAAAGATGATATCTAGGCTCTTTTTTTGATCATGGCTTTCAGGTAGTCCAATAATTTTTAAACTGTCTCGCCTGGATCTATTTTCCAAGTCAGTGGTTTTTCCAGTGAGATATTTCACATTGTCTTCCATTTTTTCATTCCTTTGGTTCTGTTTTATAATATCTTGATTTCTCATAAAGTCACTAGCTTCCACTTGCTCCAATCTAATTTTTAAGGTAGTATTTTCTTCCGTGGTCCATCGACCTCCTTTTCCATTTGGGTAATTCTGCCTTTCAAGGCATTCTTCTCCTCATTGGCTTTTTGGAGCTCTTTTACCATTTGATTTAGTCTATTTTTAACGTGGTGTTTTCTTCAGTGTATTTTTCAGTATTTTTTTGTGTCTCCTTTAGCAGGTCATTGACTTGTTTTTCATGGTTTTCTCGCATCCTTCTCATTTCTCTTCCCAATTTTTCCTCTACTTCTCTAACTTGTTTTTCCAAATCCTTTTTGAGCTCTTCCACGGCCTGGGACCAATTCATGTTATTCTTGGAGTCTTTTGGTGCAGGCTCTTACACTTTGTTGACTTCTTTAGTCTGTATATTTTGGTCTTCTTTGTCACCAAAGAAAGAATCCAAAGTCTGAGACTGAATCCCTGTGTGTTTTCGCTGCCTGGCCCTATTACCAACCAACTAACTTGACCCTTGAGTTTTTCAGCCGGGTATGATTGCTTGTAGACTAAAGAGTTCTATGTTCCACGTTTGGGGGGGATGCGCCAGCTCTGTCACACCAGTACTGCTCTTTCCCCAAGAACCCCCAACCCGGACTGGGCTTATATCTTCAGCAGGCTGTGCACTCCTGCTCTGATCTGCCACTTAATTCCTCCTACCAGGTGGGCCTGGGGCTGGAAGCAACAGCAGCTGTAGCTGCCCCACCTCTGCTCTCCCAGGGGCAGTGGCCGAACCTGGAACTCCTTCCACTTCTGCAGCTTTTCCCACTAAACTTCTCCACTGTCTTTGGTGTTTGTGGGTTGAGAAGTCCATTAACTGCTGCAGCTCACTGATTCAGGGTTCTAGGGCCCGCTCCACCCGGCCTCAGGTATGGTTGGTCTGAGCCGCTCACGCTGGGCTCTGCTCCCAGCTCCCAGTTCCCAGCTCCCAGCTCTCAGCTCCCAGCTCCTTGTGGGATAGACCTCACCCAGAGACCATCCAGGCTGTCCTGGGCTGGGGCCCTGCTTCTCTCTGCTGTTTTGTGCGTTCTGCCCCTATATTTCTTCATTCCTTTTTTCTTCTATCTTTTCCTCCCCATTCCTTCCTTTCTTTTTTCCCCTTACTCTAGTCTTTTTTTTTTTCCTTTCTCTTTCTTATGTATCTCTATTATTCTCCAGCAACTATCCAATCCATCTTTCAGACACCATTTCTGACAGGGTTGTTGTATGGATTAAAAAGAGAAAAGAGATGTAAAATTATTGGCACACCTTAAAGCACTG
Source organism: Trichosurus vulpecula (assembly GCF_011100635.1). Taxonomy (NCBI): domain Eukaryota; kingdom Metazoa; phylum Chordata; class Mammalia; order Diprotodontia; family Phalangeridae; genus Trichosurus; species Trichosurus vulpecula. The sequence goes on from NC_050581.1 coordinate 136,824,008, forward strand.
TTAGTTATTATTTTATTTCTTTAACATCAGTTTGTACAAAGTATAGAAGTATGTTGAACATTTTAATATTAGCTAAAGGAATACTTATTGCATTGAGGTAAATCTGAAGCAATGGAAAGCAGTAAATGAGAATAGTCTTTAAACAGGGTAAACTGATAAAAAATATAATTTAAAACAAAATAATGCAATAGTCTACCACTTGTCTCACAACACATAATTATATCAAACAAATATGATTTCTGTAATAGAGGATTTTTTCTAATCTTTAGAACATTTTTGAGAAGCACTATTGAGATAATAGTTCTCTTAGGAAAATGCACATTGGCAGAACAAGTCAAAGTTTTCAGATATTGAAAGATTTTGTACTTTGAAATTCTCTGAGGTGGTGGTTTAGGAATTATTCTCATGGTTGTGGGAGGAGGACCAAAAAAGGTCTGATAACACAAAATGACCTCACTTTGTTACCTCTAAAGAATTATATATATCTGAGCTGTTACCATTATGTGTTACTCCATCCATTTTAGAGAGGCCTCTTCACATGAAAGAGCAGAAATATAAGGAGAAGAGGCAGATAGATGAGAAGAATCTAGTGCCTTAAGGCAAAGGAAGAAAACTGGCACATGTGGCAGCATGATGTAGTCAAGTGTTATCTCATCCATTGAGAAGGTGACACCCTTCACTAATCAGATCAAGCTCTACCTCCTCCTTAAAGTGTTTTCTTATTTCCTCAGTGGAAAGTAATATCTCCTTCAGGTGAATTTCCAGAATAGTTTCCACCTTTCCATATATCCATTCTGGTCTTTGTAAATCCATGATTTTAGACCTAAAAGCAGGGGATCTTAACCTTTCTTTTTAAAAATAACATATACTCCTTTTACAGGTGAAAACTTTGGGCCATTTTTCCAAAATAACGTTTTTAAATGCATACGATAAAATGCATAGCTTTAAAAAATTATATTGAAATGCATGTCTCAAAATATGAAAAAGATGCTCCCTAGTTTACAAAATCCTGCTTAAAAAAGCATTGTTGATGAAGTTTGACCATGTCATTTTACAGATATATAAACTGAAGCCAAGTAGATCACGTGACTTGTCTGCAGCTAAGCAGTAGCAAAATTTGAATGAGAACCCAGCTTCTCCAACTTGATCCAGTGATGTCTTTTGTACATTTTTTACTTTCTCCTATTTTTTGTTTCTGAAACAATTAAGATTTATTACTAAGTTTTATTATTTTTCTTTCAGAGCCTACCAGTATGCCTTCCATACAATTAATAATATGCATATATAATATAGATATACATATGCATATATATACATATATATGGAGAGAGAGAGAGACAGAGAGAGACAGAGAGAGACAGAGACAGAGAGAGAGACAGAGAGACAGAGAGAGAGAGAGAGAGACAGAGAAAGAGAGAGAGAGAGAGAGAGAGAGAGAGAGAGAGAGAGAGAGAGAGAAAGAGAAAGAGATTTTAATTGTGGGAGTTTATGTTTTGACTTTAATATCTAATAACATCAGTGATCAGATTTTGAGTCAATGACATCATCTCAGTCCTGGAAAATCAATGGGTGTTGATTTATTAGACTTGATGAGAGATAGAGACCTAGTGGGGAGGTGGTCAGGCAATCAATTAATGAGCATTCATTAAGGACTGACTAAGCAGTTTAACTTATTTTGTAATACAAAGAAAAAATGGAATAGCTGCTGTTCTCAGGGATATGCATTCTATTCAATGGATGAGGAAATAAGCGAAAGAACAGTGTGTGCGTGCGTGCGTGCGTGCGTGTGTGTGTGTGTGTGTGTGATCATGGAATTATTGCAGTGGAAGTGAGACTATCTTTGAGAATGAATAATGTGGGTTTTCTTTGTTTTGGTTTTTGGGAAGGAAGAGGTAGACAATAGCCATATTTAGTGACATTGGTATTAGTGGCAGAAATTAACCCCAATCAGATTAATACAATAAAACCTGCAAAGAAAAGAAGTTAGATTTTCATGTTTCTTGAATCCTTACACACATACAAAAATATAGACTTACCATGGATCCAATATGCCAGTATCAGCAATTTAGATCTGAACAAAACATAGGCAGAACAATAGATTGGGGCTGGAAGAGAGTGGACTATGAAAAACAAAAACAGTCCATGCATTCCAAATCTACCCCATTTCCAAATTTCCATATTGATGCTGACAAAACTACCATTTTCCTAGTCAATTCCATTTCATGGAATTCAATTCAACTAGCATTTATTTTGCATATACTATAAGCCAGGTAATTGGGCTAAGGGCTGACAATAAAAATACAAAAGTGGGAACATGTTCTACCATTAAGGTTCTGTATTTACATTTAACTTGGAGCAAAAAAAAAACAATAGAACAAAATGTTCAATTGTTTAAATCAATACTGAGTGTATTTCAAGGAAGAAGTACAAATTGTGTGTGGTAGTGTTGGTCAGGAAAGGATTCATGTCACAGGGGTACCACAGTCAGTTTGGCTAGAATGGATAGTGAACCAAAATAAGTCGGCATAGATAGGTTAGGTTCATTTTGTTCAAGTCTTTAAATGCCAAATATTGTAGTAGTTTGTATTTATCCTAGAAACAATTGCTACTGAAACTTCCTGAGCAGGGTATTAAACTGGTCTGACCTATGCTATAGAAAGACCAATTTGGCAGCTATATGGATTGTATATGGGAGACATTGGAGGCAGGCAGGACTATCAATTAAGTTTCAAACTTTGGATTAACCTTGACTCTTCCCTTTCCCTTACTTATCTTGCCTGATACATTGTCAAGTCCTTGGGATGCTGCTTCTGAACATTGATTGCATTTGTAGTTTCTCCACCCACAGTTCCACCAACCTATTCATGGCATCAGCATTCCTTTCCTGGACTACTATAATCCCCATTGAATAGTTCACATTGCTTCCAGTTAATCATCATTTGAAACCTTGATTAATGTAGTAGCTAAAATGAAATTTCTAAAGTACTGTCGGGGGCTGCACCCCGACCACCGCCTACCACTTACCCTGCCCTCGGGTCTTCGGACGTCTCCAGCTCCTCTCGGGGGATGCGAGAGGAGAATCACCAGGCAGTATACCGGAATGAACAAGCAGCAGCTTTATTGCATGGCCTGCCAGAAATCTCAGAAAACTCCTCCACACCCTCTCTGGGGCACGCCTTATCTATCCTCCCAGGGTGTTCCGGGTTGGCTCCTCCCCCGTTCCTCCCCGAGGGTGGAGCTCCTCCAGTAAGAGCCGCCCCGGTACTGACGTGGTGGAAGCCACACAGGCACTGCCACGTCAGCAGGTCCAGACTCTCTGGCGTCTCACTACCCTCTCGGGGGGCCTAGGTCCAGAGCACCCCTAACAACTCCCCCTTTTTGTTTTATGAGCGGCGCAGAACCCCAATCATACAAGAAGTCAGGCAGGGTAAGCACAAACAGGTGAGAAGGGCAAGGACGTGGACAAACCCCCCAATGGAGGCCCATTGGAGTAATTGTTGGACATGAAGAGTGTCCCACCAGTCCTTGGCGTTGTTATAGTTCTTGTCCCAGTCGCCATTGAATTGTATAGTGGCGTTCTGTATGGCCGCAATGGCCTCATCTAACATGTGCAGTTCAGTGGTGAAATTAGTGGAAGTACTGGCGTATTCAAGAAGTTTTTCTAAGCGTGCATACTGGGAGGCATTGTAGGGAACCGGGGTTACACAGACAGGATGGGCCTCCCAGAGCCGCCAGTGATGATGGACACATTGCTGGGCACCAGAAGCGGAAGTGCCCCATGGCTCCAGGTCACCAACTGGAACATCGGGAGATTTGGGGTAATGGCCCAGTGCGTGGGATTCACTGCCAGGGGTGGCAAGATAGTGGGAGCAGCTGTGGACGGGGCCACCAACGGGATCATAGCAAGCAGGCAGCTAAGGGCGTTGTTCAAGGCAGCCCTCTTTCTCTGGACGGTCCTGTTCTTCCCTGGGCGTCGACGGGGGCGCAACCTCACGGACCCGGCGGATGGGCACCCAGACTTGTTCTCCTGTGGCGTCATCTGTGGAGACACAAAGATACCCTCCTCCCTCTGATTACGACCCTTCCCGGCCCGTGCCACACCCCTTTCTCATCTTTCCACCAGACCGTGCTGCCTTGAAGGCACGCGGTTGGTGGTGTCTCCTCCTGGTCTGTTTCTCATACCGGCCCCCAGCATAGTATTTTAGCGCGGGCGTGAGGCCACCATCACGAAAATTGGCAGTAAAGTTAGCTGTAGCGAGCTGCGCATGGGTCAGCCTACCCGCTACTCCCCCTTTTTGGTTTAAGACAATAGGACTCACATACATAAGGGAGTGAATTAAACATCTTTCATCCTCTACTCTAAACTTGTCCCGGTGTCACAGCCAAATAGCAGAATCCTTGCGGTTCCAAGGGCCTTGGGCCGTAGGACCGTTGCAAGATGTTTCTGTAGGGGTATGGGAACAAAGGGGGATACCGTCCTACAGTATCTACGGGGGCATGGGAATGCTCGGGCATGTTGCAAAATGGTATCAGAGCTGTATGAGCTACGTGAGGCACGAGGCAGGATGTCCCCGTAAAGTATCAAAGATGTTCCAGTAAGTAAAGTAACAAAGCATTACGTAATAAAAGGGCCTAAATAAGAAAAAGCAGCTTGTACACTGGGCAATTATTTGGAAAAGAAGCCAACCCCCTATTGTACATTTGCAGTCGAATCACCCTTCAAACTTCCCAAGTAGCAAATGTAGGAAAATCATAGCGAGCTAGAAATGTTTTCATCTGGGTGGCCCTGGTTATATCTATGGAGATAATTCATATCCGAAGAAGTATTTTTGTTTCTCAGGACTACAGTAACAGTCTTTTGGGTACACTATGTTCAGATTGGCTTTCATTTCTCTGTTTTGGAAGCTTTAAACCACTTGTTTCAAATTCAAACAGGAATGAGGGTCACTAAATTGCACATAAGAATCTCTGTAGTTGTATATTGAAAAGTACTTATTAACTCTATAGATTTAATACCGTTATGTCATTAAATATTTTCCAACTTTTTATCTATACTAGTCTCATGGTGATTCTCATTCACCACACAGGAATTAAAACATCTTTGTATATACTTCTGACATAGAGCTGGAATTCTTAACCCCCCAAGGAGTCTATGGATTGGAGGGGGATACAGAATATCTTTTGTCATATAAACTGGTTTTTCTTCACATTCATACGTGTATTATTATTTTGAAAAAGGTTTCATATACTTCACCAGATTATCTATGGTTAACAGAATCTGCTAAATCAAGATCTTAATAGTTCTAATTTTTTCTCGAGTAAATTTTACTTCTGTGTTTACTCCTTAAAAACCTTTTTGGAAGTGAGAACTTTGAATTTGCCAGTCTAAGGTGAGTGGGACTCTGGAAAAGATCCAGTGGTACCATGTCCCTTTCTCCTCATACTGGGGAGCTCAAAGTGTCTCTTTAGTAGAGATTCATGCATTTTCCGAATTTGCCTTAGTGCCAAATGGTATGAGAAATTCTGACTTTATCTTAAGCATCAAATCAGGAGTAACACATTTGAATTTCAGGGAAAAGGTCCCCGCCTCCTTTCTTATCTCTTCTCACATCCCAAATTGGCCAGATTTGGGATGAAGGGAGAAAGAAAGAGCATTATTTCCAACAACTATAAACCGTTAAACAAGAAGACATTTTCCTCTCTCCTGCTCTCCCCCCCTGCCCTCCCGCTCCTCTGAAGAGACTGGAATCAGGGAGGGAGAGAAAGAGACAGTGGACATTACAGGGTGTCAGGTTACACTCACACAGAAACACAGATACAACACACAGACACAGAGACAAAAAACACAGAGAGGATTTTTTGAATCCTATGCACAAATTGCTTGGCCCTCTGATGTAACGGAGGCCAGGTGCCATGCTTTATTGGGGTTGTGGAGACCCTGCGTTTAAGATGATCAGAAGCAGATCGCTGGCTGGTCTCTTAAAGAGACAGCTTTCTCTTACTTTTCTCTTACTTCATTCTTTCCTCCGATCATATGCTAAGTTGCCTTTTTCTGGTATCTTGTCCTTGGAGTCTACCAAGTGTGCAAATTCCTCCTCTTGCTCTGTTCCGGTAGCCACATCTGTAATTCGGGGAGTGATTGTACACCCCTGATCTTGGCCATCTTGCATATGATTCTTATGAATGTGGCCTGATCCGTGGCGTAAGTTTCTCAGTTTCCATTTCTCTTTCTTTATACTTTTGTGTCACATTCATTGGCTTTTTGTTCAGCATCTCAATCCCTAAGTTCTGCAACTGTTGGGTTAGTAGCTTATTATCTGAACCAACCTTCTCAAGTTCTTTCTGTAATGTCTGATTCCTCAAAGTTAACTCAGTGATCTTCTTTCCAAATTCACCTGACTTTTGTTCAAATTTGTCCTTAAGTTGTTCATGTTCTTCTGGTCTAACATGTTGAGAAAGCTTAGCTTCATAGTTCTCAAGTTCTCTCTTTAACTGCCTAAGTTCAGCCTGTGATTTTTCATATTCCCTTTCCATCTCTACAAACCTTTTTGCTTTCTCATTCACTTCATTTGATAGTAAGCTCTTCATGTTTTCAAATTTTTCCGTAGGGATGGAGAGGGCCAACTTTGTTGCTAACTCCTTTAATTGGCCTTCCATCTCCAAGGCTTTTCTTCCTCTCTTCTCTCGCTCTATTTCAGACATGCTAAATTCTTTCTGTAGTCACTTATTTTCTTCTCCTAGTCTCCCTTTATCCCTTTTAAATTCCTCTACTAACTTTTCATTTCTTTTGATTTGGTTCTTTAGCCTTCCTGCTTCAGCAGAAGCTCCCTCAAATTTTGCTTTCATTTCTTTCAACTGCTCCCTTAGTTCTTCTGTTAATCTGTTATTTCCTGAAGCTGCTTCATTCGTCAAGTGCTCCTTTAGAGCAAGAAAATGAGTCTGCATTTGCTTTATTTTACCTTCTGAATCATACATTCTCTTTTGCACATCTTTTAAAGCATCCTCCAACTGCTTTCTCTGGTCATCAGAATCCTCCTTGACTCTTTCACATTCTAATGCCAAAGCTTTGCATACTGCCACCTTATGGGCCAGTTCATTTTGGAGCTTAATCTTATCTTGTTTAACTGAATCACAAAAGGCTCTCAAGGCATCTAACTCTTTCCTTAAAATCTCATTTTCAGAAATGGCAGTTTGACTGGGTAAGGATAGTTCCAATGGTCTTAGCATGGAACGACAGTTTTTGGCTACATGCCCTAACTTGCCACATGAGAAGCATTTAACGCCGTTAAATGGCGCATGGCAAGCGTTCTTCATATGCCCCTCTTTCCCACAGTTGAAGCAAGTAAGCCTCCTTCCATTCCCACCCCACTGTGCCATCAACTGAGTTTGTTTTTCCAGGCATGAAGCCATCATAGTCATAGGGTCTCGGTGTGGCAAATCCATCATTTTTTCAATAATTTGATCAAGGGAGGGATTATGTGGCAGCGATGCAAGCGCTGCACGATATTGCGGTAACAGCCCTCCCTTCACTAACTGCACTGTCAGAGGTGGTGCTGCACCCGTCTTGCCAAAGGTGGCATGGACTACTGTTTGCACCCTGCTAATAAAGTCCAGGGGTGATTCCTTCTTCCTCTGCTTGAGGGAAGTTAAAGATACCTTACTCCCGGGAGTGCCTAATTTTCGGAGGGCCTTAAGATGGCAGGTATTCACCGCCCTCCTTACCATGACGTCATAATTTAACTGGTCTTGTAAGGACACATAAGGCCCTTGTCCTAAGATCATGTCTAAGGCATCCTGCTCGTCCATAATATTATTCTCTGCAACAAATTTCTGCGCTTCCCTACGGGTGTAAGCCTTGAAGGCTACTGCCGTGGCGGGCTCGAAAATCACCTCGGCAACCTCCTGAAAATCGAATGGCGTCCAGGGGAATGTAAGGCAAGATGATTCTAAAGCCTTTTGGACATAAGCTGAGCCTGGGCCATACTTTTGGACTGCCTCCTTTAGATCTTTAATGAACTTAAAGGGAACAGGTCGGTGATGTCTGTCCTCATCCAAAGCGCCTGGATTGTCTATTATCACCGGTAGTGCCATTGGGGAGTCCCACTCTGCCCAATCTATGTCCTCCCCGTCTCTAACAGCCTGGCGTAGGCTGAAGGAAAGCAGGCTCTGTGGGGGCCGGGCTGTAGCCGCACCCCTTGTGCGGAGCGAAAAGCCTCTCGGCGGCCCTAGCGTCATCTCTGCCATTAGGGCGGTGGCCGCTTCCTCCTTCTTCCTGGGCTCGTGAGTGCCCCCCCACCGACTCCATCTTTTCTTTCCTTCTTTCCCCTCATCTATGGGGTGCTGGAGCGGCACATGAGCACCTCCTTTTTCTAGGGAATTCCACCCCCCCTTCTTTTGTGGGGTTCTGAACAGTTCCTCCCTCGGAGGGGGACCTGGGAAGTCCTCTTTGCCTTGTTGTAACGTTTCCCAAGGATAAATGGATTTCGGCTCGGGGTTCGTCTCCTCCTCGTCGTCTGAACCCGCCAGAGATGCCCCCACTTGGGCATTCTTTTCATCCCGTATAGGGGGTGGCTGGGGCGACAGGGCAGCCCCTATCACCGAATAGATCGTAAAATCTTTAGGGTCTAAGAATGAGGGGTCCGTTTTATGGTAAGAGGCCATTTGCTGGCCCACCAACCCCCATTTCTGCGGATCTACCCCCATGTGTTCTAACCACGGGCTGACCACCCAGACCTTCTCCACCCACTCTCTACATGCTCTTATATGAATTCTAATGCCTTGCTCTTTACAGACCTTGTAGATCTGGCAGGCGAGTGCGCCTTTGTCCTCCGGCTCAATGTGGGCTTTACAGACCTTTGGTCCCATCTTCCCAAGGGCTCAACCTGTCTCCTTGGGGCTGCCTGGTCTTCCGCTCCCCTTGTCTATAGGGAGCAGGAGCGACCTCACTGGTCATGCCCCACGTTGGGCGCCAGCTGTCGGGGGCTGCACCCCGACCACCGCCTACCACTTACCCTGCCCTCGGGTCTTCGGACGTCTCCAGCTCCTCTCGGGGGATGCGAGAGGAGAATCACCAGGCAGTACACCGGAATGAACAAGCAGCAGCTTTATTGCATGGCCTGCCAGAAATCTCAGAAAACTCCTCCACACCCTCTCTGGGGCACGCCTTATCTATCCTCCCAGGGTGTTCCGGGTTGGCTCCTCCCCCGTTCCTCCCCGAGGGTGGAGCTCCTCCAGTAAGAGCCGCCCCAGTGCTGAAGTGCTGGAAGCCACACAGGCACTGCCACGTCAGCAGGTCCAGACTCCCTGGCGTCTCACTACCCTCTCGGGGGGGCCTAGGTCCAGAGCGCCCCTAACAAAGTACCAGTCAAATAATGTCAGTTGTCTCATAAGTTTACAGTGGCTCTCTACTGCACAATCACAGAATCTCAGAAGAGAGCTGAAATCATCTAGTGTCTAGATTCTAGTCTGATTTATACCTAATCAATAAATCAATAAACATAGCAGTCATGATTCTTCAATATATACAATTTATTCCGTTCATATGTAACACAATTTGTCTTATCTTTACTTAGGTGTAACACAGTTTAGAAAATTCTACATTTTTCCCCCAATTTATGCCTACAGTTTGATTAGTTTGCAGTTTGGAATGAGAAGGAATACATAAAATAGAATTTAACAAACTTTTGGAATAACAAAGGGGTTAAAATCCTAATAAAAAGATGATCTTCTGCTAGTGTTGAAAGTATTCAATGAGAGCAGATTTTGCTGCTGAAAGCTAAAAAGACAGATTCTCTTGGGAATGTTACTGAGCCAGAGCTTTGGTAGTTGCTAAATATAAATGTTTCTTTACAGAGCTGTAGGGAAAGGCTGGTGAAACTCCAGGCATATTGAATTCTGGTAAAAATCCAAGGGAAAAATTACACCCTAGTTAAAATTGCAGCATTTCATTTGAACACTTGAGGTCCATTCTCCATGTTATGACAGTGTAGTTCATATCTAGACATGCCACAAACCTGACATTTATTGCTTAGTTATTCAATTTAATGTTTCAAATCAATCTAAGGTGATTTTTAAAAAATGCAACTTAAATTAAAGGTTGGTGAAGTTCACCACTTAAAAATCAATCCTTGTGCTTCAGATTTAAACAGTTTGCTTTAAGGATAATAAATGAGGACATCTGTGGTTGAGGACATCTGCGTGAAACAGACAGCATTACTTTATTTTTTTTTTTCATAGAAGAAATGCCTTTCTGTTGCAATGCATGAAGTCAAATGACTTTCTTTCAAATGTGTCAAAATAGGTTAAAATTACTACATAGCATTAAAAAGGTCAATACATTTAGACCCAGAATAGTCAGTTCCTTCTAATTCACCCATGGCATTTGTGTCCATTACCAATGCTTCCAATTTTTCAGCAAAAAGGATAGGAGAAAATTTCAATTTGATGATGGAAACAGTTTCCCAGGGTGCAGATTAGAATTTTTTCCTTTCCTTTTCTTGTATAAAACAATACATGTTTTCTAAGAGTTATGGTTTTGAAATAATATTACGTGGTATAATTCCTACCAAGTCATTATTTTTCAAAAATCAATTATATATAGAAGAGAATCTGTTTTATCTGGCTAGGTAAAAATAAATTATACATGTAAGAATTTGTAATACTAGCATTATTTGCTGAATTATATATATTAATACACCAATGTACACGATGATAGGATCTAAGAATTGTGAAGGAATGCAGAGCTCTAAATCTAAACAATGAGAGGAAGCACTGTGCAAATGAAGGTACGCTAGACTTTGAATCAAAAGGCTTAGGTTTCAAATGTACTTTTTTCTATGTATCATATGAATTCTTTAGCAAAATCATAGAGATTCTCTGGACCTCAGTTTTCTCATCTATAAATTGAGGGGGAATAAGTGACCTCTCATACCCTTTCTAGGCCTAAACCATTGATCCTTCTATGCCATTCTGGACAGACAAAGGTTCATTCATGTACTGCACCCCCCATTTTTTTGAAAATTTCTAGTGAAAGAAATCTTAATGTCACCTTGAGGGAGTCTTTCTATTTTCAGACAGCTTTAATTCTTAGAAAGACTTCCCCCCTTATATCTTACTAAAAAGTAAACATAACAAGTCTAATTCCACTAGTATACAATAGTCCTTAAATATTTGAAGACAATCACATCTTCCCTTATTTCTTGTCTTCTCCAGGCTAAACATCTCCATTCAGCAGATTATGGTATAGCATGGTTTTAAATCCCCAAACATTCTTATTAGTATAGTCTGGGCATAATCTAAATCATTCATCTTTTAAAATATAGTGTCTGAAGCTCTAGGAAAAATAACATTTGACACTTCTGCACTATATGTAGTCTAATTTGAGCATAACAGAACTTTCTTTGTCACTATAACTCTATCAGTGGAGCGTGGAAGTCAAGTATATTAAAACAGCAAGCTCTGTCTCTGTCTCTGTCTCTCTCGTCATCTCTCACAATATTTTTTGTAATTGATTTTTGAACCTAAATGCAAAATTTTACATATGTCCCTTATTAACATCAGCTTGTCATGTTTAACTCCTTATTCTTACCTATAAATGTCTTTGTAGATCCCAATTCTGACATCACACAGATCTTTTATGTTTCTGAGCTTCTTTTAATCTGAAAATTCAATAGTAAAGCAATTTATGTCTTCATAGAAGTCATAATAGAAAATGATGAACAGAGCAAGGGCAAGGGCAAATTGCTAGAATTACCTGACTGATTCTTCTGGATTTACAGGGGTCAGTCAGTCAATCAAATCTGAATACTCATAATTGAAATTTTTCCTAGTCCATTGCTTCCCCATTTATACAAAAGGATATTATGAACTATATCACAGAATATTTTGTTAGCTATTTTACAATAATAGTAAATACTTTGTTTACAAGGGATGAAAATTTACATTTAAAAGTTGTATTTTCTTCATCATAACTTTTTCCCCTATAACATCAATACTACTTGTAGCTACTATGGAGGTGTAAGGCCAATAACACCAGCACAAAGGAGGACTGCTAGCACATGTTCTTTTATGTGCTTTTCTAAAGGAAAGCAACTTTAAGGGGTTAACAATCTTACTTCAATTAAACATACACATATCATTCACTTAGTTCTGGGGAAAAAATGTCAGCACCCTGAATTTCAGAGCAAATACAAACAGAAAATAGTACAAATCAACAGACAGGCTTCTAACTGTCTGAACATAGTAATACATACACGGTTGCCAGAGAGAGAAGCACCAACATCTGGGTTTTCAAAACTGAGGGGCTCCTTAATGGCTACTCAGATTCTCATCTGGCCAAATCATATGAACACTCTTCTAATGAGTAAGCCCCAAAGCAAAATACTAACCTTGAAGCGTATATACTGTTTCCAATCAAGGACACTTGATTCAATCAAAGACTCAAAGGTAAGACTCAATCAAAAGCACTTGCTTGCCTTAGTGCTGAGAAGCACTCCAAAAGAAAAAAACAGCAAAAAATCTGACTTAGCTTGCCATTACACTCCTTATCAACCCAATAACATTGGAGTTATACTGAAATCAACATTGCAGAAGTTAGATCTGAGATGAGTATGGAATTTGCAGAAAATTGGGAAATTTCCAAGGCTAATCATAGCATGTATGTAGATAGTGAAACAAGACTGAAACAGAGATAAATGAGATTATACTTTCAAAAACCAAATGGAGATAATGAGAAAACATTATCTAAACATTGTATAAGAGATGCTGTCATGTTATTACATTGGGAGTGTAAACAAACAACAAATAACATTACAAAAATAGTACCTTGAGGTCTCTTTAGTTATATCATTCAAAGTCGTGTGTTGCAGACACAGTAAGGCCAAAAAAAGTATTTTTGCATACCCAAAGCAATACCTAAAGGTAGTGAGAAGACTTTATGTGATAGTAGGAGCCATTTCACAATGTGAGAGTAAATTTGGTAATTCTACAGTATTCCTCATTAAAAATATGAAACAAGGAACCCCTAGGTATTCATTAAATGCCAATGTAAGATTAGGTATGGAGGTAGAATTTTACCCCTTGCTAGAGTTCTTATTTTTCTTCCATATGAGAGCCATTCAAAACTTTTGAAGCAGATAGATAAAATAGTACATAGCACATTGGACTTAGAATCAGAAAGATGAGTCCAAATTCTAGCACTAGGTAGGTGACCCTAAGAAAGTCATTTATCCTTTGTCAGTTTCCTCATCTTTAATTTGGGGATAATAATAGCACATGCTTCACAATGTTCTTGTGAGGATGCCTTAAAATGCTATATAAAGGCTGTTATTAGTATCATTATTGTTATTATTTCAGTCTTCTCTTCTCCTTGCTATACATCTTCCTTAATGATTTCTTATGTAATATGGCTTTAAGTTCCTTTACCATCCTGGTTGCCCCTCATCCTGACTCCTTATTATGCCTTATAGAAAGTTCTAAAATGTACTAATGCTCCTGATCGTAGATATATTTTCCCAATCACATGTAAAGACAATTTTTAACATCCTTTTTTTAATTTTGACAGACCCATCTTCACTGTTAATTTAACACCCATGGCAAACTTCACATGACTCCACAAGTTAGTACGTTTTGTAGAATACTGTTAATGAAAATCAATAGATCTATCTGTTTCAGTATCAAAATCCAGTGGACAACTAATGAGTATTAGCTGTATGGGGTGCTTTGATATATGTGGGATATTAATGAAGGGGGGAAAATAACACATGGATTGATGTCTATTTGACTTAGTTCTTGTAAGAATTGCATAGAAAAATTAAATATACATCATCTGACTGTTGATAAAAGTAACGCTGCTTGATCAGATATATGACAACAAAATACTACACTGTTCTTGATAGATGGTGTAGTGTGTGAAACCATAACCTCGAAGTTAGGTGGAACTGAGTTCAAATTTTGCCTTCTACATCACAGAGTTTAACACAGTGGCCAAGATAATGGCAGTCATGGATTTTTCTTTTAAAGGAATGTCCAGACCTTGAACAGGTCATCAAGTGGTTTGCTATAACAACAGGAACAGAACACTATCAGTCGAGCCTTTTCAGAAGAAACAGAGGTTAACAAAGAGGTATAATGGTTGATCCTAAATTGATTCTTCCTATATACATCCACTGTGCCTGTGAGGGAATACTTCTCCTTGCCGTTCCCTACACAAGACACTATATCTTCTGAATCTGCAGAATTAATCACTCATGCCCAGAATTCTCTTTTTCTTTATTTTCACTTCCTGGAGTCTGTGGATTCCCACAAATCTTAGTTAAAATCCTACTTTCTACAGGAAGGCCTTCTTGATCCTCCTTAATGCTAAGACCTTCCCTCTTTTTATTGTTTTAAATTTATTCTGCATATTTCTTTTCTGCACATAGAGGTTTGCATGTCATATCTCCCAACTAGACTGTGATAACCTGAGAGCAGGAACTGCCTTTTGCTTTTCTTCATTTCACCTGCAAATAGCACATAACACTGTGCCAGGGATATAATAGATACTTAATGCTTATTGATTGATGGCTTGAGTGAAATGAATTTGTCTGCAAGTAAAAAAAAATAGCAAATATATTTGAAATTTATTGGATACATAGTTTATATTCCTTAAAAGGACATATGTTGATTGATATATTTGGTGTCAGAGTTGAATTTTATTGAACGAACAACTGCCTACTAATTTGGAATATTGGTAATTTATCACTGAGAGACATCAGGTGATCTGGAAGTATATTAGCATAGATGATCATGGTCTACTGCACTCAATAGAGATGGCACCATGAGGTTTCAAATTCAGCTTTAATTGAGGGTACTATCTTTTTTATGTTTTTACTACATTGGCAGCCTTGAATGAAAAGTGCACAAGGGATCAAGGTGAGGAAGAGGATGGTGTGATTGCGTTGGCAACAGTTACTCTGAAATTCTCATTAAAGGAGTTGAGCTGAACAGTACTTCAGACTAGTAAATGTGCATTGTGATTCTCGTAAGAATGTCGAAAAACATTATCACAACAGAAGGAGTGTGCGTAAAATGTCTCTAGTACTATAGAAACTTGAGGAAATACCAGAATTTGGCAAAGGAGAGCTTCCTTGAAATAATATGGTTTCTGCTTTGCATAGATGCATAAAAATTCACTATCAGTTTGTTATGTTCTCTAGGAATTGATGTTGTTATGTCTTTTCCTCAAATCGTATTTGTCCACAATTTGGCAAATACCTAGTTGTTGCCAAGGTTTTAGAGGCTGGCTTAAGGTAATATTTCTTTGGTAGAGAGGGTCCCTTGAGGAAATGAAGTGATCTTCAAAATAAATCACCTTGCCTTATTCCAGAAAATCTTGGAAAAATGAAATTCACGAAACTTGGAAAGGTGAGGGAGGTGAAGGTGGCATAAACTAAACATCATCAATAGTCATTTATGGAGAAAATACTAGGTTTAGGAAACTGTATTTGATTTATCAAAGTTCCTTTTTCTGGACTAGAAAATATGATTTACAGAGATACAATTTGGTAAAAATGCATGACCCTGTCAACCTTTACATTAGAACCTCTTTCAATAGTAAGGGATAAGTCCTAGATACTATTCTAATGAGAGTAATAATTTACCATTTTCATTTTAATAAGTGACAGATCACAGGTAAAAAAAGTTATTACTTTAGTTCTATCCCCTGGGATTTCAATCTCCTCCATGGCTGTCAACATTAAGAGTAGATTCAACTAGATTAGAGGAGTGCCAGAACTAAGTCAGTGAAGCAGTTGAATGGCTTGAGTAGAAGCAACATTTCTATTTCAGATTTGTTGGTTTCATTCCACACATTCTAAGCTATTAGCACTGGGAAAGTCCTGTTCAAGGTGTCCATGTTGTCTATGTATGTACAGGGATCACTTCTACACAGTATTGGGAAAAATGTGCCCTTTTCCATGTCTTATTTATAACAAGTCCCATACACTATCCACTACATCAGTAGATGTCCCATACTGTATATATTATATCAGTGGATAATATGTGTGTCATTGCATTGCATATTGTAGATACTTAATAAAGAATTGTTTTTGAAATATTCTGTACATTTACCTTTCAATTCCCAACACCTATATGAAGCACATACTAGATTATCCTATTGCATGATTTACAGACTCCTCTAAGTTAATTGTCCAACATTGAATATGTACTCAAGTCTTCTTGTTGCCAAATACCCAAATCTATGTGTTATGCCAAGCAGGGAATGAAATATAAAATATAAATCTTCACCCTTGTAGAACCATAGCATTTATTAAAGGCACAGCTTGCTTGACACAGATTGTGTACATGTTATCCAAAGATAAGCACAGCTAAATTGCAAGAGACCGACCAACAAAATGCTGGTCAATGTGTGATTTTCTTTTATTCGTTTATTTAATTTATTTATTTGTTTTTGGCCATGGTAAGTGATAGAGGCTGTCTGATGAGACAAGGATGATTTACAATTTTTGTTGATGCAATGAGATACCAAACAAAATCAAAAATCTTTTGAAGTATCCAAGTACTGAGCAGATATAGTCAATGTGATTTTATGGATTCTGTTTATTTACTGATTTGTGGTTGGTGTTTTCATTATTGATGTAGACAGGTTTGTTGCAGAGGAAGGCCAGAATTCCTTGGGTACTCAGAGATCAAAGTTTTGAGCTTAAATTATGGGTGTGAGTTGTAACAATGTCAGAGAAGTGTTGTTATTATTGGTTTGTTCTTTTTCTTTATAAACATTTCATTGATTTAAGGGCACTGTTTTATTCCAATGCTTGAGGAAGGAAAGAAGAGAGAGAAGAGTGGATTGGCAATATGTAAATATATATATATATATATATATGTGTGTGTGTGTGTATGTGTGTGTGTATGTGTGTGTATATGTGTGTGTATATATATGTACATGTGTATGTGTGTACACACGTTTGCTATGTATACCCATTTATATTCATATGTAACATGTATGTATGTTTGGAGGAGGGGTGGATATGGATGTGTACACACACAGAGGCATCCTTTTCATTATCTGAGCCAGATAATTATTTTTAGCTTCTTTGAAGAAAAATGGATATGTTAACATTTAATTTATCCCTATTTCTATGTTCCTGGATTTTGGATTCTGAGGATTACTCTTGATTTGCAATCTAGGGCTTTTTATCTCAAACGGTGAAGGAAGAGTAGAAAGTAGTTGGGAGGATATAGCTTCCTTACTGGGCAGTCCTAACTTTCTAAGTTATGCATAGAGATCATTTTCTACGGCTTGTTTAAATGTTACATCATTGCAGATTCTTGTTAAATCATATAAAATAAGATTCCTGTTATTTTGTGGTACTATGAGAACAGTGGATTTGGATTCAGAGAATAGCTGCAATCTGTGTGTCTCTTGGTAAAGCAAGAGGCAACATGAGGTAGGACAGTGGACTTGGGGTCAGGAAGGAAGACTGTGGTTCAAATCCAACTCTTGGACACTTACTTGCTATGTAACCCTAGACAAGTCATGTAATGTCACCGCATTTGTTAAATGCTGTAAATCTATGTCCTTAAGTATCACTTCTATCAAGAAGGCAAGAAAATTATATATATAGGGAACATGAGAATGATTGCAACAGTTGCCCCCAGAAGCCCTAAAGGAAGCACAAACTATCTCTCAATATAAGACTGCCTGTAATTAAATGACAGTTTTATATAGAGGAGGCACCCCTGGACTTTGAGTCAGAAAGGCCTTAGATAGACTCCTAGTGTGCATAACTGTGACTAGTTCTGGGACAATTTACACACATTTTCTCATTTGATTTTCAACAAAGGCAACAATAACACAAAATCCTGTAAGTTAGATGTTATTATTATCCTCATTTTATGCATCAACAAAATGAGGACAGCAATGGTTAAGTAGCTTGCCCAGGGTGACAAAGCTCGTAAGGTTCTGAGTATAGATTTGATGAGGCTAGACTTTTAATGACTCTGAGACTAGAGTCTCAAACTCTGAGACACTGTGTGAATGAGAAAAAAAAAAGTATGACAACAAAACAGTGCAAGCATAAAGATTTCAGATTTTATTTTTATATTTGAGCTATGTATGCCTTAAAGTAGCCTTCAGCATCAAGCCATGCTGTAGACGGCCCCTCTTGGGCATCGAAAATAAGAAAGGGTTTAGGGAAAGTAAATCTGGGTTGCAAGACAATTTACTGTTGAATTATCAATAACACCATATATTGCCAAAGCAATGTTCACAACAGTTGCTATTGTTATGAATATGCTGGCATGGTTCTGAATTGCAAAATATAACAGAATCTCCATATAGAAGACAGAAGCAAAATATTTATTCAGACACCAGAAAAGCCAATCCTAAAACCAATAAGTCCAATCCATCCAAGCAGAAAAGAAGTTAATACACATTATCACAGCAGGGAACCACTCCATCTCAAAGCTATTCTCTCCCCCTCCCCCATGCCCACTGGGGCCTTCACACAAACACTCACAAATCCTGGCTGACTCCTTGCCTACATCTGCTCTCTCCCTCATATCTAATTGCTCTGACTAGCTTCCTTCCTGCTCCACCCTTTTTTGCCTCACTAGTTCAGCAAGTCCTCCCACCACATGTGACTTAGGCTTCCTGTAATTTAAGCAGGTCACATGAGCCTATTAGTGGATGGGAAGATCTTCAGATTTACATTACTATTACACACTTTCTGAGCTGTTCCCTTTTTTCTATTATATGCCCATATCAAAGGTCATGGGACTTTGATTCTATTTTTCGTGTCTTTCTTACATAGGTGTGATCATTAAATTGTTTGCTCTTTAAGAGCAGGAACAGTCTTTTCTCTCTATTTTGTATCCTCAGTGCTTAGCACAGTATATGGTACATAGTTTGTTGTTGTTCAGTTGTTTCAGTCATGTCTGACTCTTTGTGATATTGTAGTGCTTTGCCATTTCTTTCTCCAGCTCATTTTGCACATTAGGAAACTGAGGCAAGCAGGCTTAAGTGACTTGCCCAGAGTCACACAGTGAGGATCTGAGGCTAGATTTGAGCTCAGGTCTTCCTGACTCCAGTTCCATTACTCTATCCACTGCACCACCTACCTGTTTCTGGCACATAGTAGGTGCTTAATAAATGATTATTTGTTCACAAGCTCCCATAGCAAGCGTCTCATGGGCTCTTTGTTTTTAAGGTGAAAACCTTTCCTAAGCCCACCTGTATATGGTTTTCCCTTTGTTTAGCCATTTGGTTCCAGGAGATGTGATGAGGTGTACCAAATGTTTGATTGCATGCTTAAGAAGGAGCAACAACATGGAATAATTGGAAAAGAGGAAGACAGAAGAATACATATATACTCATCACTGATAAAAAGAATCCACTAATACTAATTAGTCATTGGACTTCCTTTGTGAAGAAACAAGGTCAAAAACTTTTCAAATTCTTGCTTTAAGATTTTTTTAATTTGAAAGACTGATCTTTTCAGGAAAGAAATTTTTGCCAGCTATTTCATCTTAAAATTGAAGTTATTGCTTAAGACTTGTAATATTTATTCATTTTTATCTTAAAACCAGCTATCAAACAGTTATCTCTGACAATACCACATGGAAGATGTTCTATTCTTAAGTTGAATCTACTTCCTCCAAGAATGGGTGATAATTTTAAAAAATGGATATTATTTGCATTCTCTTCAAATACAGATTTACCTTTTTCACCAACTTACAGAATTTTCAGAGCCTTATAAGAAAGGAAAATGAAGTTCTGAAAGAATATTTTCCCCAAGTACACAGAACAAGTTGAGGAAACAGCTGGCATTGGAAACCACCAATCTTAGTACTTTAGTCTAATCTTCTTTGGGGGAAGGCAAAAGGAATAAACATTTACTAAGCACATAAAACATACTAGGCACTGTGATAAGGATTTTGCAGATATTTCATTTGATCCTCACAACAATCCTATGAGGTATTTAATAGTAATAGATACTTAAGAAATGATTACTGACTAAGTGATTGAAAAGCCTCAATTGCAAATATCTCATGGTCTCACTTCTATGGCCTGGAGGTGAAACCCTTTGCTAAACCCACCTATCTATTGTTTTCCTTCAAGAAAGACTTCTATCCTTTGGTTCCAGCAGAAGAAGCAAGGTAACATTCTATCAAGTGTTTGATTGCATAATTATCTGGAGATTATCTGGAAAAAGGGAAGATAGAGGGAGACATGTTCATCAATGGCTACCATGCAATTAATCTTAATTGGCCATTGTTTTTCTTTTTCTGAAGAATCCAGGTTAATTTATTTTTAAGATTTTGTTATTATTATTCCTATTTTACAGGTGAGATAACTAGGGCAAAATTAAATGATTTGCCCAAGACCACATGGCTAGTAAGTATCTGAGGCTGGTTTTGAATTTATATCCTCCTGAATCCATGCCCAGTATTCTATCTGTTTCACCACTTATCTGTTTAATTCCACATTTTCAATCAATCACTCAGAATTTATTTGATGTAAAAAGAAGTTCTGAAAAACAAATCTAAAGGTGAATTCACTACCCATTGGCTTGCTAGATTTCTGAAGACCGTGGGTCACCATACCCAGCCTTGCTGACCAGATGTTTCCATATGTAAAGGAGCAGCATCTAGACAAGCTGAGTGGTGTTCTCTCCTTGTTGCAGCTCCTTGAAATTTTAGATCACAGTAAGCCTCTTTTTGTTAAGAGCTCAGTGGCTTGGGGAGGTGTAATGGCAAGCAAAATGGGACTTTTTGCTGTTTTTTCTTTGGAAGTGCTTCTCTGCCTTTGTTTGAATCAAGAGTCTTTAATGACCTGCTTAAGTCACAAGAAAGCCTAAGTCACATGAGTTTGAGTCACATGGTTGTGATGCCCTCTGACCCTGAAGAAGTATACATATATATTCTAAGGTTAACATTTTTGCTTGGGTGCTCACTCATTGGAAGAGTGTTCCTGTGACTTGGCCAGATGAGACTCTGGGCAACCATTAAAAAGCCCCCCAGCTTTGAAAACCCAGTTGTCAGTACTTCGCGTGCTCTCCCTCTCTCACTCTCTCTCTCCCTCTCTCTCTCTCTCTCTCTCTCTCTCTCTCTCTCTCTCTCTCTCTCTCTCTCATAACTATGTATGTATTGCTAGGGACAGACAGCCCTGTCTGCTGATTTGTGTTTTTGCTCTCTTTATATAATTTCTACTTGTAATTTCTGTTTGTGTTTTCTCTGAAGTTCATTCAGGGTTCTGACTTTTTCCCCTGAACTACATGAATTATATTTGTATGCAGTGGTGGGATTCAAATAAATTAACAAGTTCTCTGACCCTAATGACCATTTTTTTAAATCAGTCACTTAGCAAGCAAATTTATTAAGTACTGGACAACCTCAGTCCAAATCATGAATAAGTCACTAATCATGTGAGTAGGGAGCAGATCTCAGGTTTTTATTTTTGCTCATCCTGTATTTGACATTATCTGGGCTCTGACACTTACTTCACAGACTCAGGTCAAGTCCAAGCCAGTTGGAGAGATTAACTATAGTTTTGAGGTTTCATGCTCTGGCTTGTGGCCAGGTCCCTTAGAGGAATTAGCAACTTCAGTAAGGCAAGACATAATTTTATAGAGAAAATGATGCTGATTACACAAGCAGAATTTACATAGAATATAGGAATACGATTAATATTAAAAAGGCAAGAGGAATTTGTTAAGGGATTAGGTAATGGAGGAGGGGTCCTAGACTCAATGGAACTGTGCACATTATTGTAGGGTGGGCCCCTTCTACGGTTTGCTGGTCAAGCATCCTGCTCTACATCCTGGTGGTGGTATCTTCTGATTGGCTAGCTATTGTGGTCCTGTCTGGTCAAGGTGAATGGTTAGGTACTGTGGTCCTGTCTTGGGCTAACTGGATGATTGTGATTGTGGTTGAATACAAGAACACACCTGTTTCTGTGGGAATGGGTCTGGGGGCAGTGGCTGGGATCCTATCATATGGACATGCCTGCTGTTTCTTTGAGAACTAAGAGTTCAGGGACACACCTCTTGTTCTAGTGAGCAGTGAGGCATAAATTAGGACTTTGGTGAGGTGGGGTAGGTAGGTACAGTGGGGCCTGTAATGAAGTTAGAATATTGGGGGTAGGGGCAGGTCTATTAGGACTCCATCATTAACTGTGTCATTCTTTTACAAGTAAGAAAAATAAAGTGAAATATTATGCTTCAAAAAAAATATTTGATGTGTATTATATATGGACTAATCCCGAAGACAAAAATGAAATAGTCTCTGAACTCAAATAATTTAGATTTTATTTTGGGAGTGATCACATGCATGAATGCATACACACATACATAAATACACATGCACCTACAAATACAAATGTATATTTATATACACATATATTTTAAAAACTGTAGACATATGCACAATTACATCTCTGCAAAATAAAGCTATTAGAAGTCACTAGAAATTGGGGTGATCAGGAAAGACTTGATGTGGAAGCAGGCATCTAAATAAACTTTGAAAAAAGTAGAATTGTAAAGAAAGGGGTAAGGATGGAATACATAGCAGGAAAGGAAATAGGTTGGTTAAAGTCATGGAAATGAGAGTATTATGTATTAGGAACATCAAAAAGTCAGGCCTCACAAGAATATACCACATTTTCCTTTTCTTCTGATTCATTGAATGGGTTAAAAACGGTTATGAGTGATTTGATATGTTTGAAGAATCATCACAATACCATGCTAATAAAGAAAGAAGTCAGATGAATGATTTCTTGGGTTGAAAAATCTGGGAAACATCAAGGGTTTTTGAGGCTAAAAGTCAGAGTCTAGGAAAAAATGATATAACTTTTTCATAACTAAAAATCTATAATTTCCAAAGTATGATTTTTGGCTCAGTCTAGGAGGAATTATATCCTTACAATCAAATGGCTAGATTACTAAAGATTAATCCTTTATGGTATATGCCCATTACAGGAATTTAATTCCTTACAAAAGGTGAAAACTTTAAATTTATTCTAACCACCAATGTTCCCAATCGCATGTCTCACTACACCTACACAATGAAAAATGAGAGTATGAAGGATAGGGAAGTTAATGAGAAATGAAAATAATTCATTGAATTATCTCCTAACAAAAACACTTGCTAGCATTCTTTCTTAAACTCTCATTAGGGAAATATTTCGCTTTTACTTTTATGCCACTAGATTGTAGATTAAGATAAAAAATCTTTGACTTTGTTTTTCCT
Source organism: Trichosurus vulpecula (assembly GCF_011100635.1). Classification (NCBI taxonomy): domain Eukaryota; kingdom Metazoa; phylum Chordata; class Mammalia; order Diprotodontia; family Phalangeridae; genus Trichosurus; species Trichosurus vulpecula. Next base: position 136,847,252 of record NC_050581.1, read on the forward strand.
GAAAATGACAGAATTGATCATTCTACTCCTTGTACTGCTTAAAGTGAAGCAAACAAAAAAGCTGAGGGAAGTTCTCAAGATGATAAACATAACAAACCGGAAAGTTTGGAAACTGATATGTTGTAAGAAAATATCTAGTGAGATCATGATATTTGGCTAACTATCCCTGATGTGTCCATTTTTTATCTACCTTCAACCATCAAGAGAAAAATGAATTTTATATGAAATGATTCTTAATTTTGAAATGCCCCTAACTATACAATATCCTGATACTACAAATGAGTCGACTCATTCACTTTCAGCTTCTCTGAGCTCGTCCTCAGAGATAAAATGGAGTTAATAATGACATATTTATGCTGCTTGCCTCACAAGGTTGATGTGAGGAAATTTTTGAAAGTATTTGAATACTATATACGTTTGTAGTAATAACAATATTATTATTCCAGTATTATCTACATACTTGAAGACAAAAACTTATTTCTTTTGTCAGATAAGTCCCAAATAACATTTTTTTCTAACTTCCAGAAAATTTAGAACCAATTTCAGGTGCCAATAATAATAATGGAGTATATTAATCATGTCTTAGCATCAAATTGCTATCTTTGTTTTAGATGACCTCTGTTATTTTTTTTTAATTACCAATCATTCTATTTTATGTTATTCTTAGTTTTGCAAGCTACTTCAAAACCTATTGCATGCACAGTAAGAGAAGACATGAATACACATATTTTAATTATTGTGGCTCTACGGAAAAGTTCTATATTTCTCCATTGAGTATCTCCTGCCGAAACATCATCGATGAAAGCCTTCTTATTTTCCTTATCATGTTTCCACTTAGAAAGTCTTCAATGGATAGAGTATTCTTATATAAAATTTTTAGTGAGATGATAAAGCTTTCATAGGTGTTAGTTCTGTCCCTTTTTTGAGGGAGGGAGGGAGGGTGCAAGGAATAACATCATCTTTAATGATCTTTCCTATTATATTCATTTAGTATTTTTGTCCCTGCAGAGAAAGCTTGGATATGCATATTTGAATACCTGTAAGATATTCATCATTGAATAATTCTATATATATTTGTGAAGATGTAGCCTCTTTTCCCAGTGTCATCTCTTGTAAGGAGTATTATTGCTTCCTCACAAAATGATGTTTTAGAATTTAAATGTGGTGATCCCACTGTGATCATGAATTAGGAAGAGATCTATGTTTAAAAAAATCAGATCTTCATTCCATTCTTTTTTTAATGCTCCCTCTGTCTTCATGCATATATATTTTCTAGATAGGTGTATATCTAGATCTCTGGATGAATGGGATCCTGAAGGAAGTTCTCAGCAGGTTCATTTTATTTTCATGTGCTTTTCATTTTTTTTTGTAAAAGGCTGTTTTTCAGAATCTTCTACCACACTCCTCTATGGTTTTGAATTTGTGGCTACTGTGACTCATCAAAGAGATGATAATGGGTGACTTAGTTGGTTTCTGGACACTTTTGGGTCCCTCATGACAAGGATGGTCTTAATATGAATTAAATTTCTCTAGGAAATGATTCAATCACTTCAAAAATTATCATTTTTTTCAGAATTGTTAACATTTAAAAAATTGGACCTCATGTAATGACAATATATCTCATCTTATCTCATCTTTTTCATGATTTTTACTGTGAACATTGCTCAATTAAGTCAATTATATCACTGTGCACAGACAACTAATTCTAAACCATATATCCTGTCAAAATATAACATATGGTCACTTTTTTAATGTTTTGTGCTCACCACATTCAGTTCCTTCCAAACAGTATTTAAGGAAATATTTTTTCAAGCAGGCATGAAGTTTGTGAGTAATTCATAAACCTTTTTTCTCACTGTTTTTTCAATGCTGAACTCTATTTCCAAAATGGTTTTCATCAACTTTCCCTGTTCCTAATTTCACTTTGAGGTTTCTATGCATCAGAATGTTTCAGTTGCCTTCCAGTATGTGATGAAATGAACTTTTTCAGTTCCTATAATCATTTCTCCACAGGGACATATAAGTTACCCTTCAATTTGGTTTTAACTCCTTTCTATCTTCTATTTTCTTATATTTATAGTGACAGTGCCAATATGGGCGTGATTCAATACATATAGTTGTGCTTCAATATATTGCTCATTGGTTAAACTTCCATATTAAAGGAACCAAAATATTCAGGTCTTCCCTATCTGCTTCTTACTTTTTTTTCTAGTGTTATTCTTCTTTATCCTCCTTTCTGTACCATATATGCAGTCAATCAAATAACCAGGATTGATTAAGTATAGATGCTGTGCCAGGAACTATACAGAACAAAGAAAATTTGATGACAAAAATTAAATAGTCTCTACACTAAAGGAGATTTTATTATATTAGGTGAGAGAACACACACACACACACACACACACACATGTGTGTGTGTGTATGGGTGTGTGTGTGTGTAAATGACTATGTACAAAATGTATGTGAAATAAATTCATGCTATTTTGGGGTGCGAGGTACTAAATGCTTGAGTTATCACGAAATCCCTTATGCAGTAGTTGATATTTGAGTTGAGCATTGAAGGAAATCTAAGATTCTAAGTGGCAAAAGTGAAGAAGGAATGCATTTCAGCATGGGAAGGGCCTTGTAAAAAAATCACAAGAACTGGAAATTAAATATGACATGTGAAGAACAGAAAGAAGTTCAGTTTTGCTAAAGCATAGAAAGCACAAATAGTCAAAATAAAAATAGAAGGCTGGTTAGTAAGCATGGAGACAGTTTAAAAAGGGCTTTACATTCCAGACTAAGGATTTGATAATTTATTGTATAAGAAATATTGACTATTTGAGGTTACTGATAAGAAAAGTGACATAGTAAACCTTGTGCTTTAGAAATACTAATTTGGGAGCTATTTGGAGAATGGATTACAGAGGATAGATACTTGAGGAAGAATGAGCAATAAGGAGATTATTACAATAAGGTGTGCCTAGTAGAGATTTTTGGTTTTGCATGTATCAACTACTACTATGAATATGGAAATACTTTCACTTTCTCTATCAATAATTCATCATATAATCAATCATATATATTTATCATATAATCAATCATAAAATTTCCTATCTCTCTCTCTCTCTCTCTCTCTCTCTCTCTCTCTCTCTCTCTCTTTCTCTCTCTCATTTGTCTTTATCTTTCTTTTATATATGTTAAATTCAGATTAAAAAAAAAAACAGAGAATTGTTGAAATAGTCCAAGCAAGAACTGATGAGAATATGGAATTCTGTAGAAGTTCATGTGATTTTAGGGAAGAAGACGTATAGGAAAGAGATTTTGAAGTTAGGAATAATAAAATTTGACAACTGAAATTGCGCCCCTCTTTGTGCGTTTACACCTGCTCTTTTCCAAATTTATAATGGATCCCTCCTCATTTTTGAAATGTCTTTCTCCCATACTGAAATCAACTGCCACCTCTTTCATCAATCCTTTCCTTATTTCTCCACATTTCACTGATACCCCTTCCACTCAAGTTGAATACATGCTATTTTAGTTATCTGCGAATAAGCTGCATTCCTCAGTAGAATATAAATTCCTTAAGTTCAGCGACTTTCTCACTTTTGTATTTGTATTTCATTTCCTAGCACAGTACTAGGCATTTAGTAGGAAACTGTGGTTGGTAATCTAATTTTACAGAGAAGCAAAATCAGTTTTACTATCAATTGTCTTACTTTCTCATGGTCACATGGCTAATAAGAATCATAAGTGAGAATTCGGATTAGGTCCTCTTGTTTCCAAGTACATCCAAATATGACTGTACCATTAACTAATGAACTATTAATGGAAAAAAGAATTTCTGAAGGGAAGAGGACTATAATCTCTTCAGGTTCTATGTCTCAAGTATGGTCTTAACAGACATTCTAAAATAATTCTCAAGAGATTATTCTTGAGTATATGGCAAATACATCATGAAGGCAAAAAGGGGGAGATGACAGTTATTTCTCATGTTTTATTTTTGGGAGGTATGTTACATGATTCAGGTCAGCTGCCCATGACCTGTGATCACTACTACTACTACTACTACTGCTACTACTACTACTGCTACTACTACTACTACTACTACTACTACTACTGCTACTACTGCTACTACTACTACTACTACTACTGCTACTACTGCTACTACTACTACTACTACTATTAATAATAATAATAGTAATAACTTTTATATAGTACTTACTGTGTGCCAGACACTGTGCTAAGTATGGTACAAATATTATCTCATTTATTCCTCACAGCAACCCTGGGAGAGGAGTTCTAATATTATTTCTATTTTACATATGAAGGGACTGAGAGAAATGGTGGTAAAGTGATTTGCTCAGGGTCTTACACATAGTTATTGTCTGAGAATGGAATTGAACTCACTTCCTGACTCCAGGGTTGGCACTCTACTGTGCTACTTACATTAAATTTATATAAACCCATGTGGACATAAACATCACCTACATGGGCAACACACATATATGTGCAGAGTTATGTAATGTAAAGGCATCTAAATATTTTAGTTGATCTAGATAATTTAAAATATCATATTCAGTTGGGCAAGCTTAGGTATGCCTTTTTTGCATTATTGTAATATAATCTGAGGGAAAATTGATCATAACTAATGACCTAATATGTTAATGAATGGAAGATACTTCCCCTGCTGTGTACTTCCATACATAAACCAACACATAATATTACCCTAATAAGCACATGTTCAGTTCAATTAAACAATTAAATGCCTACTATGTGCAAGGCACTGGACTAGGTTCTTAGATAGCATTTTACAAGACTGTAGTCCATGACATAGCAGCCACTAGGAAATAAATATTTTAATTACTTGAGATTTTTGCTGATAATCTAAAGCAAATTCTCTTCTGTTGTTGTCACTGGACTGTGAGAGTTAGAACCAGCAGATGGTTAATCAATCCAGAAATGCCCTTCAGGAGACAGAAACAGCTGTGAATGGTCAGCTCTAGCAAACCCGTCCAGAGTAAATGTGAATCAGAAGCTGAATAGACTAGGAGTCCAAAACTGTTGGTGCCATCTTACAGGAATTTTGTAGCCTAAAAACTTTGTCTAAATCATCTGAGTCTTAAGGATTCAATAATATTTCAAAGTATAATGCTATGACTGTCTTGTTTACACATTCTACACAAAAAAATAATGATCCATTTATTAGTAGAGAGCATCATCTGATAATTAAAGTGAATTATTATGGACTTAAAACAGTGGACATGTATTGGATTGTATATAACATCTCTACAAACATAAGAAGAACAAATAGTTTAATGCCTCAAACTATTTGTTCAGCAAAATAATCCAAATATTTATATAGCCTTTGAGGTATTTTTTTCTAAATGTTAGATGAGTCTTTTCCTTCGTGGTAAGTTGAAAACTTATGTGAATGAAATTCTTGTGGCCTTTTATTTGAACAGATATAGATGCAGCCTGACTGCCTTCCAGCCAAACTGTTTCTTTACCGCCTTTCTGAGTCTTCATGCCTGTTCTGACAAGCCTGACTTCCCCAAGAGTCCATTCCATTATGGTCATATACCTCACAGTGTAATCAATATTGCCATTTGGGACCATCTTTCTCTTTATAAATAACTACCTCCCTCTTCAAACTCTTATTCCAAAACTTTTATTTTCTCATCTTAAGTAAATTCACTCTTTCTCCATAGACAGTGTCTTGGTACTGACACTTTCCACGAGAAATCTCTCCTTTTAATTTCCCCAAGTCACAGGGGCAGCAGAAGAAGCTAGTACATTCCTTGTTCTCTACTTCCAGTTCCAGGTAATTCCATGACCACCATACCTCATATTCACTGTTGGTCCATTAGGATCATATATTGGAACTGAAAATTACTTTGAAGATGATATAGTCTAACCTCATTTTACAGAAAAGGAAACAAGCCAAGACATTTGCCCAACATTGTATAGATGGTAAATGGTGGAGATGAGACCTGAAAAATAGTTTTCTCACTCTAAAGCTCATCCTCTATAAGATGACAGTTCCAGTGAATGCTATTGAATTTGTTCATGTAACTTCATAACCTTTGCTGGTATAATCTATCAACCTCCATGTCATTTTTTCCAGAATTCTATTCTCAACAATTTTATCCATTGATTTATAACTTTTGCCTCTACTCCCATATTAATGTAATATTTTTTTCAGATATTAATATTAAGGTCAATCGTCCCTCTGTTCCTTCTGACCAGCTTAGTGTTATTCATCATTTTGCTTCAAACAGACACCAGAATGGGTGAACCTTACAACTTAGCATTTCACAAAACTTTACCATTCCTAAGATCTTGAAATTGGAAATAATATTCTTCAATGACAAACTCCTATCCTACCATTATGCTTCTACCTTCATACATTTACGCTCTTATCCAGCTCCAACCCGATGCTCTTCCACTTTATATGCATTTACTAGAATTCCTTATCAATCCCTCTCAACATTTCTCTGTTCCTACCCTGATCATTCTCATTCATGGGTAACACTTGGAATATAATTCTCCCATTTCTGCTCCTGGCTACTGACTATTGACAGAGGAATTCCCCAAACTAGCTTACAAATTAAATTTACTTCTTTAGCCAGCTCCTCACCATCATGGATATCCTTCTTATTCTTTTACTCCCATCTCCTGGGAAAATTTCTAATTCATTCCCCCACTTCACATCCCAAATATGTTCCCTCATCCATCACTCACAGAATATGGCCAAACTTCTTCCTTCCCTGAAAGGATTATGACCACCCTACATGAGATAGAGTTCAACTCTCTGTCATTACTCACACTTTCTTAGTGAAATGTTCTTATGATATTCCCTTTTAATAATAATCATTAATATTACTAATAATAGTCCTATTCCTAATAAAGAAAAATTTTTTGAGAAAAAAAAAACATTCACACTCCCTCTCCTCACCAACATAAAGCTCTCTCCAGGTTTGACATTCTCCCAAACATGCTAAATTGAATTCTTCCCCATTTATGCACAACCATAAAGTAAAATTTTCCTTCAACCTTTTCCCATAATTCAGTAACCAAAGCAACTCTCTCTTACTTTTCATTGTCAAATGTATTGAAAATATCATCTAACCATAAATGCTTCGCTTATCATCTGCCTTCAAAATTAAACCTTTGGGCAAAATACCTTCTTATAATTTCTTTAATTTCATATTTATTAGTGGTATAGTCATTCTACCTTTTTATTTTTAATAGTAGTGAGTTGGTTTTTTTCTCTCTTTTTTTTCAAAAATCAAATTGACCAATTATTTATTATTTTTGCTTTTTCATAAAGCCAACTCTTAGTTTTATATATTAATTCAGTTTTTAAAATTTTTTAAATTGAGATTTTTTTTCATTTTTCAGTATACAACACTCAATTCCACATGACTTTGAGTTCCAGATATTCTCCGCCCCCCACTCCCCTCCCTCCCCAAGATGGCATGGAATCCAATATATCTTCTACATATGACTTCACATTAAACATATTTACCCAGTAGTCAAGTTGTAATGAAGAATTATGACCAATGGAATGAATCATGAGAAAGAGGAAACAAAAACAGAAAAAAAGGAGAGCAAATAGTTTGCTTCAATCTGCATTCAGACTCCATAGTCCTTTCTCTGGATGTAGATAGCTCTCTCCATCATGAGTCCTAAGGAGTTGTCTTTGAACCTTGTATTGCTGAGAAGAGTGAAGTCTATCTAGGTTAGTCATCACAGAATTCATATATCTGTGGTTGTGTATAATGTTCTCCTAGTTCTGCTCCACCCACTCAGCATTATATCGTGTAGATTTTTCCAGGTTATTGTGAAGTCTGTATCTTCCTCATTGCTAATAGCACAATAGCATTCAATTACATTCATATAGCCCAACTTCTTCAGCCATTCACCAGTTGATGGGAATCCCCTTGATTTCCAATTCGTTGCTACACAAAAAGAGTCACTATAAATATTTTTGTACGTATGGGTCCTTTTCCCACTTGTGTTATCTCTTTGGGATACAGCCCTAGAAGTGGTATTGGTGGGTCGAAGGGAATGAACATTTTTATAACCCTTTGGGCATCGTTCCAAATTACTCTCCAGAATGGCTGGATCAGTTCACAACTCCACCAGCAATGTAACAGTGTTCCAATTTTCCCAAATACTCTCCAGCATTTATTGTTTTCTTGTTTTGTCATTTTAGCCAAACTAACAGGATAGATGTGGTACCTAAGAGTTGTTTCAATTTGCATTTTTCTAATAAGTAGTGATTTTGAGCATTTTTTCATATGACTATAGGTATCTTTAATTTCTTCCTCTGAAAACTGCCTGCTCATGTCCTTTGACCATTTCTCCAGTGGGGAATGACTTGTATTCCTATAAATTTGGCTCAGTTCCCTCTATATTTTAGAGATGAGGCCTTTATCAGAGAGACTGGTGATAAAGATTTTCTCCCAATTTTCTGCTTCCCTCCTAATCTTTGTTGTATTCACCTTTTTTTATATATAAAAAACTTTTCAACTTAACACAGTCAAAATTTTCCAGTTTGCATTTTGCATGCTTTCTGTGTCTTGTTGTGTCATGAATTCTTTGCTTTCCCATAAATCTGGTAGGTAAAGTGTTCCTTCCTCTCTCAAATTGCTTATAGTATCAGCCTTTATTCCAAAATCATGAAACCATTTTGACTTAGTTTTGGTATATGGTGTAAGATATTGGTCTTTCCCAGTTTCTACCCTACTATTTTCCAATATTCTCAGCAGTTTTTGTGAAATAGTGAATGCTTAGCACAAAAGTTGGATTCTTTGGTTTTCTCAAAGAGTAAATTGCTGTAGTCATTAACTTCTGCGTCTTGTGTACCTAAACTATTCCATTGATCCATCATTCTATTTCTTAGTAGTTTTAATGACTGCTGCTTTATAGTACAATTTAATATTTGGTATGGATAAGCCACCTTCCCTAGCACTTATTTTCATTAATTCCCCAGCTATTCTAGTCCTCTTGTTCTTTCAGATGAATTTTGTTATTATTTTATCCAGCTCTGTAAAATAATTTTTGGTTGTTTGATTGGTGTGGCACTGAATAGATAAATTAATTTAGGTAAAATTTTCACTTTTACTATATTAGCTTGGCCTAACCATGAGCAACTGATATTTTTTCCATTTATTTAGATCTGACTTTATTCGCATGAAAACTGTTTCATAATTATGTTCATATAGGACCTGGGTTTGTCTTGGCAGATAGACTCCCAAATATTTTGTACTGTCTACAGTAAGTTTGAATGGAATTTCTCCTTCTATCTCTTGATGTTGGGCTCTGTTAGCGATGTATAGGAATGCTGAGGATTTATGTGGGTTTCTTTTTATATCTTGCAACTTTGCTGGAGTTGTTTATTATTTCAAGTAAGTTTTACTTGATTCTCTAGGATTCTTTAAGTAAATCATCATATCATCTGCAAAAAGTGATAATTTAGTTTCTTCTTTGCCTATTCCAATTCCTTCAATTTCTTTTTTTTTCTTTTCTTATTGCTACAGCTAACATATCTTGTACCAAGTTGAATAATAGCAGTGATAATGGACAACATTGTTGAACTCCTTGTCTTATTGGGAATGAATCTAGCTTATCCCCATTACAAATAATACTTGTTGATAGTTTTAGGTAGATGCTATTTATGATTTTAAGGAAGGTTCAATTTATTCCTATTCTTTCCAGTGTTTTTAATAGGAATTGGTGTTGTGTTTTGTCAAAGGCTTTTTCTGCATCTATTGAAATGATAGTTTCTGCTAGTTTTGTTGTTGATATGATCAATTATTCTGATAGTTTTCATAATATTGAAGCAGCCTTGCATTCTTGGAATAAATCCTACCTGTTTGTAGTGTGTTATTCTCATGATAAGTTGCTACAAAGTATTTGCTAGTATTTTATTTAAAAATTTTGCATCAATATTCATTAGAGAAATTGGACTATTATTTCCTTTCTATGTTTTGACTCTTCCTGGTTTAGGTGTTGACACCATACATTTGTCATAAAAAGAATTTGGTAGCACTCTTTTGTCACCTATTTTCCCAAATAGTCTATAGAGTATTGGAATTACTTGTGCTTTAAATGTTTGATAGAATTCACATGTAAAACCATCTGGCCCTGGAAATGTTTTCCTAGGGAGTTCATTGATTGTTGCTCAATTTCGTTTTCTGAGAGGGGATTATTTAAGTATGTTATTTCCTCTTCTGCTAACCTGGGCTATTTATATTTTTGTAAATGTTCATCTACTTCATTAAGGTTGTGAAATTTATAGGCATACAATTGGCAAAATAATTCCTAATTATTGTTTTAATTTCCTCTTCATTGGAGGTGAACTCACCCTTTTCATTTTCAATACTCTTAATTTGATTTTCTTCCTTTTTTATCAAACTGACCAAAGGTTTATCAATTTTATTTTTTTTTCAAAAAATAAACCAGCTCTTGGATTTATTTCTTAATTTAATAACTTTCTTGATTTCAATTTTATTAATCTCTCCTTTGATTTTCAGTATTTCTATTTTGTTATTTAATTGGGGATTTTAAATATGTTCTTTTTCTACCCTTTTCAGTTGTATGCCCAATTCATTGAACTCCTCTTTCTCTATTTTAGTCATGTAAGCATTTAGAGATATAAAACTTCCCCTAACAACTGCTTTTGCTGCATCACATAAGTTTGCTATGTTGTATCATTATTGTCATTCTCTTGAATGAAGTTACTAATTGTTTCTATGATTTGTTCTTTGCCTCACTCATTCCTTAGAAATAGATTATTTAGTTTCCAATTAATTTTAGCTTATTTTTCCATGGTTCTTTATTACAAACAATTTTTATTGTATCATGATCTGAAAAGGATTCTTTGACTACTTCTGCCTTTCTGCATTGGATTGTGAGGTTTTTATGCCCTAACACATGGTCAGCTTTTCAGTATGTGCCATGTACCAGTGAGGTAAAAGTATATTCTTTTTTACCTCCATTCAACTTTCTCCAGAGGTCTATCATATCTGCCTGTTCTAAAATTCTATTTCCCTCCTTCACTTCTTTCTTGTTTATTTTGAGGTTAGATTTATCAAGTTCAGAGAGGGGGAGGTTGAGGTCCCCCATTATAACAGTTTTGCTCTCTATTTCTTCCTGTAACTCCCTTAACCTCTCCTGTAAGAATCTGCATGCTATACAACTGGGTGCATATATGTTAAATAATGATATTGCTTCATTATTTGTGATGCCATTTAGCATGATGTAGTGTCCTTCCTTATCTCTTTTATTTAGAGATTTCTTTGCTTTTGGTTTGTCTGAGATTATGATTGCTATCCCTGCTTTTTTTTTTACTTTAGCTGAAGCACAATACATTCTACTCCAGTCTTTCACCTTTACCCTGTGTGTATTCCCCCATTCAAATGTGTTTCTTGTAAACAGCATATTGTATGATTATGGTTTTTAATCCATTCTGCTATCGGCTTCCATTTCATAGGAGAGTTCATCTCATTCACATTCACAGTTATGATTACTGTCTGTATCTTTTTCTCCATCCTATTTCCCCCCATTTATTCTTTTATTTTTCCCTTTTCTCTTCCACTTTTCAACAGAGTTTTGCTTTTGTCTGCTGCCTTCCTCAGTTTACCCTCCCTCTTGATTCCCCTCCCTTATCTTACTTTTTTCCTTTTGTTACTTCTTCCCTCTCTCCTGACCACCCTCCTCCCTTTTCTTTTCCCTTTTCCCTCCTACTACCTGTAGGACAAGTTTGATTTCTATACTTACCAGGATATGTTATTCCCTTCTTGAATCAAATCTGATGAAAGTAAAGTTCAGATATGGCTCTTCTCCCTCCCTTCTTGCCCTCTACTATAATATGTGTTTGTGCCTCTTTATATGATGTAATTTACCCTTTTCTACTACCTCCTTATCTCTTCTCCAAGAACCATCCTTTATATTTCTTAATCATATTTTTATTATTATGTCGGTTATTTTATACTGACACCGACAGTCTAAGAATATCCCTTTCTAACTACACTATTCTCAATATTGACATATATATATATATATGTCTACGTATATACATATAACATATATAAAATCAAGTAATCCTATACAAGGATGTAACTAATCTTATTGATTAACTAGGGTACTGCCCCCCTTTTACATGTTTATTTCTCTCTTGCATTTAGTATTTGGAGATCGAATTTTCCATTGAGCTCTGGTCTTTTCATCAAGAAGGTCTGGAATTCCTTTATTTCATTGAATGTCCATCTCCTTGCCTGGAAAATTATGCTCAATTTTGCTGAGTAGTTGATCTTTGATTGTAGTCTGTGCTGCTTTGCCTTACAGAATATCATACTCGAATTTCTCCTGTGATTTAATGTAGAAGCTGAAAGATCCTGCATGAAACTGACTGTAGTTCTGTGATATTTGAATTGTTTCTGCCTGCTTGCAGTGTTTTCTCCTTGACCTGGTAGTTCTGGAATTTGGCTATAATATTTCATGGAGTTTTCTATTTGGGATTTCTTTCAGTGGATGATCGATGGATTCTTTTGATGACAATTTTACCCTCTGGTTCTAGGCCTTCTGGACAATTTTCCTAAAGGATTATGTGGAAGATACTGTCGATGCTCTTTTTTTCATCATAGCTTTCAGGTAGACCAAGAATTCTTAGATTGTCTCTCCTAGATCTATTTTCCAGGTCAGTTGTTTTTCCAGTCAGATATTTCATTTGTTCTTCTATTTATTCATTCTTTAGATTTTGTATGATTGATTCTTGATGTATCATGGAGTCAGCTGCTAATTGGCCAATTCTAATTTTTAATGTTCTGTTTTTTTTTGTCTTCTCTATCTCCTTTTCAATTTGGTTAATTTTACTTTTCAATGAGACATTTTCTACATTTATATTCTGATTCTCCTTAACCATTTCACAATTTTGCTTTTTAAATATTTGTTTTCCTTTTTGCAGATGATATGATGATTTATTTAGAGAGTCTTAGAGAATCAAGTAAAAAACTACTTGAAATAATAAACAACTTTAGCAAAGTTGCAGGACATAAAATAAACCCACATAAATCCTCAGCATTCCTATACATTACTGACAAAGCCCAACAGCAAGAGATAGAAAGAGAAATTCCATTCAGAGTTACTGTAGTCACTATAAAATATTTGGGAGTCTATTTGCCAAGACAAACCCAGGGCCTATATGAACAAAACTATGACACACTTTTCACGCGAGTAAAATCAGATCTAAATAAATGTAAAAATATCAGTTGCTCATGGGTAGGCCAAGCTAATATAATAAAAATGACAATTTTACCTAAAGTAATCTATCTATTCAGTGCCATACCAATAGAATTACCAAAAAATTATTTTACTGAGCTGGACAAAATAATAATAAATTTCATCTGGAAAAACAAGAGGTCCAGAGTATCTAGGATATTAATGAAAAGACATACTAGAGAAGGTGGCTTAGCCATACCAGATATTAAACTGTACTACACAGCAGCAGTCATCAAAACTGCCTGGTACTGGTTAAGAAACAGGGGTGTGGATCAGTGGAATAGGATAGGTACACAAGTAGGTGAAATCAACAAGTTTAGCAATCTACTCTTTGATAAACCCAAAGAAGCCAGTTTCTGGGCTAATAATTCACTATTTCACAAAAACTGTTGGGAAAATTGGAAAATGGTAGGGCAAAAACTGGGCATAGACCAATATCTTACACCATATACCAAAATAAAGTCAAAATGGGTTCATGATTTAGGAGTAAAAGCTGATACTCTAAGTAATTTGGGAAAGCAAGGAATAGTTTACTTATCAGATTTATGGAAAAGTAAAGAATTCATGACCCAACAAGAGATATAGAGCATTACAAAATGCAAAATGGATAATTTTGATTATGTCAAATTGAAATGTTTTTGTACAAAAAAAGCCAATACAACAAAGATTAGGAGGGAAGCAGAAAATTGGGAGAAAATCTTTGCAACTAGTATCTCTGATAAAGGCCTCATTTCTAAAATATATAGGGAACTGAGCCAAATATATAGGAATACAAGCCATTCCCCAATTGAGAAATGGTCAAAGGATATGAACAGGCACTTTTCAGAGGAAGAAATTAAAGCTATCTATAGGCATATAAAAAATGTTCTGGATCACTACTGATTAGAGAAATGCAAATCAAAACAACTCTTAGATACCACACCTCTCCTGTCAGATTGGCTAAAATAACTAAACAGTAAAATGATAAATGCTGGACAGGATGTGGAGAAATTGGAACATTGTTGCATTGCTGGTGGAGTTGTGAGCTGATCCAACCATTTTGGAGAGCAGTTTGGAACTATGCCCAAAGGGCTTTAGAAATGTTCATACCCTTTGACCCAGCAATACCACTTCTAGGGTTGTATCCCAAACAAATCACACAAGAGGGAAAGGGACCCGTATGTACAAAAATATTTATAGCGGCTCTCTTTGTGGTGGCCAAGAATTGGAAATCAAAGGGATGCCCATCAACTGGGGAATGGCTGAACAAGCTATGGTATATGAAGGTGATGGAATACTATTGTGCCATAAGAAATGGGGATGATGCAGACTTCGTAACAACCTGGAAAAACCTACATGACATAATGCTGAATGAGCGGAGCAGAGCCAGGAGAACCTTGTACACAACCACAGATATATGGATTCTGTGAGGACCAACCCTGACGTACTTCACTCTTCTCAGCAACCTAAGGTGCAAGGACAACTCCAGGGGACTCACGATGGAGAATGCTATCTTCATCCAGCGAAAGAACTACGAAATTTGAATACAGATTGAGGCGCACTACATGCTCGCTTTTTTTTTGCTTCTCTTTTGTTTTTGTTTTTGGGATTTTTTTTTGTTTGTTTGTTTGTTTTTGGTTCTGTTTCTTCTTTCTCATGATTCATTCCGTTGGTCATAATTCTTCTCCACAACTTGACTGGTGTATAAATTAATTCAATGCGAAGTTATATATGGTAGTTATATGAGATTTCAGGCCGTCTTGGGGAGGGAGGGGGGAGGGAGGGGAGAGAATCTGGAACTCAAAACTATGTAGAACTGTGTGTGGTAAACTAAAAATAAATAAAAAAAATTTAAAAATATATTTGTTTTCCTCTGCAAATTTTTTTTCCATTTTTTCAATTTTTCCTTTTACCTCCTTAGTTTGGTTTTTAAGGTCCTCCTTGTATTCTTTCAGGAATGATTTTGGGTCTGGAGATGAGTTCACTTTCCTTTTTGATGTTTCAGATGTGGGTGTTATGTCCATGGTGTCCTCTTCTGAACTGGTATTATGATCTTCCCTGTCCCTATACTATGAATCAATGGTATTTGAAAGCTTCTCAATGTTCTTTTTTGTGGTGTTGTTTTTTTTTCCTCCCGGTTTCTAATGTGGATCTCTGCTTCTTGGGCTCAGGGGGCTCTGTCCCAAATTTCTTCTATTGGGGTCTATCTTTATGCGCTATGGCCTCTGGTTTTGCGAGCTGTGGGATAGGGGTGGTCTGGTTGCTAGGAGTCTTCTCTTCCCCAGGACTATTCTACAGCATGTGTTGTCTCAGCTCTTGTCTGTGCCGGTGTCTCCCACTTCCCCTGGCTGTGCAAAGCCATGTCTGGTGTCCTGGTGTTGACGTTTCTTAGTTTCATGCCCTGGGACTTGGTTACTCTCATTGTTCTGCTGATGGGAGCGCTGCTGGGAGACCTCTCTTCCTGCACTAGTCTCCTTCTACCACCACAAGAAGGGACCTCTCCCTAACTTATCTTGCTTCTAAAGCCCCACTTATGGCTCCTGTGTTTCTCCTGAGGTAGTATTCTATGGGTTTATTCCAGGGAGAGATGTGAGCCATTTTACCTGGACACCATGGCTCCCAAGAATTCAAAAAGATGAGTTTCAAACTTTTAGATTGTGGGTTGGAAGCCTTAGTGCTAGCTGCTCCTGCAGCCACAGGTTTGGTGCTCAGACAGACTCCAGTCCTGGGCTGAGAGGCCTAGGGGGGTCTATCGTGGATGTAGCCGGTAGCTGTAGCCAGTACTGCCTCCTTGGACCTGTTCCTGCTCTGGTCTTTCACTCACACAGAGACCTCCCAGACCCTGGCTGGATTCCTCTGCTGTTTGGTCTAGTGCCCTTGAGCGTGCTCGGTGCTTCTGTCCCTCTCAAACTACTAATGGCTTCTAACTCTCTCGAATCTGCTCAGATTCACTTTTTTAGAAGTATCTGACAGAATTTGTGAGAGAGCTCCAGTAGTTACTTCCTTTCATAGCGCCATCTTGGCCCCATCCCTCTTACAGTAAATTTCACCAGGCAGTTTTTGTCTCCATTATTATTTTTTTTTCAAATCAGACGAAGGCTTTTATTTATTCACTTCTTGCATTTAAAATATTCTTCGATGACATCTTTGGCCTGAGATTCCTTGCCATAGTCCTTAACAACAACGCAGCTGCAACCAACCACTTTACGGGGCTTTCCCTCTCTGTCAATTTTACAGAAGCCTACCCATTCACCCAGCTTCTTGTTGTCATCAACCTTGATCAAGTTGATCTGATGCTCAGCACACAAGGCCTCAACCAGCTTTACATACATAGGTTCATCACAGTTGGAAGCAAGAACACAAAGATGGGCTTGGCGTTTGTCCAAGGCTTTGGCAGCTTCACGAATTCCACAAGCTAGGCCATCGTGGATGAGTGCGGTCTTCAGCACTTCTTGTAGAGCGGTGTTAACGTCCATTACACCTCCAGCAGCAATGCCTTCCTCGGCCATGGCAGCGGTTCATGGGTGAAACTAAATCTTGAAAACACCCAGGAGCCTCCGCCTCCCGCTCGATCATTCTCACAGGGTTAGTATGCGATTTTCAAAGATATGCTTCTATCCTTGGCCAAAATTGTCTCCAATTGTTTCATAATATTTAAAGTTGTGAAATACCTTAGATCTTAAAGAAATCATAAGATCATAGATTAAGTACTAGAAAAGACCTATGAAGTTATCAGGTCTAATCCCCTCATTTTTGAGAGGAGGCAAAATTGATGTACAGAGAAGTTGAGTCCGACTTCTTCATTTTGTTAAATGAGAAAATTGACCTGGCCATGTTCGGTTTGGTAATTAGGGAGAGAATCACGATAGTAACTCAGGTTGTCTGATCCTAGTATTCTTCCCCCATACTATAATATTAACAGAGGTTTTCCTCTTGGTGGTCTTAGTCTGGGAGTTATCATACTGTTTGAAATATAATACTTTCCTAGGAGGTCTTAGCCAGTGGGAAACATACAGTGTCTTTCAGACCAGAACACATGTGTAGCTTTCGTAAGTAAAAGTTAAAAACCGGATCTGTTGGGTTTTTCTTCCTGCTGCTATGGCTATTTTATATATCCATGTGCTCTCTTGTAAAGCAGCTGCTGGTGCTATTGTGTTGCAGGAATGATCAGCAGATAGACAGAGATGCCTTCTTGTTTTCATTCAAGGCTGGCTTGTAATCTCTCACTGAAAACAAGGGAGGGTTATAACCGCTCTTAAGCTTTCATAATCAGCCCAAACACATAATCCTCTCAAATGTATTTAAAGACAAGCATAAAACATACATATTCAAAAGTTCTTGATTTCTAATTTGTTGAACTCTTGCATCCACATTCATCATTATTATCTCTCATTGTTAGTACGTATTTGTGATACCAGATGTATATAGAATGGCATTGTTTCACTTTCTCTGGGGGGAAAAGTGTGGTCTGAAATATTTGACCTCATTATTAAGGGAACTCAGGGTAAGTGAACACCTTGAAACAATTCAGATTTTCAAATTATTTAACTTTATAACTGCATAGGAAATAGGGACTTAGAGTGAAGGTCATCTATTCATCTATCTATGTATCTGTCTATCTACGCATCCTTCCATCTATCTATCTATCTATCTATCTATCTATCTATCCTTCCATCCTCTTATTTATCCATCTATCTATTGATTTATTTGCTTGTTTACATATTTATTTATTCATTTGTTTGGTTTTTGTTTTGGTTTGTTTTGCTTTGGAGGAAATAGGTGACTTGTCCCAGAATTTGACAAAGGAACATACTATCTTAATTTTAAAAAATGCAGGAGAAAGTGGATTCTCCAAACTGTAGGGTAGAGAACTGATCATCTATTCCTGGAAAAAAATATCTAGAATGCCTTGTAACACTAATGGTTCATGATTACTTAGGAAAGACACAGTGATCATTACAAGTCAGTTTAATTTCAATAATAACAGGCCATGGCAGGTTAGTTTCATTTTTGTTTTTCACATATTTACTAGTCTGAGAGGTCTTGGAATGCAATAAATAAAGTGTATTTTTACAGTGCTTTGAAGCCAGTGCCTGGAACATAGTAGATACTTTTGCTTTTGACCACCGCCTTCCTCAGTTTACCCTCCCTCTTTATTCCCCTCCCTTATCTTACTGTTTCCCACTTGCTACTTCTCCTCTCCCTTCTGACCACCTCCCTCCCTTCCCCCCGCTTCCCCTCCTACTTCCCGTAGGACAAGTTAGATTTCTAAACTTATCAGGGTATGTTCTTCCCTTCTTGAACCGGATCAGATGACAGTAAAGCTCAAATACTGCTCTTCTCCCTCCCTTCTTTCCCTCTACTATAATATGTTTTTGTGCCACTTCATTTGGTGTAATTTACCCTTTTCTACTACCTCCTTACCTCTTCTCTCATAGACCTCCCTTTATATCTCTTACTTATATTTTTTATCTTTACATCAGTTAATTTATACAGGCATTCACAATCTATGTGTATCCCTCTCAATTGCCATAATAGCTGTACCATTCTTAAGACTGACCTATATATGTATATATATATAAAACATACATAAGATGATATAATCCCACATAAAGATGCAAACAACCTGCCCTTATTGGTTAACAAGGTTTGTGGGGTTTTTCTCTCTGGTTACCTTTTTCTATCTCTCTTGAGTTTTGTATTTGGAGATCAAATTTTCCATTGAGTTCTGGCCTTTTCATCAGGAAGGTCTGGAATTCCCTTATTTCATTGAATATCCATCTCCTTGCCTGAAAAATTATGCTTAGTTTTGCTGGGTAGTTGATCCTTGGTTGTAGTCCCAGCTCCTTTGCCCTTTGGAATATCATATTCCAATTTCTCCTGTCTTTTATTGTGGAAGCTGAGAGATCCTGCGTGATCCTGACTGTAGTTCCACGATATGTGAATTTCTTCTTTTTAGCTGCTTGCAGTATTTTCTCCTTGAGTTTATAGTTCTGAATTTTGGCTATAATATTTCTTGGTGTTTTCAGTTTGGGATCTCTTTCAGGGGGTGATCGGTGAATTCTTTCAATGACTATTTTGCCCTCTCGTTCTAGGACCTCTGGGCAGTTGTCTTTGATAATTTCTTCAAAGATATATAATATCTATATCTTTCCTTCTTATCTCAAAGTCCATGAAAATGTCTCATTTCTTGCCAGTTTTACTTTTCTTTCTCCTCAACACTTGTGACCTCTGGCTCCTGACCTCTTAACTCAACTAAAAGTGCTTTCTCCAAAGTTGCCAATGATCTGTTAATTGACAAATTTGCTCAGACTTAATTTCACACCTTTTATCAACCTCTCCTTCTAGCTAGTATCTATGGTTTTCTGGGTGTGATTTTGTTCTCTCCTGTTTTGTGACCACTTTTTTCAGTTCCTAGTTATTTTATCATTATATATAGCATCCTTAGCTTTGTGTGTTCCCCAAGATTCTGTCCCAAGTTCTCTCCCTGTAAATTGTTTCTCTTCAATGCCTTTGCACTGTCAAAAGTTCTTGGAGTATAATCCCTCCTTATCTCTGCCCCATAGAGTCCCTCTGTTCCTTTAGAACTAAAATCCAATATTATTTTCTGCATTAGCCTTTCCCAGTTACCCCATATGCTCTTGCCCTTCCTTTTATACTATCTTGAATTTAACTCTTTTTTCATCTTCATGTTTATTATTTTATATCTATATCAGATAAGTGTACTTGTCCTCCCCATTATAAATCAAGATCCCTGGGTATATTTCACTCTTTGTATATGTGTGTCCTGTGTGTACCACAGTGTACCACAGAGTGGATATGTATTAAATACATGCTGATTGATTGATTTGTCTGTATCAATAATAGTTAATTAAAATCCTCTCTGTATTAGATATATTGTTTATCCTTCATTTTCAAAGAGGACCAATGACACCAAGAGGAGACATCTTGATTCATTCATGAATCAGATTTAAATGAGTCAGAGGTACAGAAAGTCATCAGCCTCACTCTCTTCTAGAGTCATTGAATTCCACTGGCAAAACAAACATCAACATGACTGACTATTGCCTGGGATACAGTGAATGACCTTGGCATCATCAATGTTTGACCAAGCTCTAGGCCCTCCACATAACCTGGGTCACCCACCTTCATAGCCATTGCAACATACTGTTCTCCTGTGCTCATTCTGCCAAGGAAAGTCTTCATATACTTGAGGCAGACATCCCCTAACTCACCAATGAGTCTAGCCTGTCCAATAAGATGCTTTACCTAGGTGTGGCTGCTGCACATGCTACAGCTTCTTAAAGACACAGAGGAGAGTTGAGTCTCAAGTAGACACCAAAGGTAGATGAGGAGCCCTGAAAATGGCTTTATAAGCTTTCATATGAGAGGTGCTACTCCTCCCTGAATACACCATACACAACAGTTGCATGCATTGGGTGATATATAAAAAGTAAATAGCAAAATTGGCTTTTCTCCTCTGGATATTTATGCTCTTGAATATCACTGAAAAGGACAGATATACAGACCTACCACCAAGAGAAAAGAAAAAAAAAACACATTTGATTCAGAATTTTCAAACCTCATGTATGTAGAGCTCATTTATTGAAAAAAAAAAGCAGCTGCCTAGAATAAAAATGAAAATATATAATTAAGTCATCTTGATGAAATCAAATAGGCATCTTTATTGATGTTACTTAAATCAATGTACTAAAATTGATGTTTTCTACTCATAGGGAAATGTTTTATATCCATGTTAAAAGACTGTCTAGTTTTCTTTACATAGAGTTTCATGAACATGGTCATAATGATATCTCACATTTGTGTAATATTTTAAGGTTTACAAAGTTATTTAGTCACAGAAATTCTGTGGTATATTCAGTACAAATTTAAGTATCTCTATATTGTAGATGGAAAAAAAACATAATACTCTTGAAGGCTTAGCAACATCATTGTTCACATAACTAGCGGATTTTGGAGCTGGTAATCAAACTCAGTCCTCTCCTGTCTCAGAGTCCTAATATTTTCTACATTAATTTAGGAATAATAAATTATTAGGTGGACTTCAGGAGGGATTCCAGAGTATGGCACTATGATAGCAGCAAGACCTGACAGCTGTCAACCTGACAATGAGGGAGGAAATAGAAAAAATTATTTTAAAAAAGCAGCCAGAAGAATTCAGTGTGGTTTAGTGGGAAGAATATTGGATTAAAACTCAGTATATCTGGACTCTAGTCAAGGTTAATGATTTTTGTGACTTCAGATAAGTGATCCCTCTTCTGTGATCCTTATTTTCAGCAAAATGAAAGAATTGGACTAATTTATAAGTATTCCTCCATGTATAATGTTTTTCTAGAAACAGAAGGGAGGAAAGGATGGAGGAAGGTGACCATCTAAGAATTGAAAATCAACATACTGTAGAGTCAGAAAAAAGCAAGGAGACAATGGCCTTCTGTAATATTTGAGAATGCTAAAGATCAGGGTTTTCTCTCACAAGCCAAAAAATATGTAAATTTACTAAGCATGGTTTTAATGGTTCCATCAAAATGGATGTAAAGCCTCCATTTCATTTGGGGCCAGGGAGTGGAGTTAAGAGGTATTCATATACAGAAATAAATCACCTATTTGACCAATTCTTTAAGTGGTTTGTGGAAAATGAAGTTTTGGTGACTTTCCCAGAAAAAATGAATTGTAAATCCCCAAAAGAATTATCATCCATAAATGACAAAAATGAAAGCTTAATAATATTCCACAGCAGTGATTTTTACACCAAACTTAGACAATATGAGGCTTTTTCCCTGTTTAGTGATAAAAGCTGCATTTAAAAGTTAAACAATGAAAAGCTTATTGTTTATTTTAATGTTTAAGTAGTTCATAAATATTTATATTTCCCACTGCAATGCAAAATATACCTAGTCTTTAATACTGTCAAAACTTTTTAAAGGCTTTAATAACTCATTATACCAACTGTTATGATTCCTAATTGCATTGTGTAGATTTTGGGCAAAATTTAATGTCTTACATTCAATTTTATTAGAATGAATTGTTACAAAGGCTTGACATAGAGAGGCAACTCAAAATCAAATGTTAGTGATACATAGATAATTCACTTTTGCATAGTTGGCAAAGAGTAGTAGGGAGCTGAAGATAAAGGGCATGTCTATTACGCACTATTAAAATAGCCAATCAAAAAAGTGTAATGTTTTCTTTTTGTATTTTTTTTTTTGCTAGAGAGTTTCACATAAGGCAGAAGAAAGTGTTTTCATTAATCTATTTATTCCTGGAAAAATATTTAGATAAAACTATCCTAGAAATCATTCATGCATTCAGCTACAGGAATTCTGGGGCAATAAAACTAGGAGACTATAAAATAGCTACTACTTACATTCCTACTTAAGAAATGGTGTCATTTTCTCAAAATCTTTTCACTTTATTCACCAAAATTATGTTGTCCCCTGTATGTCAGGTATTGTGTGTGATTCTCAGAATAAAAGATATGATGTAAAAAAAATCCATGTATTCAAGGAGCTCATGTTCTTCTGGAGGACTGGGATGAGGACAGAAATATTATGTGCTATACTAGGAGGCTGGAATAGGAATCCCCTGATGTCCCTTCAGGCTCTGTATTTATGATCCTGTAAGGTAAATAAATGGAAAATAAGTACAACAAAAGAAACAAATCATTTTATACAGGCTAAGGGATTGGTTGAAATGGTGAAATCTTACCAATTGAAATAAATTCCTAAAGGTCACCTACACTTGTAAAAAAGTTAGGGATTATAAGACATAGAGTCTACAAACATAAAAACAGAATGATGAAATGAAAAAAAAAATACAAGGCATATCAAATAGGTCCATTTGGATAGAACAAAGAGTAAATGAGAGAGAATAATATGTAGCCAGATCCAAAAGGATAGATTAGAGGCAGATGGTGAAAGATTTAAATGCCAAAAGGAGAAATTTATATTTCACCTGAGAGAAAAAGTATCCACTAAACCTTCATGAGTAAGATGACATTGTCACACCTGTGCCTTAGGCATATCAATCTGGCAACTATATGGAAGTGGGATAAATTATGAGAGTCTGAATGCAGAGAAATCTGTTAGAAGTTTATTGCCACAATCTAGGCAAGAGGAAGGTCTAAAGTTGTGTGTGTGTGTGTGTGTGTGTGTGTGTGTGTGTTTTGTAGAAAGAAGTGGATGAATGTGAGAACTAATGAACAGATAGAATCAATGAATTGGTGGACAGAGCCAAGATGTTAGAGTATAGGCAGCAATCCAACTCAATGCTCCCAATATACCTCTCCAAAGAACATTAAAAATAACTCCTCAACTAAAATTTTGGAGCAGCAGAGCCTAAAACATCTTCAGAGTTCAACAAGAGAAATATGTGACACTGGAGTATGGGCTGACCCAGAACACATATCCTAGAACTACCAACAGCAGTGGGCTTTCAATGTGACCATGGGAACTCTGAGAGCTCTCAGTCCAGAGACAGTAAAGGGATCAGACAATGGCTCAGAAAGAGATTACCAGGGACCCTTTGCCAGCACCAGATGCAACTGGTATTGATTGGTAACATTATTGTCAATAAGCAACTCTGGGTCAAAGCTCCAGGACAAAGAACCATACTTATGTTCAGTCATGAAAGAGCAGGGACCCCAGTTGCAGCTCCAATGCAGAGAGGTGAGATAGTCCATGTTGTTCCAGGAGAGCAGGGGCCCTGGTCACAGTTTCAGTCCTTAAAAGAATGATAGTGCTTATGACTACAGTGAAGCAGAGGCCCTTCCTGATTAAGGAACAGAGTGCAGATCAGAAGAACAGTGACCACACCTCTCAAGGAGGTGCCCCTCTGGTTAAGGATTGGAGTGGTCATAAGGAGAACACTGATCACACCTCTCCCAGATCATTGCACCTAAAAGGACTGACTGAAAACTTGCAAATCCCCCAAATTAGCTTTGGAAATAGCAGCACACACACACATAAAAAGCCTGAAGCATGGGACAGTGCCTTCCCATATGAAAGTTAGCAGAACCCAAATTTGACATAAAGTTCAATAGCATGGAAAAATGAACCACGATGTCCAATAAAAACAATACAACTTGACCCTAAAATGCTACTAAGTTCACAGGGAAGAACAAGATATAAACTCATCAGAAGCTAACAACATGAAACCTGTAATAACCAAAGACCCATCCCCCAAAAAATGCTGATTGTACCCAAGATCAACAAAAAGAGGATTAACATTTTGCTAAGACAGGTACAATTTGCTGAATAAAAGAACTTAAAAATCACAATTGGACAAATGGAAAAAGACATCAAAATCCTCATTAGAATAAGTGCTTAAAAATTAGAATTGCATTGAGGCAGTTTGGTGGTGTAATGAGTAGAGCACCGGCCCTGGAGTCAGGGGGGCCTGAGTTCAAATTTGGCCTCAGATACTTAACACACTTACTAGCTGTGTGGGCAAGTCACTTAACCCCAATTGCTCTGCCTTTCCCCCTTCAAAAAAGTAGAATTGGGGTACTGGAAGCTAATGTCTCCATGAGACATCAAGAAACAATGAAATAAAGTCAAAAGAATGAAAAAAAATACAATAAAAAGTGAAATAAGTCATTGGAAAAAACAACTGACCTGGAAATCAGATTGAAGAGACAATTTTAAAATTATTGGACTACCTGGAAGCCATGATCAAAAAACCAGCCTAAATATTATCCTTCAAGTGATTATAACGGAAAAGTTCTAATATTCATGTTCCAGTTGGCAAAATATAAATTAAAAGAATCCACCAATCACCTCCTGAAGGAGATTCCAAGAAAATGCTCATAGGATAATTATATTTAGATTGCACAGTGTTAAGGTCAAAGAGAAAATACTGCAAGTGACAAGAAATAAGGAAATAAAATATTGGGAAATGACAGTCAGGATCACACAAAATTTAACAGCTTCTAGATTAAAGAATCAAAGGGCTTGGAATATGGTATTTGAGAAGGTAAAGGAGCTAGGATTACAAAACTGACAAGAAACTACTCAGAAAAACAAATTATAATCCTTCAATGAAAAACACATATTTAATGGAATAGAACACTTTCAAGCATTCCTGATTAAAATCAGAGCAGAATAGAAAATTTGTCATTAAACACAAGATTCAAGAGAAGTATATAAAAGGTAAGTGTGAAAAAGTAATCATAAGTGACGCAATAAAGTTAAACTGTTTGTATAACTATATATACCTACTTGAAACTCCTAAGTACTTTATCATTATTAAGGCAGTTAGGAGTCTACAAAAACAGAGTTCATGAGTGTGAGGCAAGAGTTGGGATGATATAAAAAATGGATAAAGTGGAATGCAGTGGGAGAAGGGGAAATGGAGATGGAGAATGGGGAATTTTTTCTCATATAAAGGAGACTTCCAGGAAGAGTTTTTATAGTGGAAGGGAAAATAGGGGGTGGTGGCAGGTAATATTTGAACCATATTCTCATTGGAATTGGTTCATAAAGGAAAGAAAAAATATGTAAGCAATTTGTTATAGGAATCTATCTTACCCATTAAGGAAGTAGGAGGGGGAAGAAATAAGAAATTAAGGGAGGCAGTGGTTAGAAGCAAAACAGATTTTAGAGGAGGGATACAATAAGAAGAGTAAGAGGGATAAACAGAAGAAAATAAGACAGAGAGAAATAAATATTAATTATAACTGTGAATGTGAATGGGATAAACTCAACTATAAGTGGATAGCAGAATGGATTAGAAGATAAAATTCAATGATATTTGGTTTATAGGAGAGACCTGAAACAAGAAGACAACCACAAATTTAAAATAAGGGGCTAGAACAGAATATATTATGATTCAAGCAATACAGAAAATGGAAGAGTAGAAATCATTTTTCAGACAAAGGAAAAGCAATAAAAAAGAGCTATTCAAAAAAGAAAATCAGGGAAATAACATTCTGTTAAAAATAACTAAACAATGAAGTAATATTAAAAAAATTACTGCAGACTTCTGTGATAAAAACTTCATTTCTCAAATATACAGGGAACTGAGTCAAATTTATAAAAAAATGAGATCAATTTGCTAATTTATCAATTGTCGAAGGATAAGAATAAGCAATTTTCAGAAGAAGTCAAAGCTATCTATTGTCATATGGGGAAAGTGCTCTCAATCACTATTGATTATGGAAATACAAATTAAAACAATTAAGAGCTACTACCTCTTATCTATCAGAAATGACAAATGCTGGAGGGGATGAGGGGAAATAGACACATTAATAAGCTGTTTTTGGAGTTGTAAAATGGTCCAATTGTTCTATATAAAAATGTGGAACTATGTCCAAGGGCTGTAAAAGTCAGTATACCCTTTGACCCAGCAATATGAGTACTAGGTCTATATCCCAAAAAAATGAAAGAAAAAGGGAAAGACCTATATTGACAAAAATAATTACAGCAACTCCTTCCTGTAGTGGCAAAGAATTGGAAATCAAAGAGATATTCATCAACTTGGGAATGTCTGAGTTTTTTTTGGCATATGATTTTGATATAATATTATTATTCTACAAGAAATTACAAGGCAGAGTAGTGTCAGGGGAAAAAAATATAACACAACCTATAAACAGTTGCAACATGAAGAAGAACTGGGAAGACTTTCTGCCTAGTCTAAATAATGTAATGATTATCAACTGTGAAATTTACTTTTGTACTCTGATCAATATAATAATCCAAAATAATTCCAAAGAACCCATGATTAAAAGAAATGCTATACTCCTTCATAGAGAGAATAATGGACTCAGTACAAATTGAAGTATAATTTTTCACTTGCTTCCTCCCTCCCCCTTTGCAAAATGGATAATAGAAAAATAAATTTTGCGTGATTCCATCTTTACAATTTATACAATTTTGATTGGTTTCAGTGGATGATGGAAGGAGATAACTTGGAACTCAACATTTAAAAAGTAAATAATATTTAAATAAATAAATACCATTTAAAAAGAAAGAATGACAAAACAAAGATGCTGCCAGCTGGGTCAAACATGCAATTTGAAAACATGAAATATGAAAGATGCTTTGCATAATTGTTAATGAACTTTCGATTTAGAATGACCTGTGTTTAAGTCCTGCTTCTTACATATATTAGTTGTATTACCTTGGACAAAGTCATTAAATCTCTCAGTGGGCCAGGAAACTTTCAAAATTCCAAAGTGTTAGTTGTAGATTTTTATGGGGATGGGTGTTTCTACACATGGAGTTCTTTATGTAAATGAAATCATATTTTGTAAACAACAACAAAAACAGAATAAAACTATACAGTTAAATAATAAAAAAGATCCAATAGTAACAAGATAAAAACCAAAATAAAATGGAAAATTGGGGAAACAAATAAGAGTTGGTAACTGGTTGCCCTCTGGGGATGATTGAAATTAAAAATTCTAGGATTTCAGATTGTAAACCTCAAATACTGGGTAGATGATGGTGACTTTAATGGAAACAGGACACTGTAGATTGAACAACAATTTGTAATTATGCTAGGAAATGGACTCAAATATCCATAGATTTTAACCTCAAGATTATAATCCTAGGCATAAACCACAAATAGGTAAATACAAAAAGAAAGGTTCCATAGACATCAATATATTTATAGTAGCACATCTGTAATATCAAGGAATCAGAAACAAAGCAGATGCCTAATGATTAGGGGAATGAATAGTTAATTAAGTTATGGAACATGTGAAAAAATGTTGTTATAGATTTCTTTCCATCCCCTAATCATCTTAATACAGGAACAGTAATCAAATTAATACCATTTCAACTCAAAAAGTCATAGCAATGAATTATTCTGTGGCTTCACTCACACTTTCTGTGACTTCCCAGTTAATCAATGAACATTTAAATGCCTACTACATGCTAGACACTGTCTTAAGTGATAGGCTCAGACAGAAATGCACTCCTTTGATCACTACTTCCCTTTATATGTTGTCTCTCATAGATCAGAATAAAGCAACTATCTCTCTCAACAGGTGTCTGGACTTCAAACCTACAATCTTTCCATTGCACCATTCTACTGCTCTAATGAAGACATTGATTTGTTTTTCCTAATCAATTTTGTACAGTTTTCACAGAGTCACAACTAATACAAGATGATTATGCCATTTTCCTACGTACATGAATTTGTATGAATCATCACTACTGGCCTTGGACATGTTTAACTGCCCCTAGAAGCTATATTCGAAGTGAATGTCCCTTATCTTTCATTACTTTCCTTAGGAAAACACACACACACACACACACACACACACACACACACACACATCACACCTCAAGCTAGTCATGATTCTGTCCATTTGAAAATCTGGGTTCACGTATGTCTTTAAGCCTGAAATTAGGGAGTGGATTACAGGGCTTGAGCTATTTAAAAATAATCAACAAACATGTATTAAGCACTTATATTAATTTGTGATACAACAAAGATATCTCACAAGAAAGGAACCTTGGCTCCTTAGCTAAAGCTATCCTTCTATACAGAGGATCTAGATTAATTTTTCTTCTACTTTCTCCTATGAGGGTTTCTAGAACCAGAGGAAATATAAAATTCTGAAACTTTTTTACTGAGGTTCAACAAACTCTTGAACTGTAATCATATAGCAGAAACAAACCATAACTAAAATAACCATATAATAGACAAAAACAAATGGACATTGAATTCATACTCTCTATCAATTTTCTTAAGGGAAAAAGTTAAAATGGAATCAATCTCAAGAGAAATGTCATTTATCACTCAAATATTACAGTATATGGGGGTTCAAAGTAACATTCCCCAAGTGATTCCAATAGAGTCATTCTGGAAACCACATTTTAAGCATGTTTTTTTTTTTTTTTTTTTCTAATTAACTTTTTTTATTCTCATCATTCTCTCAGTGGTATCTTAAGTTGCCTTCTAAGTCATACAGTAAAGTCATGTCTAGTTACATATTTTGCTACAGAAACATCAGCTTGGTAAGCATTGTCCACATGTAAATCAAACACCTTGAGTAATTTCCTTTACATAGAAAACTTGTGTGAGATTGACTGTCAGTTTTAAGTTTAGGTGCTGATGGGTTGAGATATATTTTGTTTTTTTTTTTTTTCCACTTTTTATTTTTTTTATTTTTTATTTATTTTTTTTTATTGTTAATGCAATTTATTTATTTAACATATTTGGTTTGCAGCATTGATTTTCACAACAGTTTGAATTACAAATTTTCTCCCCATTTCTGCCCTCCCCCCCCCACTCCGAGATGGCGTATATTCTGGTTGCCCTGTTCCCCAGTCAGCCCTCCCCTCTATCACCCCCCACCCCTCTCATCCCCTTTTCCCTTCCTTTCTTGTAGGGCAAGATAAATTTCTACGCCCCATTGCCTGTGTATCTTATTTTTTAGTTGCATACAAAAAGTTTTTTTGTTTTTGAACATCTGATTTTAAAACTTTGAGTTCCAAATTCCCTTCCCTCTTCCCTTCCCACCCACCATCCCTAAGAAGTTGAGCAATTCAACCTAGGTTATTATGTATAACCCTTCCACAATATTCATGTTGTGAAAGGCTAACTACATTTTGCTCCTTCCCAACCCATCCCGCTTTATTGAATTTTCTTCCTTGACCCTGTCCCCTTTCCAAAGTGTTTGTTTTGATTACCTCCACCCCCATCTGCCCTCCCCTCCATCATCCCCCTGCCTTTTATTTTTTTTTTTTTATCTTCCTCCCTCTTCTTTCCTGTTGGGTAAGATACCCAACTGAGTATGTATGGTATTCCCCCTCAGGCCAAATCTGATGAGAGCAAGGTTCACTCATTCCCCCCTCACCTGCCCACTCCCCTCCTCTCCTAGAACTGCTTCCTCTTGCCACCTTTATGGGAGATAATCCACCCCATTCTATCTCTCCCTATCTCCCTCTCTCAGTAAGTTACTCTCTCATCCCTTAATTTCATTTTATTTCTTTTAGCTATCTTCCCTTCATCCTCAACTCACCCTGTGTCTGCTCTCTTTCTTTTACATATATATATATATATACACATACATACACATACATACATATACACATAGATACATGCATACATACACATTCACTTATATATATACATAAACATATATATATATATGCATATATATATATATGCATATTCCCTTCAACTACCCTAATACTGAGGTCTCATGAATCATACACATCATCTTTCCATGTAGGAATGTAAACAAAACAGTTCAACTTTAGTAAGTCCCTTGCAATTTCCGTTTCTTGATTACCTTTTCATGCTTCTCTTGATTCTTGTGTTTGAAAGTCAAATTTTCTATTCAGTTCTGGTCTTTTCACTGAGAAAGCTTGAAAGTCCTCCATTTTATTGAAAGTCCATATTTTGCCTTGGAACATGATACTCAGTTTTGCTGGGTAGGTGATTCTAGGTTTTAATCCTAGCTCCATTGACCTCCGGAATATCGCATTCCACGCCCTTCGATCTCTTAATGTAGAAGCTGCCAGGTCTTGGGTTATTCTGATTGGGTTTCCACAATATTCAAATTGTTTCTTTCTGGCTGCTTGCAGTATTTTCTCCTTGATCTGGGAGCTCTGGAATTTGGCAACAATATTCCTAGGAGATTTCTTTTTGGGATCTATTTGCGGAGGCGATCGATGGATTCTTTCAATTTCTATTTTGCCCTGTGGCTCTAGAATATCAGGGCAGTTCTCCTTGATAATTTCCTGAAAGATGGTATCTAGGCTCTTTTTTTGATCATGGCTTTCAGGTAGTCCAATCATTTTTAAATTATCTCTCCTGGATCTATTTTCCAGGTCAGTGGTTTTTCCAAGGAGATATTTCACATTGTCTTCCATTTTTTCATTCCTTTGGTTCTGTTTTATAATATCCTGATTTCTCATCAAGTCACTAGCTTCCACTTGCTCCAATCTAATTTTTAGCGTAGTATTTTCTTCAGTGGTCTTTTGGACCTCCTTTTCCATTTGGCTAATTCTGCCTTTCAAGGAATTCTTCTCCTCATTGGCTTTTTGGAGCTCTTTTGCCATTTGAGTTAGTCTATTTTGTAAGGTGTTGTTTTCTTCAGTGTATTTTTCAGTATTTTTTTGGGTCTCCTTTAGCAAGTCATTGACTTGTTTTTCATGGTTTTCTCGCATCCTTCTTATTTCTCTTCCCAATTTTTCCTCTACTTCTCTAACTTGCTTTTCCAAATCCTTTTTGAGTTCTTCTATGGTCTGGGGCCAGTTCATGTTTTTCTTGGAGGCTTTGGTTGTAGGCTCTATGACTTTGCTGTCTTCTTTAGGCTGTATGTTTTGGTCTTCTTTGTCACCAAAGAAAGAATCCAAAGTCTGAGACTGAATCTGGGCGCGTTTTCGCGTCCTGGCCATATTCCCAACCAACTAACTTGACCCTTGAGCTTTTCAGTGGGGTATGACTGCTTGTAGATTACAGAGTTCTATGTTCTACGTTTGGGGGGGAGGTGCCAGCTCTGTCAGAGCCGCACTCCTCCTTCCCCAAGGACCCCCAGTCCAGACTGGGCTCAGATCTTCGGCAGGCTGTGCACCCCTGCTGTGATCCGGCAGTTAATTCCCCCCACCAGGTGGGCCTGGAGCTGGAAGTAACAACAGCTGTAGCTGCCCCACCTCCGCTGCCCCCGGGGCTGGAAGCCGAACCGCGAACTCCTTCCACTCCCGCAGCTTTTCCCACTAACCTTCTCCGCAGTCTTTGGTGTTTGTGGGTTGAGGGGTCTGGTAACTGCTCACGTATTCAGGGCGCTAGGGCCCCCTCCGCCCGGCTTCCGGTCTGGATCGTCCAAGCCGCTCAGGCTGGGCTCTGCGCCACTCCGTTCCCAGCTCCCAGCTCCCAGCTCCGTGTGGAATAGAGCTCACCCAGAGACTATCCGGGCTGTCCTGGGCTGGAGCCCTGCTTCCCTCTGCTGTTCTGTGGGTTCTGCCGTTCTAGAATTGGTTCAGAGCCATTTTTATAGGTTTTTGGAGGGACTCGGGTACGGAGCTCACTCTAGTCCGTGCTTACCAGCCGCCATCTTGGCTCCGCCCCCAGCATGTTTTTGAAACAGGGTGGAAAAGTAATAGTTTTCATTATGGGATTTAAAGTGGGAAATGGGAAGAAATGCTCCAAAATGTGGTAATTATGCAAAAAAATCTGTTAAAAAGAAGAGACAAGTCACTTTCCTTTTAAAATAATCTTAAATTTGATCGTAGCTGAGTCTGTCCCCACCCTAGATTATAAATGGCTGAGTAGCAAAGAGAAAAGAATATTGGATCTGAGTCAGTAAATCTGAGTTTGAATAACAGCTTTTGCGTTTAACTATATGTTTGACCTTGGGCAAGCACTAAATCTTATCAAGCCTCAGTTTTCTAATGTATAAAATGAGGAAATTGGATTAGATGACATATGAAGCCCTATATCTCTATGTCTATGATCATACAGTATTATTTTAAAAGCAGGGGAAGTTTCTGTAGGGCACTTGAGTTTGGTCCAAAACAAATATTTGTTTTTTTGTTTTATTGTTTTTACTCCCTTCCACACCCAAATGAGTGATATGTGACTACCACATAGCCATGGAGTAAACCAACATGAACAAATCTATGTAGATATAAAAGAAAACAGTAAGAAGACATTGTGAGGGTGGGACAGAAAGTGAATGGCACCTGGTCTAGTTTCATGAACCCACTAATAAACATGCATTTATTACAACTGTGGGGATTCTTATAGGTTAGACTTTGTGCCGAACTATATATAGGGAAAAAATGAATCATTTCCTGCCCTCAAAGGACTTAAAATTAATCAAGTGAGATTACATGCACATATATAGGTATCTCTATTTCTACAATTATATATGATGCAGCCTACTGAGGAGGATACTATTAGTTGGGCAGGAAATGTGAGGGCTTTAGTCAGAAGATCATTGTGCTGAAATATGAAGGAAAATAGAGTGTTAAGGAGATAAAGATGACAAGGGAAAGAATTTCAGGTATAGGATCATCCTATGAAAAGGCACAAAGTTGGAAGACAGAGTAAAATCTATAAAGAACAAAAAGAAGGCCAGTGTTGCTGAACTGTGGAAGTTGTAAAAGGGCGTAGTGTATAAGATACCTGGAAAGGTAGGTTACGGCAAGGATATAAAGGGCTTTTAATGAAAAACGGAGGAGTTTTATTTGATGCTAGAGATGACAGTGAACCATTGAATTTTATTGTACATTGTGTAGTCATGGTCAAAGTAATGGAACAGTTCTGTGAAAGTCAATGTTTGAAGAGTCAGGGCTAACTTGAGTAGAGGAATAGTAGACGATCGTTTTCATAGTTTGATACTGAGGGTTTACAGGGGAGGATACCCTCACCCACCCAGTGAAATACATTTGGGTGTAGTTCAATGATTCCCCAATGGCCACAATGAAAGATATATTATATTTATTTAAGTCTTTGCCACCTGCAAAGATTCCAATACTTCTAGGAAGATGGTATGATATTGATAAGATGCTTTGCCTTAATCCGGTGTCATCATATACTTTTAGTCTTTTAATCCTCCAGGAAACTCTTATTCCATCGAGTTCTACATTGTAATGCTAGGGTAGATTATCTAATGCTATGCTAGAGGAAACTGTCAGGTTTCCATGAAACTGCAAAGAATTTGGATAATGCACAGTGACAAATTTTCTAACTTCCACAAATTCTAAACCTGTTGACCAGTCTAGCTAACTAAGTGTGAAAAGCACCTTATTTGTAAAGGTGACCATAACTTAATCAATCAGTGAATCTATAAGCATTTGTTGGGTAAATATGTCCAACTCTGAGCCAGACATTAGTTATAAGTACTGTAGATTCCTTGAGCACAAGTGAAACAATTTCTACTTTCTACGAGTTCATGTTCTTTTGGGGGAACAAATATGTTTACTTGAAAGCAAAATCAACATTACATAGGCATATATTTTTAAAATTTATTTATTTAATATATTTAGTTTTCAACATTGATTTTCACAAAAGTTTAAATTACAAATTTTGTCTCCATTTCTACCCTCCCCTCCACTTCAAGATGGCATATTTTCTGATTGCCCATTCCCCAGTCAGCCCTCCCTTCCGTCACCCCACCCCCCAATCCCCGTTTCCCTTACTTTCTTGTAGGGCAAGAAGAGTTCTCTGCCCCACTGCCTGTATATCTCATTTCCTAGTTCCATGAAAAAACTTTTTTTTAATATCTGCTTTTAAAACTTTGAGTTCCAAATTCTCTCACCTCTTCCCTCCCCGCCCACCCTCCCTAAGAAGGCAAGCAATTCAACTTAGGCCACATATGTATCATTATGTAAAACCCTTCCACAAAACTCATGTTGTGAAAGATTAACTATATTTTGCTCCTTCCTATCCTATCCCCCTTTGTTCAATTTTCTCCATTGACCCTGACCCTTTTCAAAAGTGTTAGCTTTTGATTACCTCCTCCCCCTATCTGCCCTCCCTTCTATCATCCCTCCTTTTTATCTCCTTCCTCTTTCTTTCCTGTGGGATAAGACACCCAATTGAGTGTGTATGCTATTCCTTCCTCAAGTCAAATCCTATGAGAGCAAGATTTACTCATTCCCCATCACATGCACCCTCTTCCCTTCCTACAGAACTGCTTTTTCTTGCCACTTTTACATGAGATAATTTACCGCATTCTACCTCTCCCTTTCTCCCTCTCTCAATATATTCCTCTCTCATCCCTTAATTTGATTTAATTTTTTTTAGATATCGTCCTTCATATTCAACTCACTCTGTGCCCTCTGTCTATATATCTGTATGTATATGTCTATATACATATATGTGTGTGTGTGTATATTTCCCTCAGCTACCCTAATACTGAGGTTTCATGAGTTATACACATCATCTTTCCATGTAGGAATGTAAACAAAAGAGTTCAACTTTAGTAAGTCCCTTGTGATTTCTCTTTGTTGTTTACCTTTTCATATTTTTTTGATTCTTGTGTTTGAAAGTCAAATTTTCTATTCGGCTCTGGTCTTTTCACTGAGAAAGCTTAAAAGTCCTCTATTTTATTGAAAATCCATATTTTTCCTTGGAGCATGATAGTTTTGCTGGGTAGGTGATTTTTGGTTTTAATCCTAGCTCCATTTACCTCCAGAATATCATATTCTGAGCCCTTGGATCCCTTAATGTAGAAGCTACTAGATCTTGTATTATCCTGATTATGTTTCCATAATACTCAAATTGTTTCTTTCTGGCTGCTTGCAGTATTTTCTCCTTCTTCTGGGAGTTCTGGAATTTGGCAACAATGTTCCTAGGAGTCTTCTTTTTGGGATCTTTTTCAGGAGGCATTCAGTGGATTCTTTCAATTTATATTTTGCCCTGTGACTCTAGAATATCAGGCAGTTTTCCTTGATAGCTTTTTGAAACATGATGTCTAGGCTCTTTTTTAGATCATGGCTTTCAGGTAGTCCCCCATTTTTTAACTTATCTCTCCTCCATCTATTTTCCAGGTCAGTGGTTTTTCCAATGAAATATTTCACATTGTCTTCCATGTTTTCATTCCTTTCATTCTGTTTTGTAATATCTTAATTTCTCATAAAGTCAGTAGCTTCTACCTCCTCCAATCTCATTTTTAAGGTTTTATTTTCTTCAGTGGTCTTTTGGACCTACTTTTCCATATGGCTAATTCTGCCTTTCAAGGGATTCTTCTCCTCATTGGCTTTTCAGAATTCTTTTGCCATTTGGGCTAATCTATTTTTTTTTTCTTTTTTTGAAATTAATTAATTAATTTTTCTTTTTGGTTTACAACAGACGGTTCTACATAATTTTGAGTTCCAGATTTTCTCCCCTCCCTCCCCACTTCCTCCCCAAATGGCATGGAATTTCATGTCACTACCACGTATAACTTCATATTGAATTAATTTATACACTAGTCAAGTTGCAGAGAAGAATTATGACCAACAGAATGAATCGTGAGAAAGAAGAAACAGAACCAAAAAAAAAAAAACCCAAAAACAAAAGAGAAGAGAAAAAGACTAACATGAAGTGTGCCTCAATCTGCATTCAAACTTCATAGTTCTTTCTCTGGATGTAGATAGCATTCTCCATCGTAAGTCCTTTGGAGTTGTCCTTGCACCTTGTGTTGCTGAGAAGAGCGAAGTCTGTCAGTGTTGGTCCTCACGGAATCCATATATGTGTGGTTGTGTACAGTGTTCTCCTGGCTTTGCTCCGCTCACTCAGCATTATGTTGTGTAGGTTTTTCCAGGTTCTTATGAAGTCCGTATCATCCTCATTTCTTATGGCACAATAGTATTCCATTAACTTCATATACCACAGCTTGTTCAGCCATTCCCCAATTGATGGGCATCCCTTTGATTTCCAATTCTTGGCTACCACAACAAGAGCCGCTATAAATATTTTTGTATATATGGGTCCCTTTCCCTCTTGTGTGATTTCTTTGGGATACAACCCTAGAAGTGGTATTGCTGGGTCAAAGGGTATGAACATTTTTATGGCCCTTTGGGCGTAGTTCCAAATTACTCTCCAAAATGGCTGGATCATCTCACGACTCCACCAGCAATGTAACAGTGCTCCAATTTTCCCACATCCTCTCCAGCATTTATCATTTTCCTGTTTTGTTATTTTAGCCAATCTGACAGGAGAGATGTGGTATCTAAGAGTTGTTTTGATTTACATTTCTTTAATCAGTGATGATTTAGAGCATTTTTTCATATGCCTATAGATAGGGTTAATCTATTTTTAAGGTGTTATTTTTTCATTTTTTGGTGGGGTTTCCTTTAGCAAGTCATTGACTTGTTTTTCATGATTTTCTTGCATCACTCTTATTTCTCTTCCCAATTTTTCCTCTACTTCTCTTACTTGCCTTTAAAATCCTTTTTGAGCTCTTCCATTACCTGAGACCAATTCCTATTTTTCTTGGAGGTTTTTGATGTAGGGCCTTTGAGTTTGTTGACTTCTTCTGGCTGTATATTTTTATCTTCTTTGTCACCAGAAAGGTGCCAAAGTCTGAGTCTAAGTCCATTTTCTCTGCTTGTTCATGTTCCCAGCCAACTGCTTGAACCTTGAGCTGTTTGGCAGGGTGTGGTTTCTTGTACAGTAGAGAGTGCTTTCTCCCAAGCTTTAGGGGCCAAGCACTGCTGTTTTCAGAGATACTTCTACTCCACAGTGAGCCCAAACTCTGCCACAGCAGAGCTCTTCCTCCCCCAAGAACTGCCAACCAGGATTGTTAACCAGATCCAAGCAGGGCTAAAGAAGAGAACCTGCCTCTGTGCCAGCAAGGTGCTCCTCACACTCCTGCTCCAATATGCTGCTGGATTCCTCCCACCTGTGAGTCTAGGACTCCAGAAGCAGCTTACACTGGAGCTATGGAAGCAGCCACAGGAGCTTCCTGCTGCTGCTGCTGCCACTACCATGCCACCTCTGCCGCCCACAGGGCTGGGACTGAACTGCCCTCTAACCCAATCCAACAGTTTTGCCAATAACATGCTCTGTAGTCCCTGTAGTTTGTGGGTTGAGAAGTCTGGTGGCTGCCACAGCTCACTGATTAATGGCCCTTAGGTCTGCTCAGCCCAACTCCCAATCTAGTTGGTCTTGGCATGGCCCAAGCTGGGCTATGCTCACCTCCCAGCACCATGCAATGGACCCTTCCCAGTGACCATCAAGGCCCTCCTGGGCTGGAGACCTGCTTCCTTCTGCTGCTTTGTAGGTTCTGCAGCTCTAGAATTTGTTCGGAGCCATTTTTTACAGGTGTTTAGAGGGATTTTGGAGAGAGCTTAAGCAAGTCCCTACTTTCCAGCTGCCATCTTGGCTCCACCCACTTCTTTCACTAATTTTAATAAAGTCCTACATGCCTGGGTCACTAAAATGAAGTTGCAGATGATTATAGCCCTCCATATTTGCCCTCAGCCATATCGTTAATATGACTTTTTGCTTAGTCTTCAAATTCCCCATAATTGATAGAAAAATAGTCCCTTAAAAGAGGTCTATTTGTACATTTTGTTTGTTACCTTCTTGATGAAAATTATCCAAAGAAATATATTAACCCTACATTAAGAACTAGTGTGACACAATGACAAGCATAATGGATCTTGAGTCAGAGGTGTACAGGGCTCATATCCTAATTTTGTGTTTTAATATCTAGGTGATATTGTGTAAATTGCTAACCTCTCTATACCTAACTAATTTGATCTTGACAATATGATCTCCAAGTTCCCCTTCAGCTCCAGACCTTATGTTCCTTAGTTATCTTTACCACCATCATCTGACCCTCAAAGACAAGAGATAGATAATGCCAAATCACTAAATGCCTCCCCTCTGTTGACATAGCTTTTGAGGCATACTTTAAAGAATCTATTGCATATTGTTCCTCATTAGATTAGAAACCCATTAAGGGCAGGAATTTTCTTTTACCACTTTTTTATGCTCAACTCTTAGCACATAGTACCTGGAACATGTTAAGCACTTAATGAGTGTTTGTTAATTGATGATTGATTAATGAGTAGTTAAATGATGAAGATTCTGAAGAAGAGCTGTATAAATATCACAAATCAAAGTCTTGATCAAGAAAGCTGACAACACCAAACAAATTTTATTTGTATTTTACAAGAAAGACTATTTCAGAAACAAAATCTGTCAAGTGGCAGGTTAAAAAAATAATAAAAGCCAGCTTGCCTAGGTAATTTACCATGTAGAACTTGTACTTTATTTGTACAGGAAACCTTCAACTGTATTGCCATTTTTTAAACATGGTGTACACTTCAATAGTAATACTTATCCCTAGAAAGAGCAGTAGGGAAAATTAAATCCTTTGGTAGGTTTATTAATTTAAGAGGGGATTCCATTTGGTGTGGAAGACAGCTTTAAACCAAAATTGCTTAGTCGCTCAGTGCAGGAAAAAAAGTCAATTTTGAATTTATGTGGGAGCAAAGGGTATGCAAAATAAAAAAAAAAACTATAACATCAAGCTAAATTTTCCCTAGTTAAGAAACCCAAGAGGATTAATTAAGAAAGGTAAAGCAGTATTATTAAGGTAGGATTAATTAAATACTGTGAGTCCTAGATAGATGATTAGGAAAAGTCCAATTTTACTAAAACAACATTCTTTCAAAGATACATGAAAATAAATATTGTATATAATCCT
This sequence comes from Trichosurus vulpecula, assembly GCF_011100635.1. Lineage (NCBI taxonomy): Eukaryota > Metazoa > Chordata > Mammalia > Diprotodontia > Phalangeridae > Trichosurus > Trichosurus vulpecula. The sequence continues at coordinate 136,886,625 of NC_050581.1, forward strand.
TAACATTATCTGAATACAATACACAGATTCACAGTTAATTTCTAAATGAGAAGTGTCCACATTTTCATGGTAGGAAATGCAATGAAATCTGTTCATTCTTATTCTTCGTGATTCATGTCTGAACCTCCCCTGCCCCCCACATCCTCCAAAGTGGGACCATTCAATATGATGAGGCCTTCTGTGTTTCTTTACATTACATGGGTTTAATCATATGATTAGAACTTTAAAAATCTTTTTGGAGTTCATACTGAAGAGGAAGGATTTGGAAGCTTTTAAGAATCAGCTACTTGTCCTCTGAGAAATGACACAATAGAGTTGCAAGAGGTATAAGGAGAGAGATCTTTCAATAAGAATTAGAGGAAGAAAAGTAGAAGTAGCTGGCAATTCCCTATTCAAGGGTCATTGAGGTAGCTCTTTATTGACTCCACAACAACAGAAGGGTCTGTTTTCTTTATGGGTCTCATATCTGAGACATAACAGAGAGCTACCCAAAACATCAAACAGATGATGATTATCCACTTCTGGTTCATGTGAGCACAGATGATATAATAAGTAGAAACCTAAAAAAGTATTGTCAACAATTATGAGGCATTGAGAAAGAAACTGAAGACCCTAGAAGCACAGGTCATATATTATACATGGTTGACTCTTGGAAGTGAGGGACCCAGAAGTAAAGGGAAAAGAAGATTTTAGAACTTAATGTCTGGCTATAAGAATGGTAGTTGCAATACGATTGCCGTTCAGTCATTTTCAGTTGTTTCTGACTCTTCATGACCCCTTTTGGTGTTTTCTTGGCAAAGTTACAATAATAGTTTGTCATTTCCTTATCCATCTTACTTTACAGATGAGGAAACTGAGGCACACAGGGTTAAGTGACTTGCCCATGGTCACACAGCTAATATGTCTCAGATCAGATTTAAACTGAGGAACTCTTACTAATTCCAGGTGCATCACTCTATCTACTGGGCTACATATCTTCCTACTTGCAATGTGAACCAAAGCTTAAAATTAATGGCTAACAGATTACTGGACTGAATGAAACATACTTAATATGAGGCTGGTGTGATTGTACTGAGAATGTCATGAAATGTAACAATGAGTATTTTAAACTAAACTAAAAAAGAGGATTAGGGAATGGAGAAGACTGAGATTATATAAATATATTCCCCAAATTTATATATCGGAGAGAGTTCTTACATTGAAGGAAGGTGAAAATCTATTTATTTATTTGTCTATAAAGTATACTGTGCACCAACTGGATGAAAAGAGGAAATAGATGAGGATTTTAAGAAGCATATCACAAACATAGTAGAGGGATGTGATGTAGTAGTGATGGGACTTTGCAATTTTCTATTTATCTTTTGGACTTTTATCTCTGCAGAAAGGAGAATAGCTAATAAGCTACTCACTTTCATTTGTGATAATTTCATGCCTAAAAAAAATAAGGAAATGAACAAATGGAAAGTCTATTCTACATGTGATTCCCATTGATTGTAGGGACTTGTTATTGGAGCAGAAAGTATGGGAATCTTAGGAGGAAGCAATCACAACCTCCTAGAGTTTGTAATAGTGTTGAATAAGAAATCTGGGAATATTCTGACAAGTGCTCCAGATTTGGGCAAAACAAATTTTAAAAATTCAGATGAATAATAGAGAGTATTCCATTGGTTAAAGTTCTAATGGATAGATGAGCCCAAGGGGGATAGAAAATGTTTAAGAATGGAATTCTTAAAAAAGCATAAAAGGAAACAATTCCAAGGAAGAACAAAAATGCAATTCATCTGAAGAGATCAGTGTCAAAGTCAATATTTAATTTTGATTTTAAAAAATGAAAAAAGACATGTACAGAAGGTAGAAACAAGGTAAATTATTTTACACAATGAAGTCCAGATTACTAAAGCACAGAATGAAGCTAAGAGTCACAAAAAATAATTTTAGTTGCATTAAGAAAAAAAAATGAATAAAAAAATAAGGATAGGACATTTGCTCAGGATAGATGTGACCATGAAAATAGAAAACAGAAGTGAGAGCTACTCAATTCACATTTTGCTGATACTTTCTGCACCAAAGAGAATGACTTTGCAGTTGAAAGGACAGAAGAAAATTTCTAACAGGAAGTTGATGCCTGAGTGATTTGAGACTATCTATCTGACTCTTACGAATTTATTTCACCTGGCCCAAATTAGCCACATCCTGGGGTATGGGAAGAACAAGCATATTATTGAATGAATGAACTGATTAATTAATTGACTAATTAAAAAGCATTTATGAAGTGATTACTAAGTTACTGATTACTAACATGATATTTAACTAAAGATACATAGAACAATGGAAGGAGACAACACATAAAATAAAATTCAACTGTAGGAAAGATTCAAAGGCCTCGATGACTTCATAATGTAGAAGGGGAGGCCAATGGCAAGTCCCAAGTGCCTCCACAATATATTAGATTATATAATCTTACATACACAGATGTGATTGCTGAGCTACTGTCAATAATATTCAAACAGCATAAAAACATGAAAGGTAACACAAACTTAGAGAAGGACAAATGTCATATTGATATTGAAAAAAAGGGGGTAAGAAAATAGAGTTTGAAAACTGAATCAGCTCAACTATAATTCTAGAAGACTGATGATGAATCATGCCACATACACATTCATAGAGAGTTGATAGAATTGGGGTGCAGCATGAGATATTTTTGGACCAGACTAATACAATACCTTGTTTTGTTTAATTACATTTATTATAAGGGCTGTACTTTTCTTCTTTTCCAAGTGGGCAAAGTGAAGTAGAAGATGAAGGAAATGCATTTTAAAATTAAAACATGAAATTTAAAACAAAAAAATCCCACAGGTCAGAGTTTTACTTTGAATCCTGAAAAATAACAATAAATTGATCACTAAATATATTAAGAAGGGCAACAGTCATTACAAAGAATCAGCATTTTGCTTCTTCAAGATTAGATCTAACAGACTAAATTAATTTTTTTTAACTGGAGCATTAATATAGTAAATGAAGGCAATACTCCAGATATAATTTATCTAAATTTAAGAAAGCTTTTCGTTAAATATCTCATATTTTCTGTGTGGAGAAAATGGGGGCATGTGGTCCATATGATAACACAATAAGATAAATTTAGAAGTACTTGGATGGCTGGATGCATAAAGTACTTGTTAATGGTTTCACATGACCATGCAGGGAAGCCATTATTAGAGTAACTCAGAGACCTTTGCTTGGCCCTGTGCCGTTTAACACTTTTATCAATGACTTGAATAAATGAATAAATAACATTATCATCAAATCTTAAATGACAGAAATTTGGCAGGTAGAACATGATGGATGACAAAGTTGGATCCAAAAAGATCTTACTATTCTAGAGCATTGTGGTGAATCCAATATTATAAAATTCAATAAAAAAATGTATTGCCTCACAATTGGTATGAAAGAGAAAGAAAGGGAGCAAGAGGAGGAGGAAGTAAGAAAGTAAGGAAGTAAAGAATGAAGGAAAGAAAGAGAGGGATAAATAAAATAAAGGTACAGAGGGAAGGACAAAGGAAGGATAAAGAATGAAAGGAAGAAAAAAAGGAAGGAAAGAAGGAATAACAGGAAGAGAAGGGAAAAGAAACGAAGGAAAGGGAAAGGGAAATGGGAAATTGAAAGGAAAAAGTAAAGAAATGGAAAAAGGAAAAGTTCTCAAACATATTTTGGGGAAGTTCCTGAGACAATATTTCTCCCTAATGTTAAGGGAGTAAAAAATTAAATGAGTCAACATTGTAATGTGGCAGACCGAAAAACTAACATGATTTTGGCCTGCACTGATAGTCATTTACTTAATATATAAATGAATCTGTGATTTCATTGATTTGAGAGTTGTTTCCAATAATGCAGTTTTTCAATCCCTCTCTTTCATTCATTCATCTCATTCTTAGACATATCCTCCAATACATTCACAAAAAATGTCCACACAATGTACTGAAGGTTGTCCCTGCTTCTTTTTGACATGTCAAGGACATCAGAGTAGCACACTGACTAGCCACTTGTTTCCTTATTTTATTCTGTTCTCAACAAAGAATAAGGGCAACAGAAGTCTTATGTTATCCATGTATATCTTTCACTAAATGGTGAAATATTAAAGATGAGTTATATTATGAAATATTACTATCTAAAGCTTATTTTTTTTATTAATACCCTCATGTTTCATTTCCTTATGTTGTAAATAGTGGACCTTCATAAACATTTTATATAAATGAAAAGGTACTATTGTAGTTGTTTGTTTACTTATTTTGTTTTTATCAATGTTTTTAATTATTGAAAAGTTTTAGGATTTCTATATTTTCAATTTTTGGCCCTCCATCAGATTACTTACATTCACTTCTTTAATATCCTCATGATCACACTGTCACCACATTGCCTCCCGTTTTCTTTTAATGTTTAGCCCAACCAAGTTGTTCTTCTCATCTTTGTCCTGCACAGTACTATGTCTATCTTTTATAAGTACATCTGAAAATGTGATGTTTGAGCTAACATATCATAGTTCCACTAAATTTGTGCAGGAGTATAACTTGTTTCAATTTTTTACAATTTTTTTCTATTTTTTCTTTGTTGTAGTCCTATAGGAGAAATATCCTAGACTTCTTATGTGACAGTGACTAAGGAGTGACCCTCAAGGTCATGTGGTTTAATCTCTATATTGTACAGAGTGAATGGGGAATAGAATTTGTCAAGAAAAAAACATAAAGACAAAAGTCTTAAAGGAATCATGATATTTATAGTGGCAAGAAGGATGATGATCATAATAACTATAACTTTCATGATGATGATCTTCATTGTGTAAAGGAAGAGAGCATTTATTAATCATTTAGTAAATCACAACCACTATGCTAACAAATATTATCATATTCAAGTAACAGAACAAAAGGAATGAAAAAGTAGAAGACAATGGGAAATATCACGTTGGAAAAACCACTGGCCTGGAAAATAGATCCAGGAGAGATAATTTAAAAATTATTGGACTACCTGAAAGTCATGATAAAAAAATTCTAGATACCATCTTTCAAGAAATTATCAAGGAGAACTGTCCTGATATTCTAGAGAAAGAGGGTAAAATAAAAATTGAAAGAATCCCCTGATTGCCTCCTGAAAAAGATCCCAAAAAGAAAATTCCTAGCAATGTTGTCACTGAATTCCAGAGCTCCCAGACCAAGGAGAAAATATTGCAATCAGCCAGAAAGAAACAATTTGAACATTGTGGAGACACCATCAGGATAATACAAGATCTAGCAGCTTCTACATTAAAGGATCAAAGGGCTTGGACTATTATACTACAGAGGTCAATGGAGTGAGGATTAAAACCAAGAATCACCTACCCAGCAAAACCGAGCATAATGCTCCAAGGCAAAATATGGACTTTCAATAAAAGAGGACTTTCAAGCATTCTCAGTGAAAAGACCAGAGCTGAAAGAATATTTGACTTTCAAACACAAGAAGACACCAGTCCAGAACAGCCTGGATGGTCACTGGGTAAGGTCTATCACATGGAGCTGGGAGTGGAGTGGAGCAGAGCCCAGCATGGGCTGTGCCTGGACTAACCAGACTGGGAGCAGGGCAGAAAAGGCCTTAGTGCCCTGAATAAGTGAGCTGTGGCAGTTACCAGACTTTTCAACCCACAAATGCCAAAAACAACAAAGCAGGTTAGTGGGAAAAAACTGCTGGGACAGAGTGAAAGAAGTTTGCAGTTGGCCACCACCCAAGGGTCAGCAGAGGTAGTGCAGCTCTGAGGCTGTTTCCAGAGCTACAGTTGAAGTTGCTTCCAGCCCCAGGACCACCTGGTGGGAGGAATTAAGCAGCAGATCAGAGGATGAGTGCAGAGCCTGCTTGTTTCTGAGTCACGGTATAGGTTGGCTGTACTTGGGGGAGGAAGAGCACTGGTGTGGCAGAGCTTGCTGTGTAGAAATAGCTCTGAAAACAGCAGCACAGTCCCTCAAGCTTGTACAAAGTACTCTGTACTCTACAAGCAGTCTTATCCTGACATAAAGTTCAAGGGTCAAGTAGTTGGCAGAGAACATGAACAGGCAGTGAAAACAGACTCAGATTCAGACTCAGACTTTGGAATCTTTCTTTGGTGACAAAAGATCAAAACATACAGCCAGAAGAAGTCAACAAAGTCAAAGAGCCTACATCAAAAGCCTCCAAGAAAAACATGAATTGGTCTCAGGCCATGGAAGAGCTCAATGACTTGCTAAAGGAGAACCAAAAAATAATGAAGAAAAAATACATTAAAAATAGACTAACTAAAATGGCAAAGGAGCTCCAAAAATCCAATGAGGAGAAGAAGGCCTTGAAAAGCAGAATTAGTCAAATGGAAAAGGAGGTCCAAAACACCACTTAAGAAAATACTACTTTAAAAATTAGATTGGAACAAGTGGAAGCTAGTGACTTTATGAGAAATCAAGATATTATAAAACAGAACCAAAGGAATGAAAAAGTGGAAGACAATATGAAATATCTCATTGGAAAAACCACTAACCTGGAAAATAGATCCAGGAGAGATAATGTAAAAATTTTTGGACTACCTGAAAGCCATGATCAAAAAAAAAAAAAAAACCTTAGATATCATCTTTAAAGAATTTGTCAAGTAAAACTGCCCTGATATTCTTGAGCCAGAGGGTAAAATAGAAATTAAAAGAGTCTACCAATAGCCTCCTGAAAAAGATCGCAAAAAGAAAACCCTTGGAATATTGTCACTGAATTCCAGAGCTCCCAGATCAAGGATAAAATACTGCAAGCAGCCAGAATGGAACAATTTGAGCATTGTGGAGACACCATCAGGATAGCACAAGATCTAGCAGCTTATACATTAAGGGATCAAAGGGCTTGGACTATGATATTCTGGAGGTCAATGGAGCTAGAATTTAAATCAAGAATCACCTACCCAGCAAAACTGATCATAATGCTCCAAGGCAAAATACAAATTGCAATAAAAGAGAGGACTTTCAAGCTTTCTCAGTGAAAAAAACAGAGCTGAATAGGAAATTTGACTTTCAAACAGAAGAATCAAGAGAGACAATGAAAGGTAAACAAGAAAGAGAAGTCATAAGGGACTTACTAAACTTGTACTGTTTTGTTTACATTCTGTCATGGAAAGATGATGTTTATAATTCATGAGACCTCAGGATTAAGGTAGCTGAAGGATATATATACATATATATGCATATATATATTTATATATGCATATATATGTGTATTTATACATATACATATGTATATATGCACATATATGTGTATATATACATATACATATATACATATATATATAATTTATACACACACACAGAGGGTACAGGATGAGTTAAATATGAAGGGATGATATCTAAAGAAATAAAATCAAATTAAGGGATGAGGGAGGAATATCTTGAGAGAGGGAGAAAGGGAGAGATAGAATGGGGTAAATTATCTCCCATGAAGTTGGAAGAAAAAGCAGTTTGTTGGAAGGAATGAAGAGGCATGTGAGGGGGAATGAGTAAATCTTTTTCTCATCAGATTTGACCTGAGGAGGGAATAACATACACACCCAAATGGGTATCTTACCCCACAGGAAAGAAGGAGGAAAGAGATAAAAAAGGGGGGATGATAGAAGGGAGGGCAGATAGGGGAGGTAATCAAAAACAAACACTTTCAAAAGGGACAGGGCCAAGGGAGAAAATTGAGTAAAGGGGGATAGGATAGGAGGGAGCAAAATATAGTTAGTCTTTCACAACATGAGTATTGTGGAAGCGTTTTGCATAATGATACACATGTGGCCTATGTTGAATTGCTTGCCTTCTTAGAGAATGTGGGTGGGAAGGGAAGAGGGGAGAGAATTTGGAACTCAACATTTTAAAAGCAGATGTACAAAATAGTGGTTTTTACCTGCAACTGGGAAATACGAAATACATGCAATGAGGCATAGAAATCTATCTTGCCCTACAACAAAGTAAGGGGAAAAGAGATGGGGCGGAGAGTGGGGTGATAGAAGGGAGGGCTGGCAGGGGAATGGAGCAATCAGAATATATGCCATCTTAGAATGGGGGCGAGGGTAGAAACGGGGAGAAAATTTGTAATTCAAAATCTTGTGGAAATCAGTGCTGAAAAGTAAAAATATATATTTTTTTCCTTTATTTATTTTTAGTTTACCACACACGGTTCTACATAGTTTTGAGTTCCAGTTTTTCTCCCCTCCCTCCCCCCTCCCTCCCCAAGACAGCATGAAGTCTCATATAACTGTCATGTATAACTTCGCATTGAATTAATTTATGCTCTAGTCAAGTCGTGGAGAAGAATTTTGACCAATGGAATGAATCATGAGAAAGAAGAAACAGAACCAAAAAAAAAAAAAAACAAAAAACAAAAAAAAAAACCCCAAAACCAAAAACAAAAGAGAAGCAGAAAAGGCGAGCATGTAGTGTGCCTCAGTCTGTATTCAAACTTCGCAGTTCTTTCTCTGAATGAAGATAGCATTCTCCATCGTGAGTCCCCTGGAGTTGTCCTTGCCCCTTTAGGTTGCTGAGAGAAGCGCAGTATGTCAGGGTTGGTCCTCACGGAATCCACATATCTGTGGCTGTGCACAACGTTCTCCTGGCTCTGCTCCGCTCACTCAGCATTATGTCGTGTAGGTTTTTCCAGGTTGTTATGAAGTCTGCATCATCCCCATTTCTTATGGCACAATAGTATTCCATCACCTTCATATACCACAGCTTGTTCAGCCATTCCCCAATTGATGGGCATCCCTTTGCTTTCCAATTCTTGGCTACCACAAAGAGAGCTGCTATAAATATTCTTGTACATATGGGTCCTTTTCCTGCTTGCGTGATTTCTTTGGGATACAACCCTAGAAGTGGTATTACTGGGTCAAAGGGTATGAACATTTCTATAGCCCTTTGGGCATAGTTCCACACCGCCCTCCAAAATGGCTGGATCAGCTTGCAACTCCACCAGCAATGTAACAATGTTCCAATTTCCCCACATCCTTTCCAGCATTTATCATTCTCCTGATTTGTTATTTTAGCCAATCTGACAGGAGAGATGTGGTATCTAAGAGTTGTTTTGATTTGCATTTCTCTAATCAGCAGCGATCCAGAGCATTTTTCCATATGCCTGTAGATAGCTTTAATTTCTTCCTCTGAAAACTGCCTGTTCATATCCTTTACCATTTCTCAATTGGGGAATGGCTTGTATTCCTATATATTTGGCTTAGCTCCCTGTATATTTTAGAAATGAGGCCTTTTGCTAACACAAAAAAGGAAATATGTTTTGCATGTATAACTTATATAAAACAACTACTTGCATTCTCAATGAGGGGTTTGGGGAAGGAGGAAGACAGGGAATTTTTGGACTCAAAGTTTTAAAAACTAATTTTAAAAATTATTTTTACATGTAACCAGGGAAAAATAAAATGCTAAATAAAATTTTAAAAGTAAAAGAGAAGAAATAGAAATAATATACTGGTCATCTTAAAGAAACCTCAAAATGGAGCCACAGAAAGCATCATGCATTATTTGTCCCGTATCTATATAAGGACTGGAGAATTTTTAATATTACATTCCAGGAGGCAAAGGATATGGACTTACAGCAAAGACTAACTTATCCAGCAAAACTGCATATAGGTGAAGAAATGGATCTTAAATGAAATAGAAGATTTCCAAAGATATCAAGACATAACAGAACCACTCCCAATCCCTGTCTAATTGAACTCCTATAAACTCTGATGATGATAGATATCAGAAGGGACACATGTTTTGAATATCTTAAGAAAAAAATAGAGAGAGAGGAGAAGAAAAACAAAATAGAGAAAGGAAGAAAAGGAAAGGAAACGAAAATTATCTCTTATAATCAGTGTGTACAATTAGACATTTGTACAAACAAGGAGGAGGTGGAGAAGCTGACACTTGATTCCTACTCTCATACAAACAGATCAAAAGAAGGAAGAATATATACAAACATATCGACTCAAAATTGGGTATGAAAATACATTTCACTTAAAAGGGAAGTAGGAGGGACAAAGGAGAAAAGGGTGGGAGAATTAGAGGGATGGAAGAGTTCAAAGGGAAATGTTAGTCTAACCAAATATATACATATATATATATATATATACATATATATATATATATATATATACATATACACACACACACACACATATATATGTATATACACACACACAGACACACACACACACACACACACATATATATATATGTAGCTGTTTTTGATGTGTCAAAGAATTGAAATCACAGGAACTATCCAAAAATTGCATGGATGAACAAGTTATAGTATATAAATGTGATGAAAGACTATTGTGCTGAGTCTTTATCAGAGTAAGGAACAACCAGAATTCTAGAGAACTAATGAACTAATGATGAAATGTGATATCCACCACATAATAGAGGGATGGAGATTTCAGAATAAAGAATAAGATACACATTTCTTAGAACATGTCCAATGTAGAAATTTGTTACTGTAACCTGTTTGTAACATTTATGTTTGTTGTGATTAACACGTTTGTAATATTTTTATTTCTCTTGTGATCTCATGGTGGTGGGGATATTATACACAGAGACATAAACATAATATACGTAATCTTGGGAATTGTTATTAATACAAGGACCAAACACAATTCCTGAGGGCTCATAATCAAATATGTTGCCTACTCTTGGCAGAGAGGTGATAGACTTAGATCACAGATTGAGACACACATAAAGATTTAGAGTCAGACAGATATGGCCAATGAGAATTTTTTTTGCTTGACTATACCTGTTTATAAGAGGGGTTTTGTCATTTTTGCTCTCCTATTGGGGGTTGGGGAAATACACAGAAATTAGGAGACAGAGAAGGCTATTTTTTGTTTATAAAACTGAAATAAAATTTAATTATTAAAGAAAAAAATGAATAAATAATACCTTAAATTATCCCTACCTATCTCGCAGGGTTCTTAGCTGAATTGAATGGACATTATACATCTGACAGTGTTTTACAAATGATCAAAAATTATTCAAATCTATGAGAGAATCTCATAAGGGTTGATAAAATGAAAGCATTATGAAAACTTTTTGAGCCATTTTTATGTCTTCGGGATAGCTTAATTTACCTAAATTTAATAAATTATTAGTATCACTAGGCTTAAAGGAAAAATACCAAAATAATTTAACTGCATTATTTATATTTTTTAAAAAAATCATTAAATCTAAATTTGGTACATCTAGTTTAAAAATATGAAATTTCATGTTTATCATTGAAACCTCTAATACCCTTCAGAATTACACAAGCAAGAATTCTATGTACTCATTAAAAGTACACCCCAGCTGAAAGATATTGGCTCATTATCTCTTTGATGGATTCGCCCCATTAGATTATCATTTCCCTTGGGTGGCTGCATCATGTTGTTTCCTTTTTACTCTTCCTAATTAAACATTCATTGAACTATGTGGAAGTAAATTCTGAAACTGGCTGCAGCTTCTTCCTGTGGTTCTTTTTGAAGGTTTTGAAAGCTCGTTTGTTTGTGCCTCTCGCCAATCAATTCAGATCAAACACCAACCTAAGAATGAATAGCTACTGTCATGTTTTGAAAATAACTGCTCACTCTTAAAGGTGTGTACTCTCTTTTAATGCATTGCTATGTCATGTTATGGTATGGTGGTGATTTTGCCCCTTTTATTAAGATACAGCAGCTTCAAGGGGTTATCATTTCATTCTGATATACTTTAATTTATGACCTACTCAGTTATAGTTGTGGCATAAGACCTACATTTAGACATAGTAAACACTAGCTTTTTGCAATGAAGATTTTTCCTTTGCCTATTGGCAAATTGAAGGAAGAAGTGATATTTCCAAAATCGTATCAGTAAATAATAAAAGTAAATTCAAGATAAAATCATTTTCTAAGATTTATATTTTATTTGAGAAATGTTTAATATCTTACTGTATGTAATGTAAGACTCTTGGTAAGCAAAGATATAAATGACACAGGCCCTGCTCTTAAGGAGACTGTATGGGAGATGTGTCTGTGGTAAGGAAGCAAAAGTAAATAACAGTAACAATAGAGAGAGTCAGATGAAATAAACAAGAATAAGATAAATCGAAGAGTGAAATCAGGATGGGGCAATAGAGCAAAAGAAAAAAAAATGTCAGGAAAGGTCTCTTAAAAGAGGTGACTCCTTAGTCGACACTTAAATAAAAAGACTTTAATAGATGAAATTGGAGGGGAATCTGTTTCATGCATAAATTCTTCATAGAAGATCAACCAGTGATTTCTTCTGGGCCTGAACTAAGGTAATTCATAAAACTTTTAAGGGAGTGGGAATTCAAGATATTACCTACCCAGTTTAACCCTCATTTTCAAGAGGGAAGAATATTATGAGCCTAATTTGTAGATGAGATAATTGAGAGCAGATATCTTAAATAACTTGCTCACTCTAAACTTTTGAGAGCGGAATTGGAATGGAGTTGAGAAGAAATCAGAGGCTGGATGACATTCTACTTCATATAGTATTATTTTTCCACAATGAAACACAATTAGGAAAGGTTAATAGACTAAGTTCAATAGAAACGATGCTAGAGTGGGAGTCAGGACATTCAGGTACTAATCCTTGAGGTAAACTATTTTTATGATATTTAGAAAGTCATTGAATCTTTCTAGGTTTCAGAATTCTATCTATAAAATGAAAGGGTTTCATTGATTTATTTCAAAGGTCCCCTACTGCTCCAAAAATTCTCAGTTTCTAATATGACTAAAGGGTTATTTTTTGTTGGTGTTTTTTTGGCATAAAGTTAGACCTAGATTAAGTTCTGTATAGTGGAAGGATTTTTTTAATTTAATATTTGACATAGTAGGAGTACTATATTTGTTCACATAATTTACTCATCTTCCCCCAATGCATTCACTCTAGAATAGCACAGGGAAATTATACTAACATCTGGGTCAGCTCTGCTGCCATCCTTGGCAATCAGGATCCATCTGTGAAAAACTCACTCCCATTTACTAATGAACAGTGGAAAAAATGTATCAATGAAGTGAATCAGAATTTAGATCTCATAAAATTGTTCCCTTCCTTTGACAACGCCTCTCATTTCCGAAAATTGCCACTTATGGAGAAAGACTGCATCGAGGCAGGAGTTGATATGGCTTCATGAATGCATCTGGATTCCTCTGAGGAAAAAAGAAGGAAAATATATGCTGATGAATGGAGGTGATATTTACAATTATGCTTTGTGATACAGCAAAAATAATATCGGCTTTGCAAATACAGGACCTGGGTTTAAATTCTGATTCTACCACTTACTTATTGCATATGTAACCTGGAGAAAGTCACTTCATGTCTTGGTCTCTCTATTTCCTATGCCATAGGTTAAGAGATTTAGAGTTTTGAGAGACTTTAGATGTCATCAGGTCCAATCCCCTCATTTTACAAATGAGGAAACTGAGATTTAGAATGATAAAGTAAATTGTGCAGTATCACACAGCTACTAAATGTTTGAAGCAAGATTTGAGCTTAGATCTTCAAGACTTTAAGGTCAAGATTCTACCCATTGTGCTGCCTCTTTTGTAAATTTCTATAAATCCCTAGATTCCTTTCTAGCACTAAATCTACTATCCAATGACTAAAGACAACATAAAAATACAATCCAAAGACTAATTATGTTTATATCTTAAATCTTCATTCTCCTGGGGTAATTATGTTTAATTCAGAGGAAGTACTAGATAGATGCCACATTCTTAAGTTATATCTTCTTCTTAGGAAGATGCTTCATGTAGAGAACAGGCTTTTTGGGAATCAGTACCTTTCCTTTCCTTGCCCAGGGAAATTAGAAGGAAGATAAATATGAGAAGATGAGTATGAGGGGATTGATAAAGGTTGAAGAACTGAGTATCAATTAGCTCTCTTCTACCATCCCCAAAAGTGTCAAGAGCCCTTAGTTGCCAGTTAAAGAGAAGTCTCTTTAAAGCAGAGATTCTAGGAGCTATTCTCCAATTGATAAATCCTCAAAGGCTATTAATAGTAGTTTTCAGAGGAAGAAATTAGAGCTATCAATAGTCACATGAAAATTAGTTTAATTCACTAATAATTAGAGAAACACAAATAAAAACAACTCTCAGGTTAAAATTAAAACAGCCCAACAGATTGACTAATATTTCAGAAGAGGAAATTAACAAATGCTGGAGAGTATCTAGGAAACTGGGTACACTAATGCATTTTTGGTGGAATTGTGAATGTCCAACAATTTTGAAGAACATCTTGGAACTCTGCTCAAAATTCTATATAACTCTATGTATGATTTGACTCAGCAATACTACTACTAGGTCTTTAACCCCAAGAGATCAAAGAAAATGGAAAAGGACATAAATGCTCAAAATATTTATAATAAGTCTTTTTGTGGTGGAAAAGAATCATAAACTGAGGAGATGTCCAACAATTGATGTATGGCTGAACAAGTTGTGGTGTATGATTGTGATGGAATATATTTTCTTACAGAAGACAAAGAAAGACAAAGCTGATAGTTTCAGAAAAAAAAAAAAAAACTTTGTATGACAAATCAGCTGAAGGAAAGTGAGTAAAACTAGGGGAACACTGTACATGGTAACAGCAATGTTGTAACTATAATAGACTTAACTTTTCTCGTAAATATAATGATCCACAGTAATACCAAAAGACTCATAATAAAAATGTTATTCACCTGAAGATAAAAAACTGTTTAACTATAAGTCCTGTTTGAAACTTATTTTTTCACCTTGTTTTTCTGTCTTTTTTCAATGTGCCTAATGTAGAAATATGTTTCTTCATCATACAATGGGTATTGTGTATCTTGCCTTCCCAATGGGTGCTGGAGGAGAAAGGAGGAGGGAGAGAATTTAGAGCTGAAAACAGTATTAGAAGTGTTTTAAAAAATAAAGCATAATCCTACAATATGCTGTTTACAAGAAACGCATTTGAAACAGGGAGATACACATAGGGTAAAGGTAAAAGGCTGGAGTAAAATATATTGTGCCTCAGCTAAAGAAAAAAAAAACAGGTGTAGCAATCCTAATCTCAGGCAAAGCAAAAGTAAAGATAGATTTAATTAAAAGAGATAGGAAGGACATTATATCCTGCTAAAAGGTACCATAAACAATGAAGCGATATCACTGCTTAACATATATGCACCAAGTGGTAAGGCATACAGATTCTTAGAGGAGAGGTTAAGGGAGTTACAGGAAGAAATAGACAGCAAAACTATAATATTCGGAGACCTCAACCCTCCCCTTTCTGAACTTGATAAATCTAACCTCAAAATAAATAAGAAAAAAGTTAAGGAGGTAAACAGAATTTTAGAAAAGGCACATATGATAGACCTCTGGAGAAAACTGAATGGGGATAAAAAGGAATATACTTTCTTCTCAAAAGTACATGGCACATACTCAAAAATTGACCATGTACTAGGGCATAAAAACTTCACAATCCAGTGCAGAAAAGCAGAAGTAGTCAATGCATCCTTTTCAGATCATGATGCAATAAGAATCATTTTTAATAAAGTACCATGGAAAAATAAGCTAAAAACTAATTGGAAACTAAATAATTTAATTCTAAAGAATGAGTGGGCCAAAGAACAAATCAGAGAAACAATTAATAACTTCATTCAAGAGAATGACAATAATGAAACAACATACCAAAACTGATGGGATGCAGCAAAAGCAGTTCTTACGGGAAGTTTTATATCCCTAAATGCCTACATGAATAAAATAGGGAAAGAGGAGATCAATGATCTGGGCATAGAGCTGAAAAAGCTAGAAAAAGAGCAAATTGAAAACCCCCAATTAAATACCAAATTAGAAATACTGAAAATCAAAGGAGATATTAATAAAATTGAAACCAAGAAAACTATTGAATTAATAAATAAAACAAAGAGCTGATTTTATGAAAAAACCAATAAAATTGATAAACCTTTGGTCAATTTGATTAAAAAGAAAGAAAGAAGAAAATCAAATCACCAGTATCAAAAATGAAAAGGGTGAGTCCACCTCTAATGAAGAGGAAATCAAAACAGTAATTAGGAATTATTTTGTATGCCCATAAATTTGACAACCTTAAAGATATGGATGAATATCTACAAAAACATCAATTGCCCAGGGTAACAGAAAATGAAGCAAAATTTCTATATATCCCCATCTCACAAAAAGAAATTGAGCATGCATCAATGAACTCCCTAGGAAAAAATCTCCAGGGCCAGATGGTTTTACATGTGAATTTTATCAAACATTTAAAGAACAACTAATTCCAATACTTTGTAGACTATTTAGTAAAATAGATGAAGAAGGAGTCCTACCAAATTCTTTTTATGACACAAATATGGTACTAATACCCAAACCAGGTAGAGTCAAAACAGAGAAAGAAAATTATAGACCAATTTCTCTAATCAATATTGATGCAAAAATTTGAAATAAAATATTAGCAAAAAGATTGCAGCAACTTATCACGACAATAATACACTATGACCAGGTAGGATTTATTCAAGTAATGCAAGGCTGCTTCAATATTAGGAAAACTATTAGCTTAATTGACCATATCAACAACAAAGCTAGCAGAAACCATATGATCATCTCAATAGATGCAGAAAAAGCCTTTGACAAAATACAACTACCATTCCTATTAAAAACACTAGAAAACATAGAAATAAATGGAACCTTCCTCAAAATTATAAATAGCACCTACCTAAAACCATCAACAAGCATTATTTGTAATGGGGATAAACTAGATGCATTCCCAATAAGATCAGGGGTGAAACAAGGATATCCATTATCACTCCTACTATTCAATTTGGTACTAGAAACATTAGCTGTAGCAATAAGAGAAGAAAAAGAAATTGAAGGAATTAGAATAGGAAAAGAAGAAACTAAATTATCACTTTTTGCAGATGATATAATGATTTATCTAGAGAATCCTAGAGAATCAAGTAAAAAACTACTTGAAATAATAAACAACTTTAGCAAAGTTGCAGGATATAAAATAAACTGACATAAATCCTCAGCATTCCTATACATTACTGACAAAGCCCAACAGCAAGAGATAGAAAGAGAAATTCCATTCAAAGTTACTGTAGACACTATAAAATATTTGGGAGTCTATCTGCTAAGTCAAACCCAGGGCCTATATGAACATAACTATGAAACACATTTCATGCGAATAAAGTCAGATCTAAATAAATGGAAAAATATCAGTTGCTCATGGTTAGGCTGAGCTAATATAATAAAAATGACAATTTTACCTAAATTAATCTATCTATTCAGTGCCATACCAATTGAACTACCCAAAAATTACTTTACTGAGCTTGACAAAATAATAACAAAATTCATCTGGAAAAACAAGAGGTCTAGAATATCTAGGGTATTAATGAAAAGAAATGCTAGAGAAGGTGGCCTAGCCATACTAGATATTAAACTGTACTACAGAGCAGCAGTCATCAAAACTACCTGGTATTGGCTAAGAAACAGAGCTGTGGATCAGTGGAATAGAATAGGAATACAAGATGGAGAAGTCAATAACTTTATCAATCTACTCTTTGATAAACCCAAAGAGGCCAACTTTTGGTCTAATAATTCACTATTTCCCAAAAACTCTTGGGAAAATTGGAAAATGGTAGGGCAGAAACTGAGCATAGACCAAAATCTTACACCATATACCAAAATAAAGTGAAAATAGGTTCATGATTTAGGAGTAAAGGCTGATACTATAAGTAATTTGGGAGAGCAAGGAATAGTTTACTTATCAGATTTATGGAAAAGAAAAGAAATCATGACCCAACAAGAGAGAGATAGCATTACAAAATGTAAAATGGATAATTTTGATTATGTTAAGTTGAAATGTTTTTGTATAAGAAAAGCCAATGCACCAAAAATTAGGAGGGAAGCAGAAAATTGGGAGAAAATCTTTACAACTAGTATCTCTGATAAAGGCCTCATTTCTAAAATATACAGGGAACTGAGCCAAATTTATAGGAATACAAGCCATTCCACAATTGAGAAATGGTCAAAGGATATGAACAGACAGTTTTCAGAGGAAGAAATTAAAGCTATCTATAGGCATATGAAAAAATGCACTAAATCACTACTGATTAGAGAAATGCAAATCAAAACATTCTTAGATACCACATCTCTCCTGTCAGATTGGCTAAAATATCAAAACAGGAAAATGATGAATGCCTGAGATGATGTGGGAAAATTGGAACATTGTTACATTACTGGTGGAGTTGTGAGATGATTCAGCCATTTTAGAGAGTAATTTGGAACTACGTCCAAAGGGCCATAGGAATGTTCATACCCTTTGACCCAGCAATACCACTTCTAGGGTTGTATCCCAAAGAAATCACACAAGCGGGAAAAGGACCCATATGTATGAAAATATTTATAGCGGCTTTTTTTGTGGTAGCCAAGAATTGGAAATCAAAGGGATGCCCATCAATTGGGAAATGGCTGAACAAGCTGTGGTATATGAAGGTAATGGAATACTATTGTGCCCTAAGAAATGGGGATGATACGGACTTCATAACAACCTGGAAAAACCTACATGACATAATGCTGAGTGAGTGGAGCAGAGCCAGGAGAACATTATACACAACCACATATATATATGGATTCAATGAAGACCAACCCTGACAGACTTTGCTCTTCTCAGCAACACGAGGTACAAAGACAACTCCAAAGGACTCACGATGGAGAATGCTATCTACATCCAGAGAAAGAACTATGAAGCTTGAATGCAGATTGAGGCACACTTCATGCTCGCCTTTTTCTCCCCTTTTTTTCTTCTCTTTTGTTTTTTTTTTTTTTTTTGTTTTTGGTTCTGTTTCTTCTTTCTCATAATTCATTCCATTGGTTGTAATTCTTCTTGGCTAGTGTATAAATTAATTCAATGTGAAGTTATATGTGGTAGTTATATGAGATTCCATGCTGTCTTGGGGAGGGAGGAGGAAGGGAGGAGAGAAAATCTGGAACTCAAAATTATGTAGAACCATGTGTTGCAAACTAAAAATAAAAAAAAAAGAAATAAAGAAAACAAAGACAGTGAGGCAAAATTCTATAGTGGAAATATATTGGTCATTTCATAACTCTAATTTTAACTGCTATTTGATCTTGGACAAGTCATTTGACTTCTTTGGAGCCAGTGTATTTGTCCATAATACATTGATACAAGGCTAAATGATAAAGGACTCAGAATGTGGGCTGAATTTCACATGTATGATTTACCAAATTGACAGAGTTCATATGAAATCACACAGAGGTTGAAAAAAATATTAGTCTGCACTGTTGGAGGGAGCACCCAGATAAATGAGATCAGAGATACACTGAAGTGTCAAAGTATCTATATCAAATTTTGTTTGGAGGGAAATAATCCATGTTAATAAGATCAAAGAGAAAGACATCACAATTCTCAAAAATACACATGACATGACATTTTTCATACCTTGTAAAACACCTATCCCCACTGAAAAATTTTATTTTATTATTTTGTGTTTCTATGGATACCATCTTTGATAGAATTTCTTCTGGTACCTTATCATGGTGTAGAAATGAACCTGCTTTTCTTCTGGATACCTATACTAGAGCAGTGAAAAGTAGAATATTATCTTCCACAATAGAAATATTTCAAATACAATTTGATAATGACCATATGTCAATTGATTCAGGATCATCTTAGGAAAAAATAGAGAAAGTTATGTATGGTTTTGCCAAGAAATGATGATGTTGTAGCCACAACTATTCTCAATCATCAAATAATGTCATAAACTACTTTTTGTATTCATAAAAAGAATCATAGACACCAAAAATATCACAAAACTTTAAAAAAACCTCATAACTTTCTGATATAGCTCTAGAATCCATTCCAAAAATGGAATTCCAAAGATATGTTTAATAATACAACACAAATGTGCATAAACTGCTCTGAAGAGGGAAATCATATTTGCATGTTAAAAAAGATATACCTTTATATCCACATATCATAATGTCTAGATCTCCATATCTAATAGAGTCCCATTTCATTTACAAAGTTTGAAAATGTGGACAAAATATAGCCATCTGTAACAAACAAATTTGAGTTTGTGATGCTGATAATGAAGACAATACAGGAACCAGGACATCAGTTCTTTACTGAAACTATCCCAATCTTAAAAATAATCAAACAAAAGCAAGAATAATATTGTCTGTTTATACTCATCCATGATATAGACTTAAGATCTGAATAAAAAGTACAGTGTTTGAATGATTTTTGTCCATATAATTGCAAACGATTGTTAGAAACATTGTACTAATAAAGATAATGGTTAGATGCTTGGTTGCAGGATGTGTATTCTAATGCTGACACATAACAAAAGGCATATCTCCAGGAAATACTCCAATGTTAGCTTATCTGTATAAGTGGAGGAAGTCTAGACACTTGAAATTCTTCATACTAATTAAATCATAAATATGGCCCCTCCTCTCCAAATGATAACAAATAAAGAAAAAATATTGAATGAAGGAAAAATTAAGATTTCACCATGTTTTAAATGTAAAAAAAATGCATCCCAAACTGTACGGCAAATTATTATGTCCAAATAGCCATTTCATTTAAAGCTCTTGTTTCTTCCATAGAACATGCCATCCAAGAAAGGAATTATTATCACAGAAACTGGCCTTCTCCATCTTCACCCTGGAACATTAGTGGCCTCTACAAAGATTTGTTCAGGTAATGGAATCTCTCTCTCTGCTTTATGTTATCTCTAGCATACAGGCTGAAGGCTCTATTTTTATCTGTGCCATAACTCTAACAGCAAATCAGGTTTTCCTAAAACATGTTGACAGAAAAATCACTTTGAAACAATCAAACAGAAGTTCCTTTTTCTGGTTGTGATTACCTATCATAATATTACTTCCTAAACCTGCCCATTTGAATGATTCATAAGAGTGCTCCCCCAATAGAGAATAAAATGAGTAACTTTTCAAGATTATTTTCAAATTTAATGGTGGTTATAAAACTACAGAAATGTCCTCTCCTTTTCCCCTCCTCACCCAGGTGTAGAAATAAAAGTTCAAGTTTATGTTTTCCATAAAATAAAAGAAAGTGGAAAGCTCTGACTGAAGTAACTACTTCCTCTGTCAATTTGAGAGAAAAAGTAGCATCTGGAAAAAGGTAGTACAGCTTGTAAGAGAACCTCATATAAGCACATGAGATAAGAGACAAAGATATTTTACTTAGATATAGTATCATATTTTTTTTTGAAAAAAAATATCTGTTTTAGAAAGTGAGACATCTGTTGCATTGTGGCAAAAAAACAAGTGCCCTAGGCCATATTTTTTTTAAAGAAAAAAAATGGCAGATCATACTTTTGATTTGTTAACAGATTTATGTTATAATTAGTTTAGGAAATTCTGAGTTAGAAAATTCTCTCTACTAATGCACATATAGTGTCTGCTGTGCAAACTCAGTTCTTAGAATGTTTTCTGGGAGATGGAGCAAAGATGACAGAGTAAAGGCAGGCACTTGTCTGAGTTCTCCCCCAACCCCTCCAAATACCTTGAAATAATGACTCTAAACAAACTCTAGAGCAGCAGAACCCACAAAAGACAAAGTAAAACTATTTTTCAGCCCAAGAAAATTGGAAGGTGGGCAGAAAAGATCTGTTTCACCAGGGTAAGAGAAAAGCACTGTCCAGTGCAGGCTGCACCATTGCAGGACTGCCCCAGCAAACCAGGAGCAGACCTTGGGGCAATGAAATTAGTGGCAGTAGTGGTGGTTTACAGACGTCTCAGTGCACAAAAGGAAAAGGGATCAGATCGTTGGTAAGAAGGAGATTTACAGAGGTGTCTTTGCTGGCACCAGAGGCAGGACTCTGTTGAATTGCCTATACCTGGATTTGAGTCACAGTTCTGGATCTTAGTCCCAGTGTGAGGAGGAGCAACTAGCACAGCAGAACTTGCAGCTGCAGGGGAGCAGGCACACGGGCCATAGTTTTAGGGTTGAAAAGAGTGCTTGTAGTCACTGTGAAAGCAGCCAAAAAGAAATAATTCAAATATCATGGAGCCACAGTCAGGATAACACAGGACTTATTAGCTTCTCCACTAAAGGATGAGAAGGCCTGATATATGCTATTCCAGAGAGCAAAAGAACTCAAATTACCATCAAGAATCACCTATGAGAAAAACAGAGTATAATCCTTGGGGGGGGGGGGATTGACATTCAATGAAATAGAGGAATTTCAAGAATTCCTGATGAAAAGACCAGAGCTGAATAGAATTTTTTACATTAAAATACAAGACTCAAAAGAAGCATAAAAAATATAAACAGGAAAGAGAAATCGTAAGGGATTTGATAATGTTAAACTGCTTATAATCCTACATGGGACAATGATATTCATAATTCCTGAAACTTTCCATTATTAGGCAGTTAGAAGAAATTATACATAAACTGAAAGCAGAGATGTGAGTTGAATGTAATGGTATGATTATCTTAAAAAATAATTAATTTAAGGCATGAAAAAGAAAATGCATTGGGAGAAGGAGAAAGGTAGAATAGGACAAAATATCTAACATAAAGGAGGCCTGAAAGAGACTTTACAGTGGAGAGTAAAATGGGGGAAGCAGGGAGAGGAACACATGAACCTTACTCTCACCAGAATTGGCTCAAAGAGGGAATAATATACACACTCAATTGTGTGTAGGAATCTCTCTTAGCATTCAGGAAAGTAGGAGGGAAAGGAGATAAGAGGGAAGCTGGAAAGAAGGAGGCAGAGCCAAGATGGAGGAGTAAAGGCAACAACTTGCCTGAGGTCTCCCCCAAACCACTCCAAATACCTTGAAAACTGACACTAAAATTCTAGAGCTGCAAAACCCACAAAAAACAGAGTGAAACAAATTTGTAGCCCAGGGTGGCCCAGAAGGTCAACAAAAGGTGTCTGTTGCACTGCAGTGGGACAGAGGCACAGTCCTGTGCAGTCTTGTCCAGAACAGATTGGCCCTGGTGGACTCAGAATGGACCTCACTAAATCACTGGTGGTTTCCAGACTTCTCAAGTCCCAGATGTGAAAGACAACTGAAATGGTCAGCAGAAAATATCTATCAGACCTGGGTGAAGGGGAGTGCAGTCCAGCACAGGCCATACCAGCATGGCCCTGGCCACAGCAGACCAGGAGCAGGCCATAAGATTGACTGAATCAGCAGAAGCAGTGGCTGATTCTGGAGCTCTCAGCCCACAGATAGTAAGGGTGTCAGACAACTGGTCAGAAGGAGTTATGGGCTCTCTTTGCTATCACTGAGGACTTGGATCTGTGTCACAGTCCTGGGTGGTGGTCCTGGGGTGAGAAGGAACGCTATCATAACAGAGCTTGTGGCAGCAGTAGAGGGGAACCATCTCCACATTTCCAGGGCAGAAAAGAGTGCTTCTGGTGACTCACAGACCAGAGGGCAGGCCAGGAAAGGACTAAACCTCTCTCCTTTGATCATAGCACCTTGGAAAAACTGAAAATATACAGGTCCCTAGAAGTATCTCTGAAAACAGCTGCACAACACACCTGAAGACTGGGACAATGTACAATTCATCGTGGAATCAGAGCCCTACTTTAACAAAGAGTTAAAAAGTCAAGTAATAGGCTGAGAAAATGAGCAAACAATGAAAAAAAATTAAAAACTCTGAGTATACAAAGTTACTATCATGACAAGGAAGCTCAAAACACAAACTCAGAAGAAGACAACAAAGTCAAAGCCCCTAAATCCAAAGCCACCAAGAAAAATATGAATTGGTCTCAGGCCATGGAGGAGCTCAAAAAGTATTTTGAAAATCAAGTAAGGGAAGTAGAGGAAAAACTGGGAAGAGAAATTATAGCGATGCAAGAAAATCATGAAAAATGTGTCAACAGCTTGGTGAAGGAGACACCAAAAAATTCTGAAGAAAATAGCAAGTTAGAAAACAAACTAGGCCAAGCGGCAAAAGAGAGCCAGAGAACCATTGAATTGAAGAATGCTTTAAAAAGCAGAAATGGCCAAATGGAAAAGGAATTCCAAAAGCTCACTGAAGAAAATAATTCCTTCAAAATTAGAATGGAGCAAATGGAAGCTAATGACTTCATGAGAAATCAAGAAACAATAAAACATAACCAAAAGAATGAAAAAAAAGACAATTTGGAATATTTCATTGGAAAAACAACTGGCCTGGAAAATAGATCAGGAGAGATAATTTAAAAATTACTGGACTACCTGAAAACAATGATCAAAAATAGGGCCTAGATGAGATAAGGGGAGCTTGGAGGCTGATACAAGGGAGGGCCATTTGCAGGGGTAAAAGTCAGAAGCAAAACACTTTTGGAAATGGATAGGTTAAAAGGAAAGAGAGGAGGATAAACAAGGAGAAAATAGGATGGAGGGAAATACATAGTTGCTAACCATTACTCTGAAAAAATATATGGTGACTTTCTCTGATAAAGACTCCATTTCTCAAAAATATAGAAAACTGAGTCAAATTGCTAGAAATATGATCCATTCCTCATTTGATAAATGGTCAAAGGATATTAACAGACATTTTTAAGACAAAGCAATCAAAAGTATCTGTAGTGATATGAGAAAGGTGCTCTAAATCACTAGTGATGAGAGAATGCAAATTACAACAACTCTGAGCAACTACTGCATACTTGTTAGATTTAGTAATATGACAGAAAAGGGAAATGGGAATTGTTGGAAGGGATATGGGAAAATTAAAACACTAATGTACTATTGGTTAAGTTGTATACCAATTTAACCATTCTGGAAAGCAATATGAAACTATTCCCAAAAGGCTATAAAACCCTGCATAATGGGGGTGAAGCCAGGATGGTGGCTGAATGGCAGGGTCTTCCTTAAACTCTCCCTGAAATCTCCCCAAACACCTATAAAAATGTCTCTGAACAAATTCTAGAGCGGCACAACCCACAAAATAGCAGAGGGAAACAGATCTCCAGCCCAGGAGAGCCTGGGTGATTTCCAGGAAGGGTCTAATCACAGGGTGTTGGGAGTGGAGCACAGCCCAGTATGGGCCATGCCAAGACAGACCAGACACAGAGTCGGTCAGCTGGAATAGGCCTTGGGGCCATGAATCAGTGAGCTGTGGCAGTTGCCAGACATCTCAACCCACAAACGACAAAGGGCAGGTTAGAGGGAAACTGCACGATCAAGTTCAGAGTAGTCCAGCCACCAGCACTTGGGGTGGCAGAGATGGTGCCGTGGTGGTGGTGGCAGAAGCAGGAAGCTCCTGAGGCTGCTTCCAGAGCTCTGGCATCAGCTGCTTCCTGAGTCCCTGGCTCACACAGTGGGAGGAATGTAGCAGCAGATCAGAGCGGGAGTTCAAGGAGCACTTTGTGGGTACAAAGGGAGATTCTCTTGCTGTGCCTGCTTGGATCTGTATTGTGGTCCTGGTTGGCAGTTCTTGGGGGAAGAGAAGCACTACTGTTACAGAGCCTAGGGTGAGGGTGGAGTAGAAGTAGCTCTGAAAACAGCAGTGCTTAGACCCTAAAACTTGGGAAAAAGTACTCACTACTCTACAAGCAGTCATATCCTGACGAAAATGCTCAAGGGTCAAGTAGTTGGCTGGGAACATGAACAGGCAGTGAAAACAAACTCAGATTCAAAAGCAGACTCATATTCAATCTCTAGATTCCTTTTTTGGTATCAAAGAAGATCTAAAAATACAGCCAGAAGAAGTCAACAAAATTAAAGAGCCTACATCAAAAGCCTCCAAGAAAAATATGAATTGGTCTCAGGCCATGGAAGAGTTCAAAAAGGATTTGGAAAAGCAAGAAAGAGAAGTAGTGGAAAAATTAGGATAAGAAATGAGAGTAATGCAAGAAAACCATGAAAAACAAGTCAGCAACTTGCTAAAGGAGACCCAAAAATACTGAAGAAAATAACACTTTAAAAAGTAGACTAACTCAAATGGCAAAAGAGCTCCAAAAAGCCAATGAGGAGAAGAATGCCTTGAAAGGCAGAATTAGCCAAATGGAAAAGGAAGACCAGAAGACTACTGAAGAAAATACTACCTTAAAAAGTAGATTGGAGCAAGTGGAAGCTAGTGACTTTATGAGAAATCAAGATATTATAAAACAGAACCAGAGGAATGAAAAAATGGAAGACAATGTGAAATAACTTATTGGAAAAACCACTGACCTGGAGAAGAGACGCTGGAGAGCTGAATAGAAAATTGGACTTTCAAATACAAGAATCAAGAGAAACATGGCAAGGTAAACAAGAAAGAGAAGTCATCAGGGACCTACTAAAGTTGAACTGTTATGTTTACATTCCTACATGGAAAGATGATGTGTGTAATTCATGAGGCCTTACTCAGTATGAATAGAGTTGAAGGGAATATAGGCAGAGGGCACAGGATATGTTGAATATGAAGGTTCGATATCTAAAAACATGAAATAAATTTAAGGGGTAGAGAGGAATATATTGTGAGAATGAGAAAGAGAGAGATAGAATGGGGTAAATTATCTCACTTAAGAGTGGGAAGAAAAGGGAGTTCTGTTGGAAGGGAAAAGGGGGCAGGTGAGAGGGAATCAGTGAATCTTACCATCATAGGGTTCAACTTGAGGGAATAACATACACATTCCATTGGGTATCTTACTCCACAGGAATCTATGTTGAATTGCTTGCCTTCCTAGGGAGGGAGGGTGGGTCAGAAGGGAAGAGGGGAGACAATTTGGAAATCAAAGTCTTAAAAGCAGATGCTCAAAAAAAGTTGTATTTATTTTTCCTTACAGCTGGGAGACAAGATATATAGGTAATGGGGCATAGAAATCTATCCTGCCCTACAAGAAAGTAAGGGGAAAGGGGATGGGGGGGTGAGTGGGGTGAAAGAAGGGAGGGCTGACTGGGGAATGTAGCAATCAGAATATATGCCATATTGGAATGGGGGGAGGGGAAGGTAGTAATGGGGAGAAAATTTGTAACTCAAAATCTTGTAGAAATCAATGTTGAAAACTATAATATTAAATAAAAATGTTTAATTAAAAAAAACTGATGATCAAGGTGCTCTCAGAAAAATAAAAAAAAAAATTGGAAAGACTTCCATGAATTGAAGTAAAGTGAAAGGAGCAGAACCACATGGATATTGTCCACAGTAAACACATTATTGTATGATGATCTACTATGAATAACTTAGGTATTCTTGGGAATACAATGAGCCAAGACAATTCTGTAGGACTTATGTAGAAAGTTATTGTCTATCTTCAGAGAAAGAACTGGATATAAAGAATAGAACCTTAATGTAGATCAAAGATACTTTTTTCTTTAATTTCTTTATTTTTCTTGTTTTTATCATGTCTATGTTTTCTATCACAGAATGACATATGGAAATGTGTTTTGCAAGAGTACACATGTATCATCCATATCAAATTGCTTGCCTTCTCAATGAGGGAGGGAAGAGAGGGAGAAAATTTGAAAATCTAAATTTGAAAAAAATTGTTAAAATTGGTTTTGTATGTAAGCACTAGGAATACAGAGGAAACAAAACCCAAAACAAAACCAAAAAACACACTTTTTGTTCTCCAGGAACTCACAGTCCAATGAAGGTGACACCATGCAAACAATTTTGCACAAATTATACACACACACACACACACACACACACATATACATATATATGTATGTATATATGTGTATATACATACACATATGCATATACTCATATACATATGATTAATTATATAAAATCAACAAAAGGCAGGCATTAGAATTAAAGAGAATTCCGAATAGCTTCTGATAAAAGGTTGATTTTAAACTATGTTTTCTGTGTATGTATACATATTCTGATTACATGGTCACACATACATACATTATATATATATATAGCACACACACGTGTGCATGTATATTTATATGCATGTATTTATATTTGATCACATACGTAAGTGTGGAAATAAATGCATATATTAAATATATGAAAATATATTTCCCCTAAAGAGATGCGTAGTTCTGTTCTTATCTTCCCTTACACTCTATTCTGTATCTGACACCCTGTTGGTGTTTTCAACTCCACAGAACAAGTCCCAGTTTAAACTTACCACCTCTAACCTCATCGACATTCTTCTAAGGCAAGTCATGACTTGTACCACCCTCCCTAACCTAGTCTCCCATCTGACTGAGCCTGATAGATGGTGGAGTACCAAACTCCTCCTAATGCCTTCCTTTATATAAGAAAGAGCTCATTTATTACCTACCCTTAACCAATGCATGGGCATTGCCTCAGCCAAACTGAGACCTGTTAAAGACCTTAGCTTAAAAAGCCAAAGTTCTCCCACTCCATCCAGGGCCATCTCAAGTCACCCTGATCTATATCTCAACCCAGATGGCTCTGGAGGAAAAAGTAAGGCTGTTGACTTTGCACAGCTCTCCCTCACTTAAATCCAACTCACTTGCATACCATGGCATTACCTTTGTGATGCCATGGTCCTCTTTGGGAATGAAGGACAAACAAACAATAGTGAAGAAATTGGAATTTTGAGCTCACTTTACTCTGCATCCGTTGCCCTGCCTGTTTTTTTTTTTTTTTACTCCATGGAACAATATGCACCCCTGCAGGTATTTCCTCATGTCTCCCATGTTTCCTCCCGCCTTTTGTGTTTTGTCTCACTCTGCTAGACTTTAAGCACTTTGAGGGCAGGGACTGTCTTTTTAAAATTATACTTATTTTATTCTCAAATTATGAAATAAAATAAGCATTTCCATAACATATGAGAACAGGAAAAACAAACAAGATGTTTGTATATGAGACTGCAAACCTTTTATGTACAATTTCCTATTCCTTTTAAATATATAATAAATTTATTATGTAACCTCCCCCCCCCCAATGGCTATCATTAGACACATGAGACTGTCTTTTTAAAAATCATCTCCTTAGTGCTTAGCACAGTGCCTGACACATAGTAGGCACTTAATACATGTTTATCAGATATTAAACTATTTTTTTCTTATTTTAGACTGAAATAGTAGGAAAAGAAAAGGAATCACATGACTATACTCTAATAATCATCTTTTATAGTGCTTTCTAAGAGGGAAATGCTTTATCTAAATGTCAGTCCATACCAGGGACTTCATATGGGAGTAGAGAATGTGTCCTAAGAGGAACCTCAACTAGTCAAACTCCCTCATTTTACAATTGAGGAAACATGTTCAGGGAGATTAAGTAACTTGTCTAAGGAGACAGAGATAATAAGCATTACAAGCAGAGTCTGACCCCAGTTTCTCTGATTCCATAACCAGTGTTCTTTCCATTCTATCACACAGCCCCCAAAGAAGATAGGAGTACAAGTTCTAATACAAGAATGAACTTGTAGATGTTTTAATTACACTAGACATGGCATAGATATGTCAATATCCATGATTTTATTATATCTCTTTATCTAAAACCCTGAGGGGGATACAGATAGGTGTCAAAAAGAAGAAAAAACAATAAGCTTAATTGTGCCTTTTCAGTCTCAACAACAACATCCAGAAAACTTCCATGGAAAAATTTCAAGAGTTATAATTGAATGTGGTAAGCACTAAAAATTTCATGGACAGTCCAAAAGCAGTACCAGTTACTAAACTGGTTCTCAGTATAGCGTGGGCTGACTTCCCTACCTTGCTGAATTACTGGAAAGAAAACTGTTTCCTACCCTTTCTAGGACCAGTTATTTTAAGTGTATCTTGATATCTCTGAAATGAACATAAAGGTCAATGAATTCTTCAGAACTGAAACTAAAATCGTAATGATTCACAACCACACACTCATGCACAAACCACAATAAAATGTACTTTATTCTTGTTGCCTCCATCTTCCCTGAAATAGCTGAACTATTTCATCTCCTAATAGTGATTCCTTCAGCCTACTAAATAAGTGCGTGTAATTATAAAATATATGCATTGGGGTATCATTGCCATTTGTGGGAGTGTAAACACTATTATTTAGGTAAATCTGTAAATTTATATTTCTTAATAAGTATCTTTTGAAAAATCAATAGGGCAATTAAGGCATATGATAGTACAATATTTAGTAATTAACACTTGATCTTTGGCTAGGTACCAAAATAGTTATGGCCTTTTCCTCTTACAGCGTCTTTGGTTTACTTTTTCTGGGTAATTCATCAATCATGATTACATGACTCTTTTGAACTATATACAAATATGGCTTCTTTTTACATAAGATGGTATAGTAAAACACATGGCACTTTAAAGATAGTCATGCTAATTTTAATATTTATATTAATGGGAAGAAATTTTGTTCCTTTCATTTGTCATTATTTTATACAAACTAAAACCCTAGATGTTTCTGAAGGATGGATATAGGATTTTAAAATTCTGGGCCATTTAGATAAAACATGAATACAGCTTTAACCCAACAAGAAAATAATTTGTTTTCTGTGGTTACTATTACTTTTTTTCTTTTCCTACAAATATGGACATGTAATTTCATTGATATAGGACCCCGCTGTGAAAATGATAATCTTGAAAGAGTCTCCAACCATCCACCCCATCTTCCTCTTTGACCACTGTAGCAGATTTGCTGTAATAATGGAGTCAATTCACAGGGTTTCAACTCAGACTGTGAAGTAAGCTTCCCACTACTCATGGCCTAACATCATATTTTAACACCTAGCCACTGAAAAGAATCATGTCACTACGATTTTCACCTCAGGGAGGAAAGTAGTTGGAAAAGTATGATTTGGATCCAAACCCACCTGTACTGTGTGTAGAGGATTAAAAGCAACATTGTACTTTTTGGGGATAAAGATAACAGAGTGAGAAACAGGAACCACTATGGAGGTAACAAATTCTTACAGAAGTTGTCTCTTGTAATTACAAAAATGCCTGGGTTTGTCTAAACCACTTGCCACTGCCAGTTACAGAATAATCAATTAGGGGAACACAAAGGCTTTGTCCCCATTGTCACCCAGCTAGCATTAGTCAGGAACATGACATATATGCAAATTTTCCTGGCTTTGAGACCATGTTTCCATTTACATCATAATCAAACAGTGCTCACAAAAACTATTACTATTGAAATTAAGATAGTATGTTTTGTTAAAATTATTTCTTCTAGGAAAAAGGAAGATTTTCACCAATCTGATGTCACATCTTCATCCACCACTTTCATTATGTCAAGTTTCAAGTAAGCTAAAATGAATTTGTCTTTTGACTCATATCTGTTAGATGAGGGAGTACAAAAGCTTTTGATATTTATTAAGAACTGATGCTACTTTCTGAGCCTAGTAGTGATACGTGAATTGCAGAGCAACATAGTTCACGTACCTTATTTTTTAGATTGCTGAGCTTGTGTAAATTCTTTTAATGACATCTCAGGCAATATGTCAGTAAGAGTTTGGCAAGAAAATGGGTTACTATAAGGCAACCATGTAGTATGCGTATCAATTCTGTTGAAATTTCAGAGAATATAGTGACTTTGCAACTTCTGTCATGAATCAGATAATGGCTGAGTTACTCTCAAAATAATTTTCAAAACCTTGTAGGGTTGATCAGATCTCATGACTTTACACAGAGGTCTTTGACAGGGTAAAACAACAGCAAACAAAAAGCTTTGTTTTTGTTTTGTTTTGTTTTGCTTGGTTTTGCTAGTTCCTGTTAGAAGGTACTATCAGTAGGGCTATTCTTAGGTATTTTAAATGAACATTTACTTCATTGTTCCACGGATTTAATTTACAATCCCTCCTTCCTTTCTTTTTATTTTTTAAAATTTATTTGATATATTTAGTTTTCAGCATTGATTTTCACAAAAGTTTGAATTACAAATTTTTCCCCATTTCTACCCTCCCCCCACTCCAAGATGACATACATTCTGATTGCGCCGTTCGCCAGTCAGCCCTCCCATCTGTCACCTGACTCCCCTGCCATCACCTATTCCCTTCTTCTCTTGTATGGCAAGATAAATTTCTATGCCCCATTGCCTGTGTATCTTATTTCCTAGTTGCATGCAAAAAGTTTTTTGTTGTTGTTGTTGTTGTTTTTGAAAGTCTGTTTTAAAACTTTGAGGTCCAAATTCTCTCCCCTCTTCCTTCCCCACCCACCCCCCCTAAGAAGGCAAGCAATTAAACATAGGCCACATGTTTATCATTATGTAAAACCCTTCCACAATACGCATGTTGTGAAAAATTAACTATGATTCGCTCCTTCCTAACCTATCCCCCTTTATTGAATTTTCTCCCTTGACCTCATCCCTCTTCGAAAGTGTTTGTTTTTGATTACCTCTTCCCCCCATCTGCTTCCCTTCTATCATCTCCCCTTTTTTATCTTCTTCCTTTTTCTTTCCTGTGGGGTAAGATACCCAATGGAGTGTGTATGGTATTCCCTCCTCAGGTCAAATCCGATGAGAGCAAGATTTACTCATTCCCCCTCACCTGCTCCCTCTTCCCTTCCTACAGAACCACTTTCTCTTGCCACTTTTATGCGAGATAATTTACCCCATTCTATCTCTCCCTTTCTCCCTCTCTCAATATATTCCTCTCTTATCCCTTAAATTGATTTTATTTTTTAGATATCATCCCTTCATATGTATGTATATATATATGTATATGTATATATGTACATATGTATATATGTATCTATATGTATATATGTATCTATATGTATGTACATATAGGTATATGCATATATACATGCATATACACACATATTTACATATATATTTATGTATATGGATATATGCATATATACACATATACATGTACATGTACATGTACATATACATATACATATACGTACACACATATATACACACATATACCCACACACATACATAGACACACATATGTACATATATGTATATACACATATAAATATATATTCATATTCCTTTTAGCTACTATGATATTGAGGTCTCATGAATCATACACATCATCTTTCTATGTAGGAATGTAAACAAAACTGTTCAACTTTAGTAAGTCCCTTATGATTTCTCTTTCTTGTTTACCTTTTCAAGCTTATCTTGATTCTTGTGTTTGAAAGTCAAATTTTTCTATTCAGCTCTGGTCTTTTCACTGAGAAAGCTTGGAAGTCCTCTATTTTATTGAAGATCCATATTTTGCCTTGGAGCACGATACTCATTTTTGCTGGGTAGGTGATTCTTGATTTTAATCCTAGCTCCATTGACCTCTGGAATGTTGTATTCCAAGCCCTTTGGTCCTTTAATATGGAAGCTGCCAGATCCTGTGTTAATCTGATTGTTTTTCCATAATATTCAAATGGTTTCTTTCTGGCAGCTTGCAGTTTTTTCTCCTTGACCTGGGAGCTCTGGAATTTGGCGACAATGTTCCTAGGAGTTTTCTTTTTGGGATGTATTTGAGGAGGCGATTGGTGGATTCTTTCAATTTCTATTTTGCCCTGTGGCTCTGGAATATCAGGGCAATTCTCTTAGATAATTTTGTGAAAGGTAATATCTAGGCTCTTTTTTTGATCATAGCTTTCAGGTAGTCGAATAATTTTTAAATTATCTGTCCTGGATCTATTTTCTAGGTCAGTGGTTTTTCCAGTGAGATATTTTTTTTTTAAATTTCTTTATTTATTTTTAGTTTACCACACACGGTTCTACATAGTTTTGAGTTCCAGATTTTCTCCCCTCCCTTCCCCTCCCTCCCCAAGACTGCATGGAATCTCATATAACTATCATGTATAACTTCGCATTGAATTAATTTATTCACTAGTCAAGTCATGGAGAAGAATTTTGACCAATGGAATGAATCATGAGAAAGAAGAAACAGAACCAAAAAAAAAAAAACAACCCAAAAAAACAAAAGAGAAGCAAAAAAAAGGCGAGCATGTAGGGCGCCTCGATCTGTATTCAAACTTCACAGTTCTTCCTCTGGATGAAGATAGCATTCTCCATTGTGAGTCCCCTGGAGTTGTCCTTGCCCCTTAGGTTGCTGAGAAGAGCGCAGTATGTCAGGGTTGGTCCTCAAAGAATCCATATATCTGTGGCTGTGCACAACGTTGTCCTGGCTCTGCTCCACTCACTCAGCATTATGTCATGTAGGGTTTTTCCAGGTTGTTATAAAGTCTGCATCATCGCCATTTCTTATTGCACAATAGTATTCCATCACCTTCATATACCACAGCTTGTTCAGCCATTCCCCAATTGATGGGCATCCCTTTGATTTCCAATTCTTGGCTACCACAAAAAGAGCTGCTATAAATATTTTTGTACATATGGGTCCTTTTCCCGCTTGTGTGATTTCTTTGGGATACAACCCTAGAAGTGGTATTGCTGGGTCAAAGGGTATGAACATTTCTATAGCCCTTTGGGCATAGTTCCAAACTGCTCTCCAAAATGGCTGGATCAGCTCACAACTCCACCAGCAATACAACAATGTTCCAATTTCCCCACATCCTTTCCAGCATTTATCATTTTCCTGTTTTGTTATTTTAGCCAATCTGACAGGAGAGATGTGGTATCTAAGAGTTGTTTTGATTTGCATTTCTCTAATCAGTAGTGATCCAGAGCATTTTTTCATATGCCTGTAGATAGCTTTAATTTCTTCCTCTGAAAACTGCCTGTTCATATCCTTTGACCATTTCTCAATTGGGGAATGGCTTGTATTCCTATATATTTGGCTCAGCTCCCTGTATATTTTAGAAATGAGGCCTTTATCAGAGATACTAGTTGCAAAGATTTTCTCCCAATTTTCTGCTTCCCTCCTAATTCTTGTTGCATTGGCTTTATTTCTTTGTACAAAAACATTTCAATTTGACATAATCAAAATTATCCATTTTGCATTTTGTAATGCTCTCTATATCTTGTTGGGTCATGTATTCTTTACTTTTCCACAAATCTGATCAGTAAACTATTGCTTGCTTTCCCAAATTACTTAGAGTATCAGCTTTTACTCATAAATCATGAACCCATTTTGACTTTATTTTGGTATATGGTGTAAGATATTGGTCTATGTTCAGTTTTTGCCCTACCATTTTCCAATTTTCCCAACAGTTTTTGTGAAATAGTGAATTATTAGCCCAGAAGCTGGCCTCTTTGGGTTTATCAAAGAGTAGATTGCTAAACTTGTTGATTTCTCCTACTTGTGTACCTATCCTATTTCACTGATCCACATACCTGTTTCATAACCAGTACCAGGCAGTTTTGATGGCTGCTGCTGTGTAGTACAGTTTAATATCTGGTGTGGCTAAGCCACCATCTCTAGCATGCCTTTTCATTAATATCCTAGATACTCTAGACCTCTTGTTTTTCCAAATGAATTTTGTTATTATTTTGTCCAGCTCAGTAAAAAAAAAAAAATTTGGTAGTTCGATTGGTATGGCACTGAATAGATAGATTAATTTAGGTAAAATTGTCATTTTTATTATATTAGCTCAGCCTAACCATGAGCAACTGATATTTTTCCATTTATTTAGATCTGACTTTATATGCATGAAGTGTTTCATAGTTATGTTCATATAGGCCCTGGGTTTGTCTTGGCAAATACACTCCCAAATATTTTATAGTGTCTTCAGTAACTTTGAATGGAATTTCTCTTTCTATCTCTTGCTGTTGGGCTTTGTCAGTAATGTATAGGAATGCTGAGGATTTATGTCAGTTTATTTTATATCCTGCAACTTTGCTAAAGTTGTTTATTATTTCAAGTAGTTTTTTTACTTGATTCTCTAGGATTCTCTAGATAAATCATCATATCATCTGCAAAAAGTGATAATTTAGTTTCTTGTTTTCCTATTATAATTCCTTCAATTTCTTTTTCTTCTCTTATTGCTATAGCTAATGTTTCTAGTACCAAATTGAATAATAGGGGTGATAATGGACATCCTCGTTTCACCCCTGATCTTATTGATAATGCATCTAGTTTATCCCCATTACAAATAATGCTTGTCGATGGTTTTAGTTAGATGCTATTTATAATTTTGAGGAAGGTTCCACTTATTCCTATGCTTTCTAGTGTTTTTAATAGGAATGGGTGTTGTACTTTGTCAAAGGCTTTTTCTGCATCTATTGAGATGATCATATGGTTTCTGCTAGCTTTGTTGTTGATATGGTCAATTATGCTAATAGTTTTCCTAATATTGAACCAGCCTTGCATTCCTGGAATAAATCCTACCTGGTCTCGTAATGAGTTGCTGCAATCTTTTTGCTAATATTTATTTAGAATTTTTGTATCAATATTCATTAGAGAAATTGGTCTATAATTTTCTCTCTCTGTTTTGACTCTACCTGGTTTGGGTATTAGTACCATATTTGTGTCATAAAAAGAATTTGGTAGGACTCCTTCTTCACCTGTTTTCCCAAATAGTCTACAAAGTATTGGAATTAGTTGTTCTTTAAATGTTTGATAGAATTCACATGTAAAACCATCTGGACCTGGAGATTTTTTTCCTAGGGAGTTCATTGATGGCATGCTCAAATTCTTTTTCTGATATTGGGTCATTAAGAAATTTCACTTCCTTCTCTGTTAGTCTGGGCAGTTTATGTTTTTGTAGATATTCATCCATATCTCTAAGGTTGTCAAATTTATGGGCATACAGTTGGGCAAAATAATTCCTAATTATTGTTTTGATTTCCTCTTCATTAGAGGTGACCTCACCCTTTTCATTTTTGATACTGGTAATTTGATTTTCTTCTTTCTTTTTTTTTAATTGAATTGGCCAAATGTTTATCAATTTTACTGGTTTTTTCATAAAACCAGCTCTTTGTTTTATTTATTAATTCAATAGTTTTCTTGGTTTCAATTTTATTAATCTCTCCTTTGATTTTCAGTATTTCTAATTTGGTATTTAATTGGGGGTTTTCAATTTGCTCTTTTTCTTGCTTTTTCAGCTGTCTGCCCAGATCATTGATCTCCTCTTTCCCTATTTTATTCATGTAGGCATTTAGAGATATAAAACTTCCCCTGAGAATTGTTTCTCTGATTTGTTCTTTGGCCCACTCATTCTTTAGAATTAAATTATTTAGTTTCCAATTAGTTTTTAGCTTATTTTTCCATGGTACTTTATTAAAAATTATTCTTATTGCATATGATCTGAAAAGATTGCATTGACTATTTCTGCTTTTCTGCACTGGATTGTGAGGATTTTATGCCCTAGTACATGGCCAATTTTTGAGTATGTGCCATGTACTTTTGAGAAGAAAGTATATTCCTTGTTATCCCCATTCAGTTTTCTCCAGAGGTCTATCATATGTGCCTTTTCTAAAATTCTGTTTACCTCCTTAACTTTTTTCTTATTTAGTTTGAGGTTAGATTTATCAAGTTCAGAAAGGGGGAGGTTGAAGTCTCCCAATATTATAGTTTTGCTGTCTGATTCTTCCTGTAACTCCCTTAACCTCTCCTCTAAGAATTTGTATGCCTTACCACTTGGTGCATATATGTTAAGTAATGATATTGCTTCATTGTTTATGGTGCCTTTTAGCAGGATATAATGTCCTTCCTTATCTCTTTTAATTAGATCTATCTTTACTTTTGCTTTGTCTGAGATTAGGATTGCTACACCTGCTTTTTTTACTTTAGCTGAAGCACAATATATTTTACTCCAGCCTTTTACCTTAACCCTATGTGTATCCCTCTGTTTCAGATGCGTTTCTTGTAAACAGCATATTGTAGGATTATGGTTTTTAATCCATTCTGCTATCTGCTTCTGTTTTGTGAGAATGTTCATCCCCTGCACATTCAGGGTTATGATTTCTATCTGTGTCTTTTTCTCCATCCTAATTCCCCCTGTTTATGCTTTTATTTCTCCCTTTCCCCTTCTCCTCCTCAACAAAGTTTTGCTTTTGACCGCAGCTTTCCTCAGTTAACCCTCCCTCTTTATTCCCCTCCATTATCTTACCGTTACCCACTTGCTGCTTCTCCTCTCCCTTCTGACCACCCCCCTCCCTTTTTCCCCCCTTACCCTCCCACTTCCCGTAGGACAAGTCAGATTTCTAAACTTATCAGAGTATGTTATTACCTTCTTGAACTAGATCAGATGACAGTAAAGCTCAAATACTGCTCTTCTCCCTCCCTTCTTTCCCTCTACTATAATATGTTTTTGTGCCACTTCATTTGGTGTAATTTACCCTTTTCTACTACCTCCTTACCACTTCCCTTATAGCCCTCCCTTTATATCTCTTATTAATATTTTATATCTTTACATCAGTTAATTTATATCGGCATTCACAACCTATGTATATACCTTTCATTTGTCATAATAGTTGTACCATTCACAAGAATGACTTATATATGTATATGTATACATATATATATATACACACACATATGTATATATATATATATATATATATATATATATATATATATATATATATATATATATATATATATATATATATATATACATAAAAAACATACATAAGATGATATAATCCCACATAAAGATGTAAACAACCTGCCCTTATTGGTTAATAAGGTTTGTGGGATTTTTCCCCCTGGTTACCTTTTTATGTCTTTCTTGAGTTTTGTATTTGGAGATCAAATTTTCCATTGAGTTCTGTCCTTTTCATCAGGAAGGTCTGGAATTCCCTTATGTCATTGAATGTATATCGCCTTGCCTGGAAAATTATGCTTAGTTTTTTTTTTTATTTATATAAATTTCTTTATTTATTTTTAGTTTACCACACATGGTTCTACATAGTCTTGAGTTCCAGTTTTTCTCCCCTCCCTCCCCCCTCCCTCCCCAAGATGGCATGAAGTCTCATATAACTGTCATGTATAACTTCGCATTGAATTAATTTATGCACTAGTCAAGTCGTGGAGAAGAACCTTGACTACTGGAATGAATCATGAGAAAGAAGAAACAGAACCAAAAAAAATATACAGGGAGCTGAGCCAAATATATAGGAATACAAGACATTCCCCAAATGAGAAATGGTCAAAGGATATGAACAGGCAGTTTTCAGAGGAAGAAATTAAAGCTATCTACAGGCATATGGAAAAATGCTCTGGATCACTGCTGATTAGAGAAATGCAAATCAAAACAACTCTTAGATACCACATCTCTCCTGTCAGATTGGCTAAAATAACAAATCAGGAGAATGATAAATGCTGGAAAGGATGTGGGGAAATTGGAACATTGTTACATTGCTGGTGGAGTTGTGAGCTGATCCAGCCATTTTGGGGAGCAATTTGGAACTATGCCCAAAGGGCTATAGAAATGTTCATACCCTTTGACCCAGCAATAGCACTTCTAGGGTTGTATCCCAAAGAAATCATGCAAGCGGGAAAAGGACCCATATATACAAGAATATTTATAGCAGCTCTCTTTGTGGTAGCCAAGAATTGGAAAGCAAAGGGATGCCCATCAATTGGGGAATGGCTGAACAAGCTGTGGTATATGAAGGTGATGGAATACTATTGTGCCATAAGAAATGGGGATGATGCAGACTTCATAACAACCTGGAAAAACCTACACGACATAATGCTGAGTGAGTGGAGCAGAGCCAGGAGAACGTTGTGCACAGCCACAGATATATGGATTCCGTGAGGACCAACCCTGACATACTGCACTTTTCTCAGCAACCTAAGGGACAAGGACAATTCCAGGGGACTCACGATGGAGAATACTATCTTCATCGAGACAAAGAACTGCGAAGTGTGAATACAGATTGAGGCACACTACATGCTCGCCTTTTCTGCTTCTCTTTTGTTTTTGTTTTTGTTTATGTTTTTGGGTTTTTTTTTGGTTCTGTTTCTTCTTTCTCAATTATGCTTAGTTTTGCTGGGTAGTTGATCCATGGTTGTAGTCGCAGCTCCTTTGCCCTTGGGAATACCATATTCCAATTTCTCCTGTCTTTTAATGTGGAAGCTGAGAGATCCTGCGTGATCCTGACTGTAGTTCCCCGATATTTGAATTGCTTCTTTTTGGCTGCTTGCAGTATTTTCTCCTTGAGTTTATAGCTCTGAAATTTGGCTATAATATTTCTTGGTGTTTTCAGTTTGGGATCTCTTTCAGGGGGTGATCGGTGAATTCTTTCAATGACTATTTTGCCCTCTGCTTCTAAGACCTCTGGGCAGTTGTCTTTGATAATTTCTTCGAAGATACTGTCAAGGCTCTTTTTTTCATTGTGGATTTCCGGTAGACCAATAACTCTCAAATTGTCTCTCCTGGATCTATTTTCCAGGTCAGTTGTTTTGCCAATCAGATATTTCACATTTTTTTCTATTTTTTCATTCTTTACATTTTGTTTTATTACTTCTTGGTGCCTCATAGATTCATTAGCTTCCACTTGCTCAAGTCTAATTT
Organism: Trichosurus vulpecula; assembly: GCF_011100635.1. Classification (NCBI taxonomy): domain Eukaryota; kingdom Metazoa; phylum Chordata; class Mammalia; order Diprotodontia; family Phalangeridae; genus Trichosurus; species Trichosurus vulpecula. The sequence goes on from NC_050581.1 coordinate 136,926,859, forward strand.
TGAATAAGTTAGTGTTTACATTTTACTTTTGAGTCTCCTTTTCCAATTGGTTGATTTTGCCTCTCAGGGTGTCCTTTTCTCTCTCTAGATTCTGAATCTCCGTATCGTTTTCACCAATCTTATTCTTTAGGGACTTGATTTCATCAGTGATTTTTTTTCCTTTTTTTCCATATTTTCTTTTAGCTCCCTAATTTGGTTTTTAAAATCCTCCTTTAGCTCTTCCAGCAGTGCTTTTTGGGCTGGAGACCAGTTCATATTAGCTTTTGAGGTATCAGATCTACAGTGTCATTGCTAACCTCTTCTATGTTGATATTTTGATCCTGCCTGTCTCCATAAAAAGAATCTATTGTCCTCGGTGTTTTTGTGTTCTTCTTCATGTTGGTTTGCCTTTTGCTAGCTTTACAACGAATTTCTATCTGTGGGTCTCAGGGTTTCTTATTCTGGGGGTTTGTATCAGGAGGGCAGAGTTTATAATCTCAAAGAGGATCATAAACATGTCTGAAAGGTTCGGAATCGCCGGATATAAGAAACTCTCAAAGTAGAAGGCAGAAGAATCAAAACATTTATTTAGGCTCCACAGTAACCAACCCATGAACCAGCAACCCCATTTTGATATGTTGATCCAAATCTTCCAGGCCCAATAAGTACGCCTTGCAAGAGTAACCAGGAGGCTACAGAGAAGCATGATTGCGTAAAGCAAAATCATGTTTCCCCCTCGATGGTAATAAGATTACCCACTGGCCTGAAGTCTTTGTTCAGCTTCCTCCCGTAGATCAGCTCTGCTACTGGCAGCTCCTGCCTCAGCTGTGTCTGTGTCTGTAACTGTAACTGACGTAACTGTCGTAACTGCCTCTGTAACTGACGATGTAACTGTCGCTGGCTCAAACCGGAAAAGGAAAGAGAAGAATCTTCAAGCTGTCCTCTCCCCTCTTATAGGGTTTTTGACATCATCAAGCTCCGCCCAAATGACCAGGGCCGATTGGTTCCTGAGTTGGCTCCTCCCCCTAGGGTAGACCAGGTTCTGGAGCTAACACCTCCCCTCAGCCAGCCCCATGACTCATCACACAGGAAGTTCTGGTCCTGCCCCGGAAGAGCAAGCCCCAGCGTCCAGGGAAGCTCAATGAGGTAAACTGAGTCATTCAAAGAAAACAAAGGCCATTCTGGTTACACTCCACCCCTTGTTATAGGATACATAATCTAATCAGCCATGTATCCTAGAACATACATTGTGATCCAATTACAAAGGAAACTAAAACATATCATTCATTATAAAGCAAAACATATCATTCAGTGACATTCCCAAACATTGGTTAACGATTCAAATGCGATCCACCCCTAGATCCCAGCAAAATAATCTCTTCAATCAATCATCCCCAAAATAATTATTAATAATTCAAATGTCCACCCCTAAATCCTTGTATCCATTACATAGGATCAATAATATCATAACAATAAAACAACACAGCAAGGATAACACAAAATAAGTAAACAGAACACTATCATCATTTCCACCCCCCTTGAACGATTGGGGCTCAAAATCTTGGGGTGAGGGGTGAAGGTCTCATTTTCCATAGCTTCTTCATGCTGAAATTGGATGTAGAGATGGCCCTGCCCCCAAAAAGTCCCATTCCAGAGGTCATTTCTTTAACGAGCTGGCAGGAATTCCAAGAATGCTACATGCTTAGGCAGTCACCGGAAAGTGCAGGGTGCTTAAGCCTGAAGGAAACAAAACTAGCAACAAGGTTAGCCAAAACAAAGGACAAAAAGAATAGATAAGTATGGACTATAATTCTTCAAATAAAATCATCTCAAGTTTGGTTGAGATTTCAGTTATGCAAAGATCCAACATCAGAGCCAAACTCAGGTGGGAAATGTTTCTTTTCAAAAGGAACATAATGAGGAAGCCAAGAGGATCCCACCCTAGATATAGACTAAGATTGTCCTCCCAGCCTTTCCCCAAATGTACAAGTTTTCATCCGTTGATCACACAAGGTCACCTTCACTCTGAGTGGCTTGTGGGCTTGCAGGAGCAGTTCTTATTTCCCTATTTCTCGTGTTATCAAGTCCTCTATACATTCTGTATAATTCATTGGTTGGAATTCCATCTATCATTTCAAAACCTACCCCTGCTCTCAATAAAGTAGTAAACATTTCTTTCCTTGTTACTCTCCTTTGGCGCCAAGTTTGCTGGTTATTCACCCTTCTCTCTCGAGGAGATCTATCCCTTCCCCAGTCACCTAAGTCATGTAACTGTAAAATCTTATTTATCACTGTTGTAAGACGGCTCCCTACTTCTCCAAGTAATAAATTCAAAATTAGTTGTTTATAAGCAGGGGGAGCTGTCCTAATTATTAAATTCCTATGAGGCAGTTCCATTGAATCATTGTAATATTTGTCTGCAGTTCCTGTCATAATGGCAGTCTTCATTACCTCCTCCTTTAGTCTCATGATACAATCTCTAAGTGAATACCAGGGTCTGTGCTCAGTGGGCCACATAGAATCAGTAGCATATCTCTTATTGCATCCCACAGCGGCTAATGCCAACAGAGTAGTCCTGCTATCACCATCTCCTTGCTGATGATGTTCCCTAAAAGCTTGTTGAACTAGAGGATCATGGCTGATACCTATGAATCTCATGCAGTCTGTCCCATCTACTGATATTCCACCGGCCCCTTGATCACTGAGTCTTACCATCCAAGATATCAATGGTTCTCCTATTCTTTGGCTGAATCTACTCAAAATATCTGTGACCTCTTGCGGTGAGAAATCTTCCTGAATTTCCCTTGTAACTGAATCTTCACCTCGGGTTTCTGTCTTCCTCCTTTGTATGGGTCGAGCTCTTGTCTGATCATTTAACCATCTCCTATTCTCTGTGTGAGGCACATCCTGAACCCCAGTAGTGTTTTGTGCCTCAGCCCCTAACATTGTCTCATTCTCCCCCCACTCACTTCCTCTGCCACCATGGCTAGGACGAAGCAGGCAGTCAGGCTCTTTCTGGGCTGGGTTGAAATGCACTCTGGGCTTTTTTGGTCTCCTGTTGCTCTTAGCCACATTAATAGAAAAGTTCTCATTTGAGTCAGTTTGGTCTCCTGCTATCTGAGATTCCTCTTCTTCCTGTGGGGTAGGAGTGCCCCCATGTCTTTCACTTAATCTCAATCTTTCGTATACTAGCCGGTAGGCTGATAACACTATCCAGCTTTGCCTAGATAGTGATGCCCCTGACTGAATCCCAACTTCTCGTAAACACTTTTCCAAATCCCTAGGATCTCCTCTCCGTAGCCTTGGTTCCCAGTTTTCACAGGGTCCAGCTTTTTTAGCCAATTCTTTTGCTAGGGAGGAATAAAATGGATCCTCCCATCCTGGGATATTCATCTCTTCCTCTGAAATTGTTCTGCTTCTAAATAGAGATCTTATACCTAGCGATCCTGTTCGTGACGCCAAATGTATCAGGAGGGCAGAGTTTATAATCTCAAAGAGGATCATAAACATGTCTGAAAGGTTCGGAATCGCCGGATATAAGAAACTCTCAAAGTAGAAGGCAGAAGAATCAAAACATTTATTTAGGCTCCACAGTAACCAACCCATGAACCAGCAACCCCATTTTGATATGTTGATCCAAATCTTCCAGGCCCAATAAGTACGCCTTGCAAGAGTAACCAGGAGGCTACAGAGAAGCATGATTGCGTAAAGCAAAATCATGTTTCCCCCTCGATGGTAATAAGATTACCCACTGGCCTGAAGTCTTTGTTCAGCTTCCTCCCGTAGATCAGCTCTGCTACTGGCAGCTCCTGCCTCAGCTGTGTCTGTGTCTGTAACTGTAACTGACGTAACTGTCGTAACTGCCTCTGTAACTGACGATGTAACTGTCGCTGGCTCAAACCGGAAAAGGAAAGAGAAGAATCTTCAAGCTGTCCTCTCCCCTCTTATAGGGTTTTTGACATCATCAAGCTCCGCCCAAATGACCAGGGCCGATTGGTTCCTGAGTTGGCTCCTCCCCCTAGGGTAGACCAGGTTCTGGAGCTAACACCTCCCCTCAGCCAGCCCCATGACTCATCACACAGGAAGTTCTGGTCCTGCCCCGGAAGAGCAAGCCCCAGCGTCCAGGGAAGCTCAATGAGGTAAACTGAGTCATTCAAAGAAAACAAAGGCCATTCTGGTTACAGGGTTGTGAGTCTAGAATTATAATCTTCAATTTCCTGACGTGTGGGGGAGGGGTCTGGCTCCCTGGCGTCTCACTCCCTATGGGTGCTCTCCAGCACTTGCTTTTCAGCAATGGCCTCAGCTGTTTGTTGTTTGAGCTGATGTCTGGCACTTCCCCTGGGGGAGCAAGGTTACGTCTGGGCTCCTGGCGTTGACCCCTGCCGACTCTTCCCCTCTGGGACTAATGAACTTCTGCTATTTAACCACTGAAGCCCCACTACTTTCTGCTGTTCTTTTTTTCCCCCCGAGGGATTCTCTGGGTGGGGAGGGGAGGGATTAGAGCTGTTTACCTGGACATTAAGAACTCCTGGAAGTTCAAGAAGTGGCGTTTATTACGTTTGGGCTGCAAACTTCTGGAGACGGTGTGTCATGGGTGGCTGCCTCTCATCGCTTCCACAGACTGCCGTCCTGTGTTGGGAGTCCTGGGGATCTCCACCAGTTTCGGGTGCCCAGCTTTCTCCCAGCCCGTCTCCCACGTGGATTTCCCGGCCAGTCGCTTCCGCCTTGGTCTGGAGCGGCTCTGCACCGAGCACTCTCCGAGCCTACAGGTTCGTGCCTCCGGCCTTTCAGACTCTCCCGGCTCGGAACTTTGCCCCACGCAGACTGCTCACTTTTTCTGACTCTCTCAAATCTGCTCAAATTCACTTTTTTATAGGAATCTGACATACCTTGTGAGAGAGCTCCGGTAAGACGCTGCCTTCACGTGGCCATCTTGGCTCCGCCCCAAGATATTTGACATTGTCTTCCATTTTTTCATTCCTTTGGTTCTCTTTTATAATATCTCAATTTCTCATCAAGTCACTAGCTTCCACTTGCTCCAATCTCATTTTTAAGGTAGTATTTTCTTCAGTGGTCCGTTGGACCTCCTTTTCCATTTGGCTAATTCTACCTTTCAAGGCATTCTTCTCCTCATTGCCTTTTTGAAGCTCTTTTGACATTTGAATTAGTCTATTTTTTAAGGTGTTGTTTTCTTCAGTGTATTTTTCAGTGTTTCTTTGGGTCTCCTTTAGCAACTCATTGACTTGTTTTTCATGGTTTTCTTGCATGCTTCTCATTTCTCGTCCCAATTTTTCCTCTACTTCTCTTACTTGCTTTTCCAAATCCTTTTTGAGCTCCTCCATGGCCTGAGACCAGTTCATGTTTTTCTTGGACACTTTTGGTGTAGTCTCTTGGACTTTGTTGAGTTCTTCTGTCCGTATGGTTTGGTCTTCTTTGCCACCAAAGAAAGATTCCAAAGTCTGAGACTGAATCTGGGTGCATTTTCGCTGCATGGCCATGTTCCCAGCCAATTTACTTGACTCTTGAGGTTTTCGTCAGGGTATGACTGCTTGTAGAGTACAGAGTACTTTGTTCCAAGCTTGAGGGGATGCACTGTTGATTTCAGAGCTATTTCCATAGAGCCAATTCTGCCACCCCAGCACTCTTCCTTCCTCAAGAACCACTAAACCAGACCTGACACAAATCTTCAGCAGTCTCTGCACTCCAGCTCTGATCCGCCACTTAATTCCTCCCACCACGTGAGCCTGGGGCCAGAAGTAACAGCAGCTGTAGCTCTGTAGCTGCACCTCCCCCACTGCCCCTGGGGCAGTGGCCGAACTGCAAACTCTGTGCCCTGCAGCTTTTCCCACTAATCTTCTCCATTGTCTTTGGTGTTTGTGGATTGAGAAGTCTGGTAACTGCCACAGCTCACTGTTTCAGGGTGCTGGGGCCTGTTCTGCCCGGCTCCTGGTCTGGCTGGTCCTGCTGCCTCCCACACTGAGCTCCACTCCCCTCCACTCTGTGCATGATAGACCTCACCCAGCAACCATCCAGGCTGTCCTGGGCTGGATACCTTCTTCCCTCTGCTATTTTGTGGGTTCCACAGTTCTAGAATTTCTTCAGAGCCATTTTTTATAGGTTTTTGGAGGGACATGGTGGGGAGCTCAGGCAAGTCCCTGCTTTCCAGGCTCCATCTTGGCTCCACCCCCAGAAGTCCCCGTCCTTTCTTTAGTAGATTGTTTTTAGGAGTTGCTTTATGCAAAGACATATTCATTACCAAATGCCTAGCTTTCTGATAATAAACTACTTGTAGTTATCTGGTTATTATCAGTTATTAAACTACTATTACCAGAGGTAAACTATTTGGAACTTGGCTATGTGAGTCATTACATCACATATAACCAATCTGTCACTTGTTCCACACTATGGATTTGAACCATTTGGTAGGATTTAGCACAGCTTGATAGAATCTAGCAGACAATTTCTTTTCATTCATGACAGTTGTCAATAAATTCATTTGCACATTGTATAACCTGATTGTGTTGATATTCATTAAGTAAGACAATGTAGTCAGCCTTAGATGTGGGATTTCTTACTCCCAAACCTGTGTTAGTTCATCCACACCAAGGTGTTTTGATACACGCCTAGAACTGATAATAGATGAATTCTTTATATGTTCATCAGGACATCTAGTTTCATGGTTGAAATTCAGATCAAATCTGAAATGGCAAAAATTATGACAAATGCCAGAAATTGTATATATTTGTGGGAATAAATGTCATTATCCAAAAGAGAAAATAATAGTAATTCACTGTATAATAGGTGTTTGTTAAAATAAATGATAATAATGAGCACTTACCTAATGCTTTAAGGTTTGCCAGGGACTCTATATCTTTTATGTCATTTGGTCCTCCCAACATCCTTTTGAGGTATTATTATGAAGTCCCATTTTATATATGAGGAAACTGAGGTAAAAAAGGTGGTGTGATTTGCTAATGGTCACACACATCTAGTAAGTGTCTGAGTCTGGCCACGTAGTCACGTCTTCCTTTCTTAAAGTCCAATAACCACTGTGCCATCTTACTGCCTATAACAAGTATGTGTGAAATGAAACAAAAGCACTCCATTCTTTCTCTTATACACCTTTTTAAAATATCCCTGAACTCTCCTCCCACCAATTATGCTGTATGAAGTGTAGAGGAAAATAAGTGAGGAATTCAAAGAAAAAATGGGATTAATAAAATGATGATAAAGTTGATAGCTAATATTAATATGGCACTTTTATTGGCACACATGCATACATTGTATGCATGTTATATAACATACACATGTATGCATGTTACACATATGGCCAGGTGTGTGTATGTATTCTCCTCATAGAACCACTGTGAGGAAGGTACTTTTATTACATGAGATAGGAATGTAGGTGTAAAGTTAATTTATGCAACCAGGCTAAAAAGAAATTCAATTGACATATGTATTTCTTAAATGGAATGACAGTAGCTAAGGACAGATACATTTCTCTGACTGCATTGGCAAATTAAAATTCTGAATCACAAATAGGAAAAATTAGGAGAGTAATAAGAACCAATTTCTTAATAAAAAGGCAATTAAGCAATATAGTAAAAGTCCTACCCAATGAACTAAGTGCCATCTTTAGAAGTATTCATAAGCATATCTTTCCTCAGGCTGAGATATTAAGTACCTTTGAGCTTGATATCTATTTTTCTCAAGTGAAAATAACCTAGTCAAATGAGTTATTTCAGCCCCTTCTGGATGTCATACCCTTCTAACCTCATTAGGTTCATTTTAGCCCTTTTCCTCAATTGTTATATTCCTTTCAAATATCTTCAAGGGCATTCTCACTTTCCCTGTATCTCCCTGTCAAACTAAAAAGGAATCTAAAAAATTTACCCTTTGAATGAATTATTTGTCTTGTGAATTATTTTCTTTTTTGGATAATGACATTTATTCCCACAAATGTATTCAATTCATGGTATTGTCATGATTTTTGAAATTTCAGATTGGATCATCTTGCAGGTACTTGTGTGTGTGGTTTTTTTGGGTATCTAATTGCATAATTAAATGTTCTAGTCATGGAAATTTTAGGAAATAAGGGCAGGTGAAGAAGAATTGAGGGAGCAGATAGGACCATGAAAAATGTAGTATATATTGGAAAACATATAATTGCTTTTGGCATCAGAAGACTTAGGTTTAAACCTAGACTTTATTCTTTATTAACAGTGCTAACTTTTACAAGTCATTTATGTTCTCTAAGGCCTCAGTTTTCAAATCTAAAATAAAGGAAGTGGGATTGATTGATCTATAAGGTTTCTTTGGTTTCTATATCCTGGGATCTGACAACTTTACCTTGCTTCTAAAATTTTGCTGTGACTAAATTTGTGGCCTTGAAGGTAAACTTTCTTTCCCCCAGATAAGACCTGTACCAGAAAGGATACTAGAAACTCTCATACAACCTTTCCCTTGTAATTTTTCCTTTTCCTTAACCATCACTCCTCTACATTTGTACTTTTCTCCCAGGTCACAGAAGCCAGCAATCCAGTGCCAGTTCTCATTGTAACCTTTCTCCATCACCCTTTGTCACCACCATATTTCTTTAGTCTTTTTTCTCCCTCACGTTAGTGATATGAGTCTGAGGCTTTTTACTGGTCAAAAAACAGCAACAAACAATTAGGCTTTGATGTTTAATAGATTCATAATTGTAACAGAAATGTAGGCCACATGTATTTCCTACGTGTACGTCTCATTTGCCCACTCTTGCATAATCCCCTTGCTTGCTCCTTGTCTCCTCTAATTTCATGTATATTTCTGGGAGAACATAGGCAACATTCATGGTAGGGATGAGGATGTTCTCATGTAAATCTATTTACTATACTATTTCATCAAAAAGTATTTTTTCCTTTCTTGAACTAATTGAGTCTTGGCTGACAAGAGAAACATAGACATATTTCTGGAGGCTCATGAGCTCTGGTTTGGAGTGGGAGTGAATGTAGAATAAAAGATAACTTTGTAACTGGAGAAGCTAGTATGTCAACACTGTATGAGAAAAGGAGGTAAGATAAGATCTATATTAAAATAATTCTTCATTAAGACCACAGGAACTCAGCCTACAGGAGTAAAAAGCAGTTGTTCAAGGATCTTTCAAATACTTACAATAGCAATTGAATACCATTAATCGTGTTGGTATCAAGATGGCAAAATAAACAAAGCACTTAATTGAGCTCTCCTAACATTTCCCTATAAACAACTTTAAAATAAGGCCTCTAGTTCAATTCTGGAGCAGCAGAGATGAAAAAAAAAAACATAGTGAGACATTCTTTCTGCCCAAAATAATGTAGGAGGACAGAAAGAGAGATCTCTCACATGGGGGGAAGAAACTGTCCAGAAGGCCATGTGGATGAAACATCAAGGGTGGGAGTAGATGGTGGTGACAGAAGCAACAGTAGCTTCAGAAGCTTTCAAGCCAGGGATCATAAGGAGAACTGGCAACTGGTCAGAAAGCAATTACAAGGAACCTCAGAGCTTGCCCTAAGACACAGAATCAGATTCTGGTTGGCAGCTCCATTGTCTATATACATTTCTTGTTTATAATTCAAAAGCAGAGAGGAACAAATTTGGTCAAAGGGAAATGGGAACCTTGAGAGGTAGTATCACTTTTGGCTCCAAAGGCTCAAGGAACTGAGGAACAGTTATCTCAAGAGAGGAGGGACTCTGAGGAGCAGTATGAATTATATCAAGAAATCAGGAGCCCTTCCTAAATAAGGATCAGAGTGTAGATTAAGAGAGTAGTTACTCCACCTCCCCTCAGATTACACCATCTTGGAAGCACTAAAAACATGCAAACCCATAGAATTAGCTCTAAAATGGCAGTCGAAAAGCCTGAAGGTTCATAAAGAGCCCTTCTTCCCCCACCCCCACCATGATGGGAGCAGAGGTGAGTTGTCATTGTAGGGGGGAGGTATTCATTCTCATAACATAAAGTTCAAAATAAAGAAATAGGATGGAAAAGGAGCAAAGCACAAAAGGAGACCAAAAAAACAACTATGGTGACAGGGAAGATCATGATACAAACTGTTAAAACAGCTACAATCAAAGGCTCAGAGAAAAGGTGTGAATTCCAAAAGGAATTCATGGAAGAGCTATTTTTTATTTCAAAATTAGAGTGGTAGAAGAAAAAATACCTAAATAAATAAAAGCAAAGGAAGAAAATTATGAAAAAGATGATTAATAGTTTTGTAAAGAAGGCACAGAAAATATTAAAGAAAATAATCCCTTAAAACAATTAGGCAAAAGAAAAATGAGGTATAAATGCTAACTGAAGAAAATAATTCCTTAATTGGAATTGGGCAAATGAAGTGAAAAAACTCTATGAGACAACAAGAAAGAATCAAACAAATTCAAAAGATTGAGAAAAGATAGAAGAAAATGTTAAATATCTCAATGGAAAATAATTATCTGGAAAATATATTGAGCAGAAATAATTTTGGGATTATTGGACTAATGCAAAGACATAATTAAAAAAAACTGAACAATATAACTCTCATATATATATATAAACATATATATGTTATACATATGTCTATACATGTGTGTATATATGTGCATATGTGTATACATACATATATATGTATATATTTGTGTATACACACATATATCTATATGTGTGTATGTATATACACATATACATATATGTGTATATATGTATGTATATATACATATACATACATACATACATATACACACACACACACATATATACCCATACATATATAGGAAAACTCCTGGTATCCTAGAACCAGAGAATAAAATAGAAAATAAAATAATCTATGAATCACTAGATGAAAGAGATACAAAAATTAAAACTCCTAGCAATTGTATAGCCAGATTTCGGAGCTCCCTGGTCAAAGATAAAACGTTTCAAGCAGCAAGAAAAAAAAATATCCAAATGCCATGGAGGAACACACGCATTTAACATTTGCCATGTTAAAGAAATGGGAGAATTGGAATATAATATTCTGTATGGAAAAAGGAACTGGAATTTAAATCAAGAACAACCTACCAAGGAAAACTTAGTGTAATCCTGCAAGGGAAAAATGTAAATTTAACAGAGGATTTCCAAGTATTTTAATGAACAAAAACAGACCACAATACAACATCTGAAAATTCAAATATAAGACTCAAGAAAAACATAAAATGTTATACATGAAAGAAAAACCTTAAGGGACTCAAAAAGGTTAAATTGTCTGTCTCTCTATATGGAAAGATGACACATGTATCTCCTAAGAACTTTATCATTATCAGGATAGTTAGAGTAGAACAAGGGTACAGGAATGAATCAATTATATTGAGAAGATGTAAGAAAAATGAAGTGAGAAATAGAAACACCCTAGGAGAAGGAAAAATACAGGAAGAATGGGGAAAATTATCACAAATTAAAAAGGTGTACAAGGAAGATCTTTTACTGTGGAAAGTAAATGATTGGATCAAGTCAGACAATGCTTAAATCAAACACAGCTAAATATGTTCCAGTAGTCGAAAACAGGTAGATAGACAGATAGATACATAGATACATAGATAGATGGATAGATAGACATATACACACATACATACATATCAACAATTGCTAATTGAAATCTATCTTACAAAACAGGCAAGCAGGAAGGGAAGGAGAAAAGACAAAGGGGAGAATGAAAATCAAGGGCAGAGAAAAGAAAGCAGTGATCAGAACAAAACTAGACTTTAGAGGAGGGACATGATAAAAAAAGAGAGAAAGGATAAATGGAAGAGAGTAGGATTGAAAGAAATTCACACTTCATAATAATAACTGTGAATATGAATGGAATGAACTCTCCCATCCAACAGAAGTGAATAACAGAACGGATAAGAAACCAGAAACCAACAAAATGTTGTATAAAAGAAGTGCACCTGAAATAGAGAGACATACAGAGTTTAAATGAGGGCTGGAAAAGAATCTATTGTACTTCAACTGAAGTAAAAAAAGGCAAGAGAAGTGTATAATGCCAGACAAAGCAAAAGAAAAAAATACATCTAATTTAAAAACATAAGCAGGGAAAATGCATTTTGCTAAAAGGTACCATAGACAATAAAATAATAGCAATTCTAAGCATATATACACCAAATTTTACAGCATCCAAATTTTTAGAGTTAAATGAATTACAGATGCAAATAGACATTAATATAATCTTAGGGGGGACCTCAAATTTCCCCTTTATAAAATAACTAAGAAAGAAGTCAAGGAGATGAATAGATCTTAGAAAAGTTGGCTAGAATAGATCTCCAGAGAAAACTGAAGGGGAACAGAAAGGTCCATAACGTTTCTTCCCCATTGTACATTGCACCTTCAGAAAAATTAATCAAACATTAGGTCTTAGAAATCTCACAACCAAATCCAGAAAAAGTAGAAAGATTAAATTCTGCCTTTTCAGACAATGATGCAATAAAATTGTATTTAATAAAGGGCCATGGAAGCATAGACTAAAAGCTAATTGTAAACAAAATAATCCAATCCTAAAGCATGAGGGCCAAATAACAAAATATAGGAAGAATCAATAATTCCATTTTATTATTATTTTATTTTCTTTCTTTAACTTATTTTTTTAATTTTTAGTTTACAACAATCAGTTCCACCAGTCCTTGAGTTCCAAATTTTCTACCCTCACCCCACGCCCCCAAAGACAGCATATAGGTTCTATCTATACCTTCACATTAAATTTATTTTCACAATAATCAAGTTGTAAAGAAGAGATATAACCAACGTAATGAACCATGAGAAAGAAGAAACAGAACGAGAGAGCGAGAGAGTGAGAGAGAGAGAGAGAGAGAGAGAGAGAGAGAGAGAGAGAGAGAGAAGAGAGAGAGAATATAGTTTGCTTGAATCTGCATTGAGACTCCATAATTCTTTCGCTGGATATGGATAGCTTTCCCCATCATGAGTATTTTGAAGCTGTCTCAGAACCTTGTACTGCTGAGAAGAGCGAAGTCTATCAAAGTCAGTCATCATGTGTGTCTGCTTTCATGTATAATGTTCTCCTGTTTCGGCTCTCTTCACTCAACATTAGATCATATAAGTATTTCTAACTTATTATGAATTACTCCATTCCTCATTTCTTACAGCACAATAGTATTTCATTACATTCATATACCACAACTTTTTTGGCAGTTCCCAATTGATGAGCATCGCATTGGTTTCCAATTCTTCACAACCACGAAAAGAGCTGCTTTAAATATTTTTGTACATAGGAGTCTTTTTCCCATTTGTTTGACCCCTTTGGGACTGGCCTAGAAGTGGTATTGCTGGGTCAAAGGGCATGCATATTTTTAAAGCCTTTTGGACATAGTTCAAATTGTTCTCCAGAATGGCTGGATCTGTTCAGAACTCCACCAACAATACAATACTGTTGCTATTTTCCCACATCTTTTCCAACATTTATAGTTTTCCTGTTTGGCATGTTAGCAAATCTTACAGGAGAAATGTGGTACTAAGAGTTGTTTTGATTTGCATTTTTCTGATCAATAGTGGTTTAAAGTATTTTTCACACACACACACACACACACACACACACACACACACACATCTTTAAATTCTTCCTCTGAAAACTGCCTGTTCATATTCTTTGACCATTTATCAATTGGTGAATGACTTGTATTCTGTTTTTATTTTTTTTATTTTTAATTTAAATTAATTTATTTAACATATTTAGTTTTCAGCATTGATTTTCACAAGAGTTTAAATTACAAATTTTCTCCCCATTTCTACCCTCCCCCCCACTCCAAGATGGCATATATTCTTGTTGCCCTGTTCCCCAGTCAGCCCTCCCTTCTATCACCATACTCCCCTCCCATCCCCTTTTCCATTCCTTTCTTGTAGGGCAAGATAAATTTCTACGCCCCATTGCCTGCATATCTTATTTTCTAGTTGCATGCAAAAACTTTTTTTTTGTTTTTGAACATCTGTTTTAAAAACTTTGAGTCCCAAATTCTCTCCCCTCTTCCCTTCTCACCCACCCTCCCTAAGAAGTCAAGCAATTCAACATGGGACACATGTGTATCATTATGTATAACCCTTCCACAATACTCCTGTTATGAAAGACTAAGTATATTTTGCTCCTTCCCGACCCATCCCCCTTTATTTAATTTTCTCCCTTGGTCATGTCCCCTTTAGAAAGTGTTTGTTTTTGCTTACCTCCACCCCCATCTGCCCTCCCCTCCATCATCCTCCCCTTTTTTTATCTTCCTCCCTCTTCTTTCCTGTGGGGTAAGATACCCAATTGGGTATGTATGGTATTCCCTCCTCAGGCCAAATCTGATGAGAGCAAGGTTCACTCATTCCCCCCTCACCTGCCGTCTCCCCTCCTCCCACAGAACTGCTTCCTCTTGCCACCTTTATGTGAGATAATCCACCCCATTCTATCTCTCCCTATCTCCCTCTCTCAGTATGTTGCTCTCTCATCCCTTAATTTCATTTTATTTCTTTTAGATATCTTCCCTTCATCTTCAACTCACCCTGTGTCTGCTCTCTCTCTCTCTTTTACATATATATATATATATACATATATATATATATATGTATGTATACACACACACACACACACACACACACACACACACACATATATTAGGAAGGCAGACTTTATGACTTCAAAGAGAATCTCATATGTGCCTGAAAGGTTTGGAACTGCAGGATATAAGGAATTCCCTAGGCGGAAGGCAGGGGAACTAAAGTATGTATTTACACTCCACAGTAACAGGCCCACAAACCAGGGTCCCAATTTTGATATTTTGATCAAAAGCTTCCAGGCCCAATAAGTCCACCTCACAAGAGTAACCAGGAGGCCACAGAGAAGCAAGATGGTATAAGACAAAATCGTATACATGCTTCCCCTCTACGGTAAGAAGATTACCCAGTGGCCTCCAGTCCTTACTCAGCACTCCTTGCTACACATGGGTCAGCTCTGCACCCGCAGCTCAGCTTCGGCTGTAGGCATCTCTGGCTCCAACCAGAAAAGGAAAAGGGGTCTTAAAACTGTCCTCTCCCGTCTTATATATATATATATATATATATATATATACACACACACACACATATATATGTGTGTGTGTGTGTGTGTGTATGTATATATATATATATATATATATATATATATATATATATATGCATATTCCCTTCAGCTACTCTAATACTGAGGTCTCATGAATCATACTCGTTATCTTTCCATGTAGTAATGTAAACAAAACAGTTCAACTTTAGTTAGTCCCTTTCAATTTCTGTTTCTTCATTACCTTTTCATGCTTCTCTTGATTCTTGTCTTTGAAAGTCAAATTTTCTATGCAGTTCTGGTCTTTTCACTGAGAAAGCTTGAAAGTCCTCCATTTTATTGAAAGTCCATATTTTGCCTTGGAGCATAATACTCAGTTTTGCTGGGTAGGTGATTCTAGGTTTTAATCCTAGCTCCATTGACCTCTGGAATATCATATTCCAAGCCCTTCGATCTCTTAATGTAGAAGCTGCCAGATCCTTGGTTATTCTGATTCTGTTTCCACAATATTCAAATTGTTTCTTTCTGGCTTCTTGCAGTATTTTCTCCTTGATCTGGGAGCTTTGAAATTTGGCAACAATATTCCTAGGAGATTTCTTTTTGGGATCTATTTGAGGAGGCGATCTGTGGATTCTTTCAATTTCTATATTGCCCTGTGGCTCTAGAATATCAGGGCAGTTCTCCTTGATAATTTCTTGAAAGATGATATCTAGGCTCTTTTTTTGATCATGGCTTTCAGGTAGTCCAATAATTTTTAAATTATCTCTCCTGGATCTATTTTCCAGGTCAGTGGTTTTTCCAATGAGATATTTCACATTGTCTTTCATGTTTTCATTCCTTTGCTTCTGTTTTATAATATCTTGATTTCTCATAAATTCACTAGCTTCCACTTGCTCCAATCTAATTTTTAAAGTAGTATTTTCTTCAGTGGTCTTTTGGGCCTCCTTTTCCATTTGGCTAATTCTGCCTTTCAAGGCATTCTTCTTCTCATTGGCTTTTTGGAGCTCTTTCGCCATTTGAGTTAGTCTATTTTTTAAGGCGTTGTTTTCTTCAGTTTATTTTTCAGTAATTTTTTGGGTCTCCTTTAGCAAATCATTGACTTGTTTTTCATGGTTTTCTTGCATCCTTCTCATTTCTCTTCCCAAGTTTTGCTCTACTTCTCTAACTTGCTTTTCCAAATCCTTTTTGAGTTCTTCCATGGCCTGAGATCAGTTCATGTTTTTCATGGAGGTTTCTGTTCTAGGCTGTTTGACTTTGTTAACTTCTTCTCTCTGTATGTTTTGGTCTTCTTTGTCAACAAAGAAAGAATGCAAAGTCTGAGACTGAATCTGGTTGCTTTTTCACTACCTGGCCATATTCCCAACCAACTAACTTGACCCTTGAGGTTTTCAGTGGGTTATGACTGCTTGTAGACTAAAGAGTTCTAGGTTCCATGTTTGGGGGGGATGTGCCAGCTCTGCCACACCAGCACTGTTCCTTCCCCAAGAACCCCCAACCCGGACTGGTCTTAAATCTTCAGCAGGTTGTGCACTCCTGCTCTGATCCACCACTTAATTCCTCCCACCACGTGGGCCTGGGACCAGAAGCAACCGCAGCTGTAGGTGCCCCACGTCTGCTGCCCCCTGGGCTGGTAGCCGAACTGCAAACTCCTTCCACTCCCGCAGCTTTTCCCACTAACCTTCTCCACTGTCTTTGGTGTTTGTGGGTTGAGAAGTCTTGTAACTGCTGCAGCTCACTGATTCAGGATGGTAGGGCACATTCTGCCTGGCTCCTGGTCTGGTTGGTCTGCGCTGCTCACGCTGGGCTCTGCTGTGCTCTGCTCCCAGCTCCCAGCTCCCAGCTCCATGTGGGATAGACCTCACCCAGAGACCATCCAGGCTGTCCTGGGCTGAAGCCCTGCTTCCCTCTGCTCTTTTGTGGGTTCTGCCATTTTAGAATTGGTTCAGAGCCATTTTTTATAGGTTTTTGGAGGGACTCAGCAGGGAGCTCATGGTAGTCCCTGGTTTCCAGCTGCCATCTTGGCTCCACCCCTCTTCATGACTTGTATTCTTAAAAAAATGACTCAGTTCCCTGTATATTTTACAGATGAGGCATTCGTCGGAGACACTAGTTATAAAAATTCTTTCCCAATTTTCTGCTTCATTCCTAATCTTGGTGGCATTAACTTTGTTTGTACAAAAACTTTTCAACTTAACATAATGAAATTTATCCATTTTGCATTAAGTAACTCTCTTTATCACTTGTTTGGTCATAAGTTCTTCCCTTCTCCATAAATCTGACAGGCAAATTATTACCTTCTCTCCCAATTTGCTTATAGTATCAGCATTTATATCTAAATTGTGACCCCATTTTGACTTTATTTTGGTATTCTGTGTAAGATATTGGTTTATGCCCTGTTTCTGCCATACTATTTTCCAGTTTTCCCAGCAGTTTTTGTGAAATAGTAAGTTTTTATACCAGAAGCTGGACTCTTTGTGTTTATCAAAGAGTTGATTACTATAGTCCTTGACTATTGTGGCTTGTGTACTTTACCTCTTCCACTGATTTACCACTCTATTTCCTAGGCAGTACCAAGTAGTTTTGATGACTGCTGCTTTATAATACAGTTTAATATCTGGTATGGCTAGGCCACCTTTCTGAGCATTTCTTTTCCTTAGTTCTCTTGATATTCTGGACCTTTTGTTCTTCCAGATGAATTTTGTTATTATTTTACCCAGCTCTGTAAAATAATTTTTGGTAGTTTGCTTGGTATGGCACTGAATAAGTAAATTAATTATTGTAAAATTGTCATTTTTATTATATTAGCTCAGCCCAACCATGATCAACTGATGATTTTCCATTTATTTAGATCTAAATTTATTTGTGTGACATGTGTTTTGCAATTGTATTCATATAGGTCCTGTATTTATCTTGGCAGTTAGAGTCCCAAATATTTTGTAGTGTCTACAGTAACTTCAAATGGGATTTCTCTTTCTATTTCTTGCTCTTGGGCTTTGTTAGTAATATATAGGAATGCCAAGGATTTGTGTGGGTTTATTTTATATCCTGCAGCTTTGCTGCAGTTATTATTTCAAGTAGTTTTTACTTGATTCTCTAGGATTCTCTAAGTAAATCATCATATCATCTGCAAAGAGTGATAACTTAGTTTCTTCTTCACCTAATTCCTTAAATTTCTTTTCCTTTTCTTATTGCTGAAGCTAACATTTCTAGTAGCAAATTGAATAATAGGGATGATAATGGACTTGTTTCACACCTTGCTTCACCCCCATTCTTATTGGAAATGCATCTGTCTTATCCCCATTACATACAATTCTTGAAGACAGTTTTAGGTAGATACTACTTATCCTTTTAAGAAAGATTCCATTTATTCCTATGCTTTCTAGTGTTTTAATAGGAATGGGGGTTGTATTTTATGAAAAGTTTTTTTTTTCCTGCATGTATTGAGATAATCATATGGTTTCTGCTAGTTTTGTTATTGATACAATCAATTATCCTGATAGTTTTTCTAATATTGAACCTGCTTGCATTCCTGGAATAAATCCTACCTGGTCATAGTGTGTCATTCTCATAAGTTGATGTAATCTTTTGCCAATATTTTATTTAACATTCTTGCACCTGTATTCATTAGGGAATTTAGTCTATAATTTTCTTTCTTTCTTTTGGCTCTCCCTGGTTTAGGAAGTATTACTATATTTTTATCATAAAAATAATTTCTCAGCATTCCTTCCTCACCTTTTTTCCCAAATAGTTTATAAAAGATTGGAATTAATTATTTTATAAATGTTTGATGGAATTCACTTGTAAATCCATCTGTCCCTGGCTATTTTTTTTCCTAGAGCGTTCATTGATGGCATGTTCAATTTCTTTTTTTGACGTGGAGTTATTTGACTATTTTATTTCCTCTTTTGTTCATCTGGGAAATTTATGTGTTTGTAATTATTCATCCATTTACCTAAGATTGTCAAATTCATGGGCATGCAATTAGACAAAATCATTAGTAATTATTGTTTTAGTTTCCTCTTCATTGGAGGTGAATTCATCCTTTTCATTTTTGATATTGATAATTTGTTTTTCTTCTTTCTTTTTTTTAAATCAAATTGACCAAAGGTTTATCAAATTTATTGTTTTTTTTTCATAAAACCAACTCTTAGTTTTATTCATTAGTTCAAGAGTTTTCTGGATTTCAATTTTATTATTCTCTCCTTTGGTTTTAAGTATTTCTAATTTGGTATTTAATTGGGAATTTTCAATTTGTTTTTTTTCTACCCTTTTCCATTGCAGGCCCAATTCATTGATCTCCTTTTTCTCTATTTTATTCATGTAAGCACTTAGAGATATAAAACTTCCCCTAAGAAATGCTTTTCCTGCTTCCCATAATTTTTTTTTTATTTTTTCCCATTATTGTCATTCTCTTGAATGAAGTTATTGATTATTTCTATGATTTGTTCTAAGATCCATTCATCCCCTAGGATTAAATTATTTAGTTTCCAATTAATTTTTATTCTATCTTTCCATGGTCCTTTATTACAAATAATTTTATAGTGTCGTGATCTGAGAAGGATGCATTGACTACCTCTTCCTTTCTGCAGTGGATTGTGAGGTATTTATGCCCTAGTATATGGTCAATTTTTGTATATGTGCCATGTACCACTGAAAAAAGTGTATTCCCTTATATCCCTTCCCTTCTCCAGAGGTCTTTCATATCTACCTTTTCTCAAATTCTATTCACCTCTTTAACTTCTTTCTTGTTTGTTTCGAGGTGAGATTTATCAAGTTCAGAGAGAAGGAGGTTGAGGTCCCCCACTAGTATAGTTTTGCTGTCTGTTTCTTCCTATCAGTCACTTAGCTTCTCCTCTAAGAATTTGGATGCTGTACCACTTGGTGCATACATGTTAAGTAAGGATGTTACTTCATTATCTATGGTGTCTGTTGCCAGGATATAGTTTCCTTACTTATCTCTTTTAATTAGATCTATCACTGTTTCTGCTTTGTCTGAGATTAGACTTGCTACCCCCGTTTTTTTTAACTTCAGCTACAATATAATATATTCTACTCCAGCCTTTTACCTTCACTGCGTCCGTATCCCCCTGTTTCTTGCAAACAACATATTGTAGGATTATGGTTTATAATCCATTCTGCTATCCAACTCCATTTTATTAGAACACTCATCCCATTCACATCCACAGTAATGATCACTATCTGTGTCTATTTCTCCATCCTTTCTTCGCTCCCCTGCTTATGTTTTCATTTCTACCTTCTCCCTTCCCCTCCTCAAAAGACTTTTGCTCTTGACCACTGGCTCCCTCAATTTTCCCTCCCTATGTGGCCTTCTCCCTTATCTTATGCTTTTCCCTTACTTCTTCTTCCCTCTCTTCTAAGTACCTCCCCTTTTCTTCCCCTTTCACCTCCTACTGTCTCTGGGGAAAATTTGATTTCTATGCTTAACATTATGTTATTCCCTCCTTGAATCAAAACTGATGAGACTAAAGCTCAAATATTGCTCTTATCCCTCCCTTCTTTCCCTCTACTATAATATGTTTTTATGCCTCTTCATGTGATATATTTTACCTTTCTGTGCCTTTCCTTACTTCTTCTACCATTACAGTCCCTTTGCACCCCATAATTATTTTTTGTGTATCATCACATCAGTTAATTAATACCCACATCCTCTGTTCCTCTGTATATATGTGTGTGTATATATATATATGTATGTATGTATATATGTATATGTATATATGTATATATATACATTTATATATACACACATATATATACATATACACATATACATATACACACACATATTTATATGTATACACACATATGTATATATGTATGTATATTCCCTTCAACTACCCTAATACTTAGGTCTCATGAGTTACAAATATCATCTTTCCATATGGGAATGTAACCAAAACAGTTTAACTTTAGTAGGTCCCTTATGATTTAAATTTCCTGTTTACCTTTTCATGCTTCTCTTGATTTTGTTTTGGAAACTGAAATTTTCAATTCAGATCTGATCTTTTCTTTTTCATGAATGCTTGAAAATCCTCTATTTTATTGAAAATCCATATTTTGTCATGGAATTCTATATTCAATTTTGCTGGGTAGGTGATTCTTCATTTTAATCCTAGCTCCATTGACCTCTAGAATATCATATTCCAAGTCCTGCAATCCCTTAATGTAGAAGCTGCTAGATCTTGTTTAATCCTGATTGTGTTTCCACAATACTCAAATTGTTTCTTTCTTGTTGCTTGCAATATGTGTCCTTGACCTGGGAACTCTGAAATTTGGCTATAATATTTCTAGTTTTCTTCTTAGGATCTTTTTCAAGAGGCGATCAGTGGATTCTTTCAATTTCTATTTTACCCTTTGGTTCTAGAATATCAGGGCAGTTTTCCTTGATAATTTTCCCACTGACCTGCTAAGATGTCTTTGGTGTTTGTGGATTGAAAAGTCTGGTAGCTGCCATAGCTCAGTGATTCTGGGGCTTCTGATTTTTTTTAATGTAGAAGCTACAAAGTTCTGTGTGATCCTGACTGTAGTTCCACGTGTATTGGTAAACAAAGTGGGCTCTTAGCACTCAGTTCAACCAAGTGCCTTGAAGAATTTGGCCTTTGTTTCCTTGATTAGATTTGGGAGTCCTTGGTGACATCCTTTCCTCAGGGGAGGGCCCAGCTTACACATGAGTTTAAGTGACATGCTTGGGACTTCAGAGGCTTTTAGACCACATGGGTTTAAGTCGCCTCTTTGTGACGATCCTAAGTCAAGTGGGTGAGTCGCTGTGGCAATTCTAGGTCATGTGGGTGTTGCATGTGTGACTCACTGTTGACCCTGAAAATGATAGGGTTGGCTTTCTCTGTTTTGGAGATCTTACCCACAGCAGTGGTGGCATCTGTGACTCTGGGGCAGCCCTTGTCATGTACTCCCAGGCTGAACCTAGATATTGGCAACTATGAATTGTATTTGGTCTGTCTGTCTATGTTTGTAATTTGTTTTCTCCAAAGTTCAGGGTGCTGGAATTTTCCCCTGAACTAAGTGAATGGTATTTGTATGCTGAATTAAAGCAAGCTTATCAACCCCTTAACATTGCTTTCCTTACTAAAGCAGATCAAAAGAACCTGGGATTTTGCAGCATGTTGCTAAGATGCTAGTAGTGTGCTTGTTGTTGGGCTTGTGTTGGTTTTTCACCACCACAGCAGCTGCTAGCTGGATTGTTGAAACACCATGATATTTGTTTTGTTTCTTTCTGGCTACTTGCAATATTTTCTCCTTGACCTGATAATCCTGGAATTTGGCTACCATATTCCTTAGAGTTTTTAATTTGGGATCTCTTTCAGGGAGTGATTGGTGGACTCTTTTGATGACTATTTTGCCTTATGGTTCTGGGACCTTAGGACAGTTTTTCTTGCTGGTTTCTTGAAGGATACTGTCCAGGCTCTTTTTTCATCATGGCTTTCTGGTAGATCAATAATTCTTAGATTATCTCTCTTGGATTTGTTTTTAGGTCACTTGTTTTTCCATTGAGATATATAGATTTTCTTCTATTTTTTTTTCATTCTTTAGATTTTGTTTGTTGGCTTCTTGATGCCTTAAAGAGTCATTAGCTTCTGCTTGTCCAATTCTAATTTTTAACAAACTGTTTTCATTGATTAGCTTCTGTCCCTCTTTTTCTATTTGGCTGATTTTACTTTTTAAGGAGTTATTTTCTACCATTAGGTTCTCCTTACGCATTTTACTTTCTCATTTTCCATTTTACTTTTTAAAGATTTGTACTCATCACTGCTTTTTTTCCACTTGGTGCACTGTATTTTTAAATTTTTCTTTTACCTCTCTAATTTGGCTTTTAAAATCCTCCTTGGGCTCTTTTTGGGCTTAATACCAGTTCGTATTCCCTTTTGAGTTTTCAGATGTGGGTATAGTGTCAATATTGTCCTTTTCTGAATTCATATTTTGTTCTTCCCTGGTCCCAAAGTAATATCATATGGTCTTTTCTTTTCTAGTTTGCTTTTTCATACTGATTTCATTTTCCTTGCTTTTAAAGTCAATCTCTGCTTCTGGGGCACAGGCGGCTCTGTCCCAACTTCTTGTGCTGGGAATTAGGAGCCTGCTTACTGGCTTTATGTGCTATGGCCTCTAGAGTCAATTTCATCAAAGAAAATGATAA
The DNA here is from genome assembly GCF_011100635.1 of Trichosurus vulpecula. Classification (NCBI taxonomy): domain Eukaryota; kingdom Metazoa; phylum Chordata; class Mammalia; order Diprotodontia; family Phalangeridae; genus Trichosurus; species Trichosurus vulpecula. The sequence continues at coordinate 136,950,061 of NC_050581.1, forward strand.
CAATGATTTCACATAGCAAAATTCACATGAATCAACCAAAGCAATACTTAGGAGAAAATTTATTTCTCTAAATGCATATATGCATCAATAAAAGAAAGGAAAAAAAATCAATGAATTTGACATGCAACTAAAAAATAGAATAGGACAAATTAAAAATCCCAAATTAGGGAGAGAAATGGAAATTCTGACAATCAAAAAAGATATTAAAGAGCTGAAAAATAAAAAAAAAACATTGAAATTATGAATAAAACTAGGAGCTCTTTTTATAAAAGACCAACAAAATATGTAACTATTGGTTAATTTTATTAAAAGAAGACAAAAACAAAATGTATAGTATCAAAAAAGGCAAAAAGGTAAATGAACCACTAATGATAATGAAATTAAAGCAATTATATCTAAATGAAATGGATAGATTTTTTTTTTACAAAAATATAAACTTTTTATATTAACAGAAGAAAAAAAGAGAATACTTAAATAACTGTATCTTAGCAAAAGAAATTGAATAAGCTGGGGCAGCTAGGTGGTGCTGTGAGTAGAAGACCAGCCCTGGAGTCAGGAGGACCTGAGTTCAAATCTGGCCTCAGACACTTGACACACTTACTAACTCTGTGACCTTGAGCAAGTCACTTAATCATAATTGCCTTGCCTTCCTCTCTCAAAAAAAAAAAAAGAAATTGAATAAGCCATCAATGAGCTCCATAAGAAAAATTCCACAGGTCCATATGGATCTACAAATGAATTCTATCAAACCTTTAAGGAATATTTTATCTTGGTATTTTATAAACTACTTGAAAAAATAGTAAATAAAGAGTCCTCCTTAACTGCTTTTATGACAAAATTTTGTTTTGATACCTAAAGCAGGAAGAGTAAAAACAGAGAAAGAAAACTGTAGAGTTATTTCCTTAACTAGCATCCATTCACAAATTTTAGAGGAAACATTAGCAAGACGATAACAGCAATATGTCACAAAAAACATACACTATGATCAGGAGGAAATTTATACCAGGAATGCAGGTCTGATTCAATATTAGAAAAATCATCAACATAAATGACCATATGAATAAAAATAATAACAAAAATCATAAGATTATCTCAGTAGTGCAGAAAAAGTCTTTGACAAAATACAACACACATTCCTATTTTAAAATCAATAGAAATCTTAGAAATGTAGAATTTTTTTTCTTTTTATTTCATTTTGGCTTGGAATGTATTTATTCCAAAGATAGTATGTTTATGTTTTTTTTTTTTTATCCAGCAGAAAGAAAAAAATTTTATTTAATAATTATCAGTGTGACTTTGATAATATATACATATATATATATATATGTATATATATCTTGTGGACATAAGACTGTATAATATAATAGAAAGCTGGCTCTCAGGATAATAATACGTAAGTTTAATTCTTGTCTCTGACTTGCTGGTTTCATGAATCTGCTGATAAAGTCACTTTACCTGATGAACTGAACTGGTAAAAGGGAACTTAGTCATATGGAAATTCCCTACAGTAATGAAACCATGGATGATGAAAAGATTGCCCAGAATTGAGCAGGCAAGACCCAGTCACCTTATGATTAAAAATACCATAATAAAATATAAAATGGATAACTCAATTATTTATAACCAAAACCTGTTCACACATTACTGCCTTTTGTATTAAAAGATAATGCTGACAGTATCATTCCCCATTTGTATTAGAAAACACCAGTATTCAAACTTCTCTGAACTGTCACTGTGACTTCAAGGAAGAGTACCTACACAGATCCCACTACTTGAGGCTCCTCAAAATGGTATCACTAATTGATACCTCCCATAAAATGAGTCTAGGTGGGTTTAAGGGACCACCATAGATGAGTAGAAGTTCCAAATATTTTTCTCAAGCTGGATTCTACCCTTGAAAAAATATAAACCCTATTACTTCTCCCAAGTTGGTTTCTTTCTTTTGGGTCTCTCCAGGCTTTCTTTGAGCTGTGGTGAGTTGCAGAGCATTGAGTTTCTGGATGGTGACCTTTTCTAGGATCTTGAAGAATATGTCCAATTTGAGAGGCTGGCTGCTGAACTGCCACAAGAAGCTCACTGGCATGGTGCAGCTCAGCAACGTGGACCTCTCCCATCCCTCTGTGTCCCAAAGTCAGTTGCATAAGTTGGGCTGATTACAGCCTACTTTAGGGGCAATGTCTCATCTCCAGCTCTCTCTAGGAGCCTCATGTCTCCTACTGTCATTGCTCACAATCATTATCTGGAGAATCTTTCTTAAAAATCAAAAGTAACAGCTATTTAAAACAAAGAACAAGCATTATTTTTCATGAGGATAAAGTGGAAGCCTTCCAAGTAAGATCAGTAATGAAGCAAGTATGTACATCTTCACCAATATTATTGAATATTGTAGTAGAAATTCTAGCTATAGCAATAAGACAAGAAAAAGAAATTGAAAGAATAAAACAGGCAATGAGGAAACAGCACTATGCCTCTTTGTAGATTATATGATAACCTAGAGAACACAAATAATTAAATAAAAACTGGTTGAAAAAATTAATAACTGCAGCAAAGTTACAGGATATAAAATAAACTCACATAAAACAATATTTCTATGTACTACCAATGAAAGAATGAGACAGAAAGAGAAATTCCATTTTTTAAATTTTTTTTCATTTTTTTTATTTTTATTATTATTTTTTATTTTTAGTTTACATCACATGGTTCTACATAATTTTGAGTTCCAGATTTTCTCCCCTCCCTCCCCCCTCCCTCACCAAGATGGCATGGAATCTCATATAACTACCATGTATACTTTCGCATTGAATTAATTTATACACTAGTCAAGTTGTGGAGAAGAATTATGACCAATGTAATGAATCATGAGAAAGAAGAAACAGACCCAAAAAAAACCCCAAAAACAAAAACAAAAGAGAATAAAAAGGTGACCATGTAGTGTGACTCAATCTGCATTCAAACTTCACAGTTCTTTCTCTGGTTGTAGATAGCATTCTCTATCGTGAGTCCCTTGGAGTTGTCCTTGCACCTTGTGTTGCTGAGAAGAGCGAAGTCTGTCAGGGTTGGTCCTCACGGAATCCATATATCTGTGCTTGTGTATAATGTTCTCCTGGCTCTACTCCGCTCACTCAGCATTATGTCGTGTAGGTTTTTCCAGGTTGTTACGAAGTGCGTATCATCCCCATTTCTTATGGCACAATAGTATTCCATTAACTTCATATACCACAGCTTGTTCAGCCATTCCCCAATTGATGGGCATCCCTTTGATTTCCAGTTCTTGGCTACCACAAAAAGAGCCGCTATAAATATCTTTGACCATATGGGTCCCTTTCCCTCTTGTGTGATTTCTTTGGGATACAACCCTAGAAGTGGTATTGCTGGGTCAAAGGGTATGAACATTTTTATGGCCCTTTGGGCGTAGTTCCAAATTACTCTCCAATATGGCTGGATCATCTCACAACTCCACCAGCAATGTAAAAATATTACAATTTTCCCCCATCCTCTCCAGGATTTATCATCTTCCTGCTTTGTTATTTTAGCCAATCTTACATCTAAAATAACTGCCGACAATATAAAATACTTGAGAGTCTCCCTGCCAAGGGAGGAACTCTATGAACAAAACTAGAAAACACCTTTCTACAGATAAAGACAATTCTAAACAATTCAAGAAATATTAATTTCTCATAGGTAGACCAAGGCAATAAAATAAAAATGACAATTCTTCCTAAGTTTATTTGTTTATTCAGTGAAATGCTAAACTACAAAATGATTATTATATAATGCTAGAAAAACAATAACCAAATTCATCTGGAAGAACAAAAAGTCAAAAATATCAGAGGAATCAGTGCAAAAATAAGTGAAGGGAGGAGGCCTAATGCTTCCAGATTTCAAACCATATTACAAATCAATAATTATTAAAATAATCTGGTACTGACTAAGAAATAGAGTGGTGGATCAGTGGAATTGATTAAGTACAGACTATACAGTAGCCGATGACCATAACAATCTAGTACAGGATCAATACAAAGATCCAATCTTTTAGGGTAAAAACTCAACATTTGACAAAAAAATCTGGGAAAAAATGAAAGCAGTTTGTCAGGAACTAGGTAAGGCCCAACATCTCACACCATATATTAAGATAAGCTTGAAATTGATCAATAACTTAGAAATAATGAGTAACATAATAAGCCAATGGGGGGGCATGAAAAATGTACCTTTCAGAGCTACAGATGAGGAATGAGTTGATTAACAAAACATAGAAATAATCACAGTGAGTAAAATGGATAATTTTGATTGCATGAAATTAGAAAAAAGCTTTTGCACAAACAAAATATATGTAGTAAAAATTAGGAGGAAAACAGGAAACTGGAATTTTTTTTCAGCACGTTTATCTGAAAAAGCCCTCATTTATCAAACATGTAGGGAGCTGAGCCAAATTTATTAAAAAATCAGTACTGTGATCTTCATATAAGGAAAATGAAACCACCAAAAGAGATGAAGTAACTTGCATCTGCTCATGTCAGAAATAAAGAGAGGTCTATTTAATTCTAGAAAAACTTGCTTTTTAAATTCTAATTGGAGTCTTTAAGGTGATTAAAATAATATAAATTATGGTTTGAATCCCCATCCCATGGCATGCTCAATTCATGTTCCATGCATTGAAGAATCATCAATGAAAAAGCAATATATTTGAGACAGGTAATTAAAACAGGTGAAAATTGAAAATTTTGAGACAGGTAAATAGCAAAAGAAAATAATTGATTAAAAATCATTCTCAAATCTATCTGTAAATGAATGTCACCTCTTAAAATATCCCACGAAGTTTTTGTCTAAGGGATTTATACATACTCACCTGGCAGATTAATGCATGTGTAGGTAACAGAGTTGGTTTCAGTGGTATATATCTCTAGGCTATCTTAAAAAGCATCTATATTAAGTTTTTTTGATACTTTTTATATTGTGGATGTCTTTGGCAAACTTTGAAACATTTTGATATCTTCTCAGAATAATGCTTTTAAACTAATAAAAAATACATAGGAGTAAAGAAGAAACAATATAGTTATTATTTTTTAAAGGTTCATGGATTCCAGGTTAAAGACTCCTACAGTCTAGGGTATGCTAAAGTATCTTAGAAAACAGGCTGCCCTTCTTCTATGGACATTCACATAGATCCAGAATCATTAGTATTCTACCAGTATTACTTCTTGTTGTTCAGGCGGTCAGACACGTCCAACACTTCATGACTCTATAGAGGGGTTTTCTTGGCAAAGATACTGGAGGAGTTTGCCATTTACTTCTCCAGTCAATTAAGGCAAACAGAGGTTAAGTGACTTGCCCAGGGTCACACAGCTAGTGAGTTTCTGAGGCCATATTTAAACTTCATCCTTTCTGACTCGAGGCTGAGACACTATCTTCTTAGCCAGTATTTCTAGGTTTGGGGAAATCATTTCTTTTTACTCCACATGTTGTTTTTCTCTATCCTCTCTCTGAATACATCCATGTATATCAGAGACTTTGCTCATGTGCGTATCACCTAACATGGAGGTACACTATGTCTGGGAGAAGACATCGTGCATTTCCCAAACAGAAGGGTGGAAGTAGCCTCTTTCAATCGGCTGCATTGTTGGAACTGGCTATGACTTTAAAATTGACAGATTGGGAGAATCAAGCTCTCTTTCTTGCCTATTTTCTCTTTCTTCCAGTAGTGGTCAGAGAAAGTAAAGGTTATATGGTAACATGAACTGAACAGGTGAGGGAGACAAGGGTTTTCTTCTCCTTCCTCTGTCTTCTTTACCTGAGTAATGGGCTTAGGGTGTTTCTCTTTGGATTGTTTCATTTCCCTTCTCAGTTTCAGGTGCAGGAACTAGAATTTCCACTGAACCCAGAATTGTGGAGCAATGGCAATCTCTAGGCTTGGTTCCCTGGCCAATGTTTCTGCCAGACAACCAATCAGGGAAGTCTTGAGAAGCCAAAGTGTCTGGGACTCAAGCCCACTGGAATTTTGGACTTGGGACTAAGTTATATGAGAAATTAGTTATGCTATGATTCTAATCCCTTCCATTTTCCAAGATATTAAGGTGACATAAGGAGTGGGTGGATTATGTCTGACATGTTGGGAAATACGTTAATATATTTCTTATGCCTTTGAAGTAAATATTCCTTTGTAAAAGCTAATCCAACTGTTAAAATTTGAAATAAACTGGGGTTCATGGGATACACCCCCCTGCCACACACACCCTTTTACAACTGAAGAAACACTATTGGTAGGGGCTGGAGCCAATGGCAGAGAACCTGAATGACCCAGCCCCATAATGGTTTTGGAGAACCCAGTAGAGGGTTGAAATGTAATATACTTGACCTTAAGCACTGAGGCCAAGACAATCCCAGTTACCTGCGGTGCTTCTTTCTAGCTCCACTGAGTATAAGCATCCTGTATTGGCCTACTGCCTGTTAGTCTTCCTGACATCTGTCAGACTTCCGAACAATGGAATCCTTTCTTATGTTGCAGCTGTGACTGCACCAGACATGTGGTCTCCTGTGAAATCTTGCATATTTCTCTCAATGAGAAACACCATATAGATCTTAGGTTTGATGCCAGTCTTGTTGAAAGTTATAATGTAGTTAGCAAGCGGCATAATTGGAATTTTAACCTACATCTTCTGACTTCATTTTTAATGTTCTTTCTTGCAGCTTGTAAAAATGCCTTATTAACTAACTCTGAAAATGCCTGTTTATGAAAGGCAACTGGCAAGATGTATACAATAAAACAAGGGTTTAATTTCATTTTTTCACTAAAAAATGATTTATACATTCATTAACATAAATGCAATGTCATACTTTGAAGAGTATTCACAAGATAACAATTTAACAGACTACTCCTTTTAATTCAAGAAAAATGTTTTAACCTTCTTCCTAAACAAAGGACAAATGTTTTGATATATTAATATAATTTTTAGGTTCATAAGGGATTTATTCACTAATGAAGTCATTTGAAAGAAGTATTTTTTCATAAAATTTTTGTTCTTTTCCTGATTTTAGCAATGGGACTCCTGAGCTTTAATGCTAGTGTTTCTAAAATAAAATAAGATCTCTAGAAAGAAATTAATTTAATTTTTAGAGGAAAATAAAAATCATGTTATTATACTTTCCAATAAAAATTAATACTTTCATAGGTCTCAGTCCCATGAACATCACACTCTACTATTATGCAATTTTTTCTTTCCATTGCAATTCTGCTTTCTAATCATTAGAGTAATTAAAAGTTAAATGGAATTAAGGTTATAGCAACACAGATTTAAAGCTGGAAGAGACTTCAATGACTGTTTCATTCAAGCTATTCATTTTGCAAGTAAGAAAAGGAAGGCCCAAGGAGGCCAATTGACTTGATCATGTCAGACAGGTAGTTGACGGTAAAAGTAGGAATGAAGTAATGTCTAGGCATTCAAATTTATTCTTACAAAGCATTTTTTTACAAAGGGGCCAGACATTTAACCCGCCAAATGTTTTTAACAGGCACCCTAAAGTATCTATTCCTTTGTGAGTCTATAACTGTTTCAGGGATTTCTTTTTTTTTTTGAATTAGAATTGTTTTTATTTATTACTGTTTCAACACCAGAGAGAAATTTCTATACATAAAAACATGCAAAAATAGAACTGTATATGAAAATATGAATTCTGCATCATACCATTTGCCTTAAATGTAATTCTATACTTTCATTTCAAAACAGTTCTGCTCGTCATCTTAGCTGAATTTCCCTCATGTGAATTTACACATATTAAAATGGCCCTTTAAAACATCATTTTTACTATTATCACATCACTTAACTCCAACCACCTTTCATTAACCTCCCTTTCTTCCTCCCAATTAAAAACACAAAAAGGCACTGTTACATTGTTGGTGGGGTTTTGAACTGATTGATCCAACTATTCTGGAGAGCAATTTGGAACTATGCCCAAAGGGCTATAAAAATGTGCATTCCCTTTGACCCGGGGAACACCACTTCTAGGGCACACAAGGGGAAAAGGGGCCTGTATGTACAAAAATATTTACAGCAGTTCTTTTTGTGGTATTAAATAATTGCAAATGAAAGGGATGCCCATCAGTTGCAGAATGGCTACACAATTTGTGGTATATAAATGTAATAGAATGCTATTGTGCTACAAGAAATAGGGGAAGATATGGACTTCATAATAACCTGGAAAAACCTACATAATAAAATGCTGAGAGGAGCAGAACCAGGAGAACATTGTACACAACCACAGATATATTGATTCTGTGATGACTGACCTTGATAGACTTGGCTCTTCTCAGCAATACAAGGTACAAAGACAACTCCAAATGACTCATGATGGAGAGAGCTACCTACATCCAGAAAAAGAACTATGGGGTCTGAATGCAGATTGAGGCAAACTATTTGCTTTCCTTTTTCTTTCTTCTTTTGGGTTTTTTTTTTTGGTTTTGTTTATTCTTTCTCGTGATTCATTACATTGGTCATAATTTTTCTTTACAACTTGACTATTATGCAAATAAATTTAACACAAAGTTATATTTAGAAGTTATATCGGATTCCATGCAGTCTTGGAGAGGGGGAGGGGGAGAAGAAAATCTGGAACTCAAAATTATGTGGAGCTGAATGTTGTAAACTAAAAATAATAAATCTTAATTTAAAAAAGGAACAAAAAAAGGAGGGGTGGGGAGGGGTGGAACAGGGTAGAGAGTTGTAACAATAAAATCCACCAAGTGATCATGCCTTAAAATGTATGCTTTTTCCATCGTGTGTCATCTTCTCTCTGAAGGATTATTTTCAGGTCTTTCTGGAGAGTTGCTTTGTTTCAAAAGTTGTTTCTCTTTGCATTGTTGTTGTACTGCTTTAAATTCTTCTGATTCTGCTTATTTCACTTTGCATCAGGCCATACTACCCAGGATTCCATGAAATCAACTCTCATTTCCTTTCTAGATTTCTCTGAACTCATGTGTTTGTATTCCAAACTTCTTACTCAGCTCAGGTCTTTCCATCAAAAATTCTTCAAAATCTTCTATTGTGTAAAATGTTAATTTTTTCCCATATAAGATTATACCAAGTTTTGCAGGGTAGCTTATTCTTGGTTGTAAGCCCATCTCTTTTGCCTTTCTAAAAATTGAATTTCAAGATTTCCTCTCATTTATGGTTGAAGCTGCTAGGTCTTGTGTGATTCTGACTGTAATTCCTTGGTACTTGAATGGCTTCATTCTGGATTCTTGTAATATTTTCTCTTTGACATGGGAGTTCTGAATTTTGACTATGACATTCCTGGGAGTTTTTATTTGGGGATTTATAAGAGGAGGTGATCTATGGATTCTTTCTATATTTATTCTGCCTCCTGGTTCTAATAAACCTGGGCAATTCTCTTTTATGATTTCTTGAAATATAGTATCCAAGCTTTTTACTATATCAATATTTTCAGGGAGCCCAATAATTTTTATGTTATCTCTTCTTGACCAGTTTTCCAAGTCAGTTGTTTTTGTTACCAGATATCTTACATTTTCTTCCTCGAGCTTTTCAATCTTTTCATTTTGTTCTAATATTTCTTGCTGTCTTACGGAGTCATTGATTTCTGTTTGATCTATTCTTGTTTTCAAGGACTCCACTTCTTCCATAAGGCCTACCATTTTCTCTTCTAAATTATCTATTCTACTTCCAGTTCTTTCCTCCAGGTCTTTTATTTCATTTTTTATCTCTTCCTTCATTTCTTCTAAGAATTCACGTAGTCCTTGTGGAAAATCCATTTTTTCCTTAGAATCTATGTTTAGAGTTGTTATGGAATTGACTTCTTTTGGAGGATCTCCAGATTTGATACTGGTTGATGTTTTCATATTTAATGTATTTACCTCTCCAGGTTTAGGTTCTGAATTGAAGCTTTGTACTAGGCCCAGGCTATGACCCCTGGTGGCATAACCAACCACGCCCAGGCTCCTTCTTATCTTCAATTCCCTGGGTTCTTGTACAGACTTAAACATCCTGGGTTTAGGCCTCTTCGGATTTTTGAGGTTTAGAGCTGAAACCTCAGCACCCTGGCAGTTCCAAACTCGCCACCCCTGGGATTTTGCAAAGGAAAAAGTACTTTTGTGGGCTACAGTCTACATGAACCCCTTGATTAGACTGGGAGATGTAGACCCTAGTTTTATTTCCAGGCCCCTGTTTTCTATTGTCTGTAGTTCCTTCTTTTTTTTCTGTTGTCAGGTAGAAGAAATCACTTTTAGTTACTCACTGGATCTCAACTTAGAGAGGACTTCATGGATTGGAGTAGATATGCAGGAGGTAGGTGGTCTGCCTTGAGTATCAAAGCCCAGACAGCTGATCCCAGATGCTAACTTGTTGGAAATATTGGAGAAGGAATTCTTGTCCAGAAACGAGCTGGCTTAGATGACCTCTTCGAACTAGGAGACTCTTTAACTTCTCAAAAAGAATGACCTCATAAAGTTCCTCTTCTCTCTGATGTCACATGAAGAATTCCTAGTTCCAAATTCAGTTCCCCCAAGGAGTCAGCATGGAGATTTTCTGAGACAAGGAAATGGTCTAACTATAGAAAGACTTAAATTTACCTCATTGCCACCCTAGACCAGGTAGGTAGGTGTCTCTCTCTGCCTCTCCGGAAAGGATTCGCGTCCTGTTTCAGGGATTTCTTAAGAAATAGTCATTAGAAACACAATAAATGAAAAAAAATTCCTAAAACTCTGGGTAGATAAAGCTAGCTTGGGCTAAATTCTACCCTAGGGTAAATAAAATCATTGCATATAAGAAATTGTAGTTGGGTGAGACTAAAAGGAAAGAGATCAATTAAAAGGTTAGTCCAATAGGCTAAAAAAATATATATATATATATAATCATGGCATATCCTAGGAAAGTGACCCAGGGAATTGAAGCACCAATACTGTGAGGGAATGCTGACAGAATTCAATGTAGTAAACAATAGGAAGAGGAAGGAAAAGAAGGGATAGGAGAGGATTATAAGTTTTTGTTTGTTTTCTTTTCTTTAACATAGGAGATTGGAAGTTTAGTTGATATTTCATAAATAAAGTAGTTAAGAAAGGAGTAAGCATTTTGGGGGGAAAAAATTTTTGTATTTCATTTGTTTTTTCCATGTTTTGTACATGAGGTGATAATGCCACATAGGGTTGTAGATACACAGCAGAGAGTTAGATGTGTAGCTGTAAATCTCAAAAGAGATAGAAATGTGAGAGTCTTCCAAATAATTTGTAGTCTGGACCATCACTGGACAAACAAGGAGAAAAGATAAGGCACTCAGGGAAGAAAATGAAAATGTTTAAAGTATCCGTAGGTCACACTTGGACAAACAGGGATGAATCAGAGACAATACTAGCTCAGGATTTTCACAGGGGAAAATATAAGGGTAAAATGGGAATTTCCTTTTAAGAGACAGAGATTTTAAGTTTAAGAGTCAAGAAATAATAAAGGGTCAAAAGAACCAGACCAGAAATTAGCAAAAAATAGAATTAAGTTAGGACAGCATTATCTATGAAGGTAATTTTAAAAGTGAGGAACCACAATGAGAGTTCTGTAAAAATTAAACATCAGTTGGTTCTAAAAGGCAAACAGAAAAGCCTTCAGATGCAAAATAGACATCTCCGCACTCTAGGAAAAAAAAGTTTTAAAATATTAAGTCCATATGAAGAGACTAGAAAGAAAATACTATACCTCCAAGGCATATACTTTCATCATAACTTTACTCAGAACTAAGGATAATTGCCTTATCATTATGGTTACTAATGCCAGTAGTTACAGTCAGGAAAATAGAGGATAGTACCACCATCCCAGACACTAATTAAAGGTAGAAACAGACTACAGTGGCCTATTAAATAGCAAGACTGGAAGATCTCCCTGTCCTTCAGAGATGCTTCACCTTAAAAAGAATTCAAACACTACGTAAACTTCCTGGCCCAGCCTGGAATTCATTGCCACACCACAACATGCTCCGAATGGTACCAAATCAACTGGACATAGAGTAGCCCAATCAAGGCTACCTGTAGTAGTAATCTGTAGTAGTAGTACGTGTAGTAACAGTGAAACCTAATGAGAAGGCAGTACAGATCCCAAGCCACCTTTTCACAGTATAGTTCTCCATGTTCTGGTTACAGATTTGCCCATACAGACAAGACACAATACTGAGAAGGCACAGGCCAGCTTAGCTTCCAGTGTAGTGGATACACTGTGAAAAAGAACTAGAGAGAAGATGAAAGCTATCTAGGGAGAGAAAGGGCATGGAGGAACTGCACAGTCTACGTCATGTCAACCAAGTCACATATATTCACTACACATGTGCCTCAGTATCATGGTACTCTAAGTTCATGCCCACTCCTCTCACTACCTGGATACTAGGTACAATTCCTGGGATATAATGTTTGTGTGGAAGCAAATATTCCCATGAAAGTTCATAAATATGAATCCCCTGAAATTTAACTAAAAGCCTTTGGGAGGTCTGTGGACCAGAGATTACGAACAACTGAATTAGGAGGATAGTATTCAGAGGATACATTGCAAGGTTACCCTAAATCCTAGGAGTTATAAATGACCACCTCTCTGGAAAACTACATTGCGAGGGGTTGCGGGAGTTTAAAAATTGAGCTTTAAGGCACTTACTAGCTATACAACCTTGGGCAAATCAGTCAATCTCTCTCAGCCTCAGTTTCCTTATTTGTAAAATGAAGATAATAATAATACTGCCCTCACAGCATTGTGATCAAACAAGTTACATGTAAAGTTATTTGTAAATCTTAAAGTTTTATATAAATGCTATCAGCACCATCATTTTGTCTAAAATGTCTGAGACTCATCTAAGTTGCCTCTTTTAACTGTGAAGTCTCCTGGTCACAAAGGAGAATAGAAAATTATACTCCAGGGTACCAGGATTTCCTCTCCCTCTGCTGTGTAGGTAAGGGCACTTTTGTTTTGTTTTTTGTCTCTGTTTGTTGTCTTTTTCTTTTTCCCTTAGAAAGCAACAAATCTGTCCCTGAAAATTGATTGATCCAGGAAGCTAAGACTCATGTAACTATTTTATGGCTAAGTAAACCTCATTTTGGTACCTGTTGAATGGCTAATGAATTTCTATGCTGAATCTTAAACTAAAAAGGGATAAACCTCAGTCAGGACTGCTTATAACAGAAGTTGTCTGGACAGAACCAACATTAGATCTAGAGGAAAGAATTACAATGATGAGCTAATGGCAGTATAGAAATAATTCTGAAGGAAATGGAAAGGAAAATTAATTAAATAGTTTTGAGATGGTATTAACATATATAGATGTGTTTGTTGACAGAAATAAATCCTGCGGCTAGATTTCAAGCACATTTAAGGGGTTGAGTCTCCTATAGATTAGGTGAAAAGTGATTTTCCAGTGTCCTAAGATTGTCTTTTTCCTTATTCCCTGTGCACCTGCCCTAGGGTAAGAATAGAGACCTTAGGATCCAAGCTAAAAAATGCTTTATTGGCATTTTATGCTTATTATATTGTACACTTTCAAGTCCTGGAACCAGTGATTGTGATCAATTAAAAAACTAATTGTCTCACCAAATACCTTTTCTAAGCATGTACGTTTTATTTTTTTCAATAATGGCATTTTATTATTTTCCAATTGAATGTAAAGATAGTTTTCAATATTCTTTTTTGTAAAATTCTGAGTTCTGAAATTTTCTCCCTCCTTACTTCCCCTCCCCCCTCTCCAAGACTGCAAGCAATATGATATTTGTTACACATGTACAATCATATTAAATAAATTTCCACATTAGTCATATTGTAAAAGAAGAATCAGAACAAAAATGAAAAACAACAAGAAAGAAAAAAAAGTGAAAACAATACACTACAATCTACATTCAGACTCCATAGTTCTTTCCCTGGAGGTAGTTGGCATTTTCCGTCACAAGTCTTTTGAAATTCTCTTGGATCATTTTTGAAAAGACCTAAGGCTATCATGCTTAATTATCACACAATATGGGTGTTGCATTGTACAGTTTTCTGCTGGTTCTTCTCCCTTCATTAATCCTCAGTTCATCTAAGTCTTTTCAGGTTTTTCTGAAATCTGCCTATGTATCATTTTTAGAGCACAACAGCATTCATATTTCACAACTTGTTCAGCCTTTCCCAAATTGATGGACATCTCCTCAATTTCCAATTCTTTGCCATCACAAAAGAGCTATTATAAATGGTTTTGTACATGTGGGTCATTTTCCCCTTTTTATCATCTCTTTGGGATAGAGCCTTGGAGGTGCTATTGCTGGGTCAAAGGGTATGCATAATTTTATAGCCCTTTGGTCATAGTTCCAAACTGCTCTTCAGAAATGGTTGGATCAGTTCACAACTCCACCAACAATGCATTAGTGTTCCAATTTCCTCACATCTCCAACATTTATCATGTTTCCTTTATGTCATATTAGACAATCTGATAGGTGTGAGTTGGTACCTCAGAGTTGTTTTAATTCGCATTTCTCTAATCCATAGAGATTTATAGCATTATTTCATGTGACTATAGATAGCTTTAATTTTCTCCTCTGAAAATTGCCTGTTCATTTCCTATGATCATTCATCAGTTGGAGAATGACCTATGTTCTTATAAATTTGACAGAGTTCTATATTTTAGAAATGAGTCCTTGATCAGAAACACTGGCTTTGAAAATTATTTCCCACCTTTTTGCTCTCCCTGGTCTTTTTGAATGAGTTTCATCATTCTGTTATGTTACCAAAGTATTTAAGCTTCAGTTTCTACATACAAACAAGCTATATAGAGGATAAATTGGAGCGCTTCAAAAGAGAAAAGTCACTAGAACAAAGATTTCTGATTGGGAAATACTTCTTACAGAATGTAGGATTTTACCTAAAGTATGAAGGAAAGCTACAAATCCAGGAAATGAAGAAACCTGAAGCTCAGTGAGGTTGGCAATCAACAAGCATTTATTGATTTCCTACTATGTGCCATAGATGGTGGTAAGTATTGGAGATTATCCTGGGAGTTTCTCAGACTGGGTTCTTTGAGAGCTTAAGACAAATATCTTCTACCACGAAGTTTGCAAGCCTGGAAGTAAAGAAGTGAATAACCAGACTGAAAATGAATTAATTTAAGAAGGAAGAGTACTTGAACTAAGAAGGGCTTCAGGTTTTTAGAGTACATGTTGTGCTTTTATAGCTTATTAGGACTGCTTAGAGTACATAGCTAACCAGTGACTTTACTCAGCAGAATGGAAAATGTTAAAATGAGAGAAAATGCATTTGGAAGATTTAGTGTTAGAAAGATTTTTAAAATATTCAACAAATATTCTCAAAATTATTAGACCAGTATGGGAATTACAGAAGTCAAAAATGTATTCAGTTTCCCCAATGAATTGAATTATTGCATAAGGCTCCAAGAAATTAAGATATTCAACTTTTTCAACTCCTATTAAAATAGTCATAAACTGAGAAACAGAATTCTTTTAGAAATGCCTGGAATGACTTTATTATGTTTCTTCTATCTTTTGTCTTTTACAGAAGAAAATAGATTAACACTTAGGAAGATGTGCCTTTTCACAGGGCTTGTGTGCATGTTTTTAGGTCATAGGAGTTGGTAAAAGGCAAGTTCGTTTATATGGGATATTCATTGTTTCTGAGGTTAGTCTTATCAGAATGCCGTGCATTGGCAGAAAGTTTGGTAGAGTCCCCTCTTCGAATAGTATCTTTCTTATTCATCTCCCTGTTGTCAATAGGGAAGGAAGTTAAATGCAATCCCCATAGTTTCCTTGGTCTCAGAAGTTACTTTATCTGGGGAATAATATTTACCCAAATTCACAATCATTCCATTCCTCCCCTGGAAATGTCAATAATAATATAAAAATCTTTGCTTTCAAGTATCTTACAGTATGCGAATGAAGGTTGCTGTTAATTGGGGGGAAACAAGACATGCATTTTAGGCCTAGGGAACAATGCATGCAAAGATACAGAGATGGACAATGGAGACAAAACTTGCTAAACTTGATGCTAAAACCTGAATCCTGATTTTTTTCCCAAATTTAGAGTCATAGTACTATCAACTATATCATGCTGCTTCTCTTGCAAAAATATTCACCTCAGAAAGGCCAGAATGAAAAAGATAGGTTCAGCCAATTAATAAAAGCAAGGGATAAATAGATGGGCAGAGAAATAATTCACTGACATGCATGAAATGACCAAAGATCTAGAGGAAGTTTTCCAGACCTAGAGAGTTTTCCAACTTTCTATATAATATTTAGGAGGAGACATAAACAAGAAAAACACCAAAACATAAAGAGTATATTTTTTGGTGAGGTAGAATACCTTGGTTCCTTGTCCATGGGTTGTTACTAGGATATGCACAAAAATCAAGCATCTATCAGCAAAGTTTCTACCTTGGTCTCTATTCTGATATACATGTAGAGAATTCATAGGATCATTGATATGCAATTAGAGGGTACCTCACAAGTCAGTTAGTACAGCTCCCTAGTTTTGTAACCAAAGAAACTAAGTCCCAGAGAGGTTGCACAATTTACCTCTAGTCTCACAGGTAGTAAACAATAGAGTAGATAAATGAAACCATGTGTTCTGACTCTAGATTCTGGTTTTTTTTTTCCTTGTATCACATTCATTCCCATTTTTTTCAAGCACACTCGGGTCTTTGGTCTTGAGATTTCCACAAGGTGTGATGATTGGCTACTACAGGTTGATTAATGAGGCAGCATAGCATAGTAGATAGAGACATGGCTTAAAATCCTTACTCATGTGCTTACTCATTTTCTCACTTGACCTCAATTCTTCAGCTATAAAATATGAGGTTGCCTTTAACAAATGGTCAAAATATATGAGTAGGAAATTTTGAAAGGGAGAAAACCAAGTTATCAATGGCAGTCTAAAACAGAGAAGTGTTTATTAAAATAATTAGGAAGTTCCATCTCATGAAAATTGGTTTAGCAAATATGAATAAAAATGAAATTGGTAGATGAGAGATAGAACAAACATTTGTTAGACAACTCCGGTGGGCAAGTAACTAACTGCTAAAGACTTAAAAATATTTTATTTCTTCCTTATAATAATCCTATGAGATAAGTTCTATTATTATCTTCATTTTACAGTTGAGGAAACTGAGATAGATGGACAATAAGTGACTTGCCCAAGGTCACACAGCTAGTAAGTGTCTAAGGACATATTTGAATTCAAGTCTTCATGCTTACAAGGTCAGAGCTCTACCTACTCTGCCACCTAGCTCCCTGAAATAGCAATTATTGGAGGATCTTTGGGGAAAAGAGGCACATTGGTGTGCCATTGTTTTTATTGTGAATTATTCCTGTCATTCTAGAAAATGATATGGAATTATGCTGGCAAAGTTGCTAAACTATGCATGCTAAAGAGACTCAAAAAAGTGAATACTGGGCCAGCAGCCCAAGGAGATTAAAAAAGAGCATATGGATCTATATACACACACACAGACACAAACATAGACACACGCATGCGCGCGCACACACACACACACACACACACATGCCACTCATGGCAGTTCATTCTGTAGCGGCAAAGAACTGAAAGCCAAGGAGGTGACCATTTTTGGGGGAATGGTTCAAGAAAATATGGTATATGAATATTACAGAATACCATTATGCCTTAAATAACAATAAAAAGGACAATTGCAGAGAAACTTGGGAAATACTAGTATTAACTAAGGGGGTGTAAATAGAAAAATATCAAGTGAATATTATATAATAAAAGTATCATCAAACAACAACAAACTTTGAAATACTTGAAAAATCAAATCAACTCAATGGCCAACCATCATTTCAGGGGACCAATGTTGAAGAACATTCTGGGGAGTAGACTCCACTTGGAGAATGAGGGATGCATTTTCAACATGGTCAATGTGAGACTTTATTTTGCTTAAAGATGCATATTTATTACAAAGGTTTTCTTTTCCTTTATTTTTTTTTCTTTTTCAGTGGTGATGGAGTGGGGAAGAGAATGACTTAATTGAATTTTTTTATTAAAAAAGAAAAAAAAAGGAAATTTATATTTGGTCCCTTTAAGTTGCAAAATAAAATAACTATGACTTTCAAATTATTCATTTTAAAATATCTGATCCCAAAGTGTTAGTCACTACCAATATATCATTTGTTGTTTAATTTCTAGTTTCTAACTTATTTTTGCACTTCATTTCCTGATACTCACCTTATAATTCCAATATAGTGATCATTCGCCTTTAATTTGACTATGACCTAAAATGGCATGAGTACCAACTTTTCTCATTCACTTTCTTGGAAACTGATACTACAGGCCAGGGATGAGGAATGATATTTATCTTTAGTAACCTATGGGAATGAAGAGAAAAACAAGAAGCCAAATAAAAATAAAAATCACAAGAACTGAATCTTTATATGAAATGTTTTATTTCCTGAATTTGAAAAATAAGTCATGGAAGCATTTTTAATGATTTGGTGAATTTAACAAAAAAGAAATCACACATTTAGCTCCTAAATTATGACCATTTTGCAGAAGAAAATTAGGGATAGTCAAAAGGTAATAGGGAGAATGAAGAAGAAAAGAAAAAAATAAGAGAAGGGGAAAAAAGAAAATAACAGAGAAATATGGATATGTATAAAATGATTGAAGAATTGAAAATTATGCGAAGTACTGTGCTCAACAAATTGTTAAAATATATTTTGATTTTTTCTATAATTTTATTTCACTGTACATTTCCTCACTTTTTAGCCAATGCATTTTAAAAATGGAAACTGAAAATATTTCATTATAAATTATCAACTATAATATCATCTAAATATCTCCTCATACTTTTTTTTAAAGTTTCTAGACAACCAAATAACTAAACTATTATGCAACATTTCTGTCTTCTAGACTGTGTGCCTTCTTGTTTAATTTCTCTCCATGAAATGGCCGAGGTTTCAGTTTGCTTACAGCACTAATTCTAAAAAGCTTTTTGATTTTGAAACATGAAAATATTTCTAATACCCTTCCTTTTCATAAATGTTCCTAGAGCTTCTAGGAGAGGAGTAGAGAGTAAATTGTCTATACTTCTGAAATTAAAATTTCCATTTCTCTCCCTGGGAATACCTCTTCTTTCAAAATGTTTAATTATTTATTTGCTCTCTGTGGAGAACGTAAGATTCAAAATTTAATTTTAGAAAGACAAGCTTCTAGATGTTTTTCAGTAATCATGTCAGAAAACAAGGAAATTGATCAGGCATCAAGATCCTCTAGAGTTTGTTCTTTACAAAATAATTTCCTTGCCTGATTGAACATGATGTGAATTTCCCCATTGCTAGATGTAAAATACAAAATGTTCATATTTAAATGGAAGTACAAACATTAATTTCAAAAGCCAAGTGTAAGTGACTTGGGAATATTGGCTCCACAGGATATCTCCATTACTAAGCATAATCAAGAATTAAGTGCTTTAGAAAATAGCTTCCTTTGCTTTTAATAGGCAACTTTCAAAGAAAATGAAAATGAACAAACAATTTAGTAAATGTTAACAGCCACAGTATTCAACACCCTCCCACTATCCCTTCATCAGTCTACATACACATTCTAAACCAGGGCAAGCAAAATGTTTCATATCTTAGTCCTATTGAAATTAGCCAATTTACTTTCCCTCTTTTTGGCTCAGATTTTCATATATAAAATGAAAATACCATTTTGGTAGGATATAAGATCACATTCAGCTCTGACAATATATGCTTCCATTATTATAATAGTTTTATTAATAGAAGTGTCACAATGACATCATCCTTTTTCATTAATTTTTTTCTTATTTATCAGAGGTTTCTTGTTCTTGACATACATTGATTTAAGTGACTACAAATACTTGTTAAAACATAAACTAAGTGTGTAGGACAAAGGAAAAGGGAAAGATAAATTCAATTACTCTACTCTTCTTAAAATAAGTGGCAAGTTAGTACACTGATATTTTGTTAGATAACAATACCTCCACTGAATAAACCAATCAGAGATAGCAACTGAATGTAAACAAGGTCCAGACTTTCCTATTGAATCAAAGGATTTTGATTAGATCCAAAAAGAATTGGTCAATTCAGAAGTAATACTAATGTTACTGTAGTAATGTCAGAATCAAGCGCTAAATATATAGTAGACACACTTGGGATGGCAGCTTCATGACACTTTTGAAGGAAGTCTACATATGACCTAGGGGCAATTTTATAAGTATGCCGAGAGAGTTATGAATGACACTTTTGCCACATGTGCTCTTTAAACTTGATCCCATTATCCCCTGAACTCTCCATGTACTTTTATCATATTTCCTTTTTTTGTAGGGAGAAGTTTAAATGCTATACCAATATTTACTACTATACTCCCTCAGAAATCAGATTTTTAAGAGCAAATTAAGTCTGTGTGACTAACTGAAATTAACTGATGAAACATACTGGTGGGAGAGAAGGGCTTATGAGTTTTTCCAATACAATACTTGTCTATTTTAGGTTGCCCTTAACATCCTTAGAGGGAGTGATAGTAGCCACCCTCTGAGGACATAGATTGTCAATTAGAATTATGGTTCTGATATTGAGCTCTGTGCATATGTTCACAATTATTACCTTTTAAACAATAATAGATCATGATATTCATTCCCACAGAAAAAAATTGAACTTGAAAGCCTGTATGTTCCAGGCTTTCTTGAAATGAACATTTATTGTTACATATTTTGAATCCTCTCCTATGTTCTGCTATGCACATGACACGGCTTTTTTTTTCTTTCTTACTGTATATTTAAATTTCAATATTTAAGTTTATGATGTGTTTTTGTTTCTTTCTTTCTATTTTGTATTTGTGTTCTGGTAAAATAAAATTTAAAAACTGTAAAAAAGAAATTGAACTTGAAAATAATGTCACAATCTATGCAATATTGTTATTTTAATAATGATTTGGAGTTGTATGAAACTGGATCCATGATTTAATCACTGTGGAGAATTCTGCATATCAAAACTCCCTCTACTAATTCAGATTGGTAACCAGTCTAATTTATAGTCTTATAAAGTTGTCTTAAGCTTTGGGATATGAATGTTTTGTCCACAGTCATAGCTAGTATGTATCAGAATCAGAACTTGGAGTCTCTCATTTATTAGGAAATGCATACACACAGAAAGACACAGACACAGACTCAGACACAGACACAGACACAGACACTGTATGTGTCTGTATATATATATATATATATATATATATATACTCACATTTTCAAGTTCATGGAATGGTTAATAACCTGTGGCATATAATAATAACCAAAAAATCCCTGCACATTCTGCTTTACATCCTCAAGTTTACCCTTCTAAATCATTCTTTCAGGCAGATAGCCAAAAAAGTGGGAATGGAATAGGCCCATATAACAGGGCAGGTAACTTCTAGTACATAGCAAACTTATCTGGTTGGCCATGAGTGTCCCTTGAAAACAGTGAAACTTCCTCTAGGCACTGTGAAACTTAAACACTTACCTTATTAATATAAGCACAATTTTCCCCCCTCCTTTAAAGTTAAAAGATTTAAGTTTAACCTCTCCACTGAGCAGATTACAAATACTGCACACTTAGGAGAGAATTTCAATAATTACTGAAGCCTAACAAACTCATAACACGCTGGACAAAATATTCTAGTAACGAATCTCACCAAATTCATCTAGGCTTGGTCATCTAGATAGAATTTAGGTGAGGAAATAGAGGTATCATTGAATGAGGTTTACACTTGGTGGAAGGCCTCCCATTGCACCTAGGGCCATCTCAAGTCATCCTGATCTGTATCTTGCCACTGGACCAAACTGGCTCCAGAAGAGTGAGTGAGGTTCCTGACTTTGCACAGCCCTGACTCACTTAAATCCAATTCACTTGCAAGTCAAGACATCACCCTCCTGATGTCATTGGTCCTCTTCTAGAATGAAAGACAACACTTGGTATACATAAGCTAAAAATATTCAAGAAATAGTCATTTCTTTAGTGCACACATTTATGCCAACCTTACAGAAAGAACAGGAAAGAATTGACCAAAACAGATAAGAGAATAGTTTATACTGGAGTGGACTGAAGCAAAATGGAATGGAAGGAAATAGAATGGAATAGAAAGGAAATTGATCAGATTTTCATTGAAAAAGAATAATATTATGGTGTTAACATCACCTTAGAGAGCCAATGGATTATCAAGTAGTCTTGTCTAGTTAATCTAATGTCTATTACTATATGATATGATATGGCATGGTATGGTACAAAATGATATATGATATAACATAATATATTATATGTAATAATACAGTAGACAGTTGCACAGTAAAAATAACAACAAAACTGGTCATACTGGAAGATCTGGCCATAAGGTCAACTTCCATCGTTTGTTTGAAGTTAAACAAGCAAGTCAATCTGGAGATGTTCATTTTCTTCAAATGACATAATGACATAATGCTACATCTTTTCTACCCTAATTTTTGATATTGAATGTAGATGAAATCATTTTGTAAAACATAAAATACTACACCAATGAGAGGTCTTATATATTCTGAAATCTTTTACTTGGATGGGGGAGAGGGGGAGGGTGCATCCAGAAGACTTCTCTTTCATAAATAATAGTTCAGCTATGGAAACCTAAAGGACGACTACCTATAGAATTACTTTTTTTTTTAGACATTTTGAGTATCTACATGGTATCTTACTTGAATGAGAGTCATGCCACCTGGGTCATCCACAGATTCAGAATTGAGGATGTAGGATCAATAGGTCTAACAAGAGCAAGCACAATGAACGGGCATCTGGCCAAAACAGATGTAGCAGCATTACCTATGCAAGTTGGCATATTATGACTCAAGGGTAACAGGAGAGTAGACTACATTTTTATCAATATTACAATATCTAATATAGTCCATATACATACGTATTGCTTAAAACCTCAACATTTAGTTTCGTACACTACATATTACATATATTTCATACATTCCACATTAGAAATATTTGTATATGCATGCATGTATGCATACACATACATATATATGTACATAGCACATATATGTATATGCACATGTATGTACATATACTATACATATACACACATGTATTTATGCATGTATACATTTGCATATGCGTATATACACATACATAGATGTATACATGTACATATACATATATGCATGTACATACATACATGTATATATACACACATGGCTGGATTTGTACTCGAGTGTTATTGACTCTAGATCCAGAGTGAGAGAGAGAGAGAGAGAGAGAGAGAGAGAGGGAGAGAGAGAGAACAACTGTGTGAATTATATGGCCAAAGCACCCAGGGTTATCTCTCATAAACAATGTAAGGATGGTTTTCAGCTCTTCTCTGGCCATAGGAATCCAAAGAAAGGTGCTCTAAGAGAGAGCTAGAAGTATTTACCACTTAGCTCATGAGTTTTTGAAATTATAGTGTTCTTCCCACACACATGCTGTACTCTGTGCTCAGGATCAATGAAGATTAAGGGAGACTGAGCATATAATGGCCCATGGGTACAGGACATGGTGCCCTTCATGTATGTACACAGAGAATGTTTTACTTTTTATTTCACTTTCTTGTTATTTATGTTGTCTCATGTCCTACTTGAATGTTTTTGCTTTTGGATTAATATGAGTGTGGTTTTTATACTCTATCAAGATTGAGAGTTTACAGAAGATGGAATCTCTGGAGAAGAATTGAATATTTGTATGAAGTCACACACTGAATCTGGTTGGAGTGAAAGAGATTAATATTTATAGTTTAATGGTGAATCAAATTGTAGTGCAAATCATGGGGCTTGAATTTTTTATAGGCCATGTGGAGTCATCATTTTCCCCCACTAGTAGTAATGTGGATTGTGGAGAGGTGACTTGTTAAGGAAAGCTTAATTTTGAACCCACCAGAGCTTTTAACATTATGTCATATAAGGATTATGGTATTAATCAGTTTTCAAGGAACAATATGATAAATTATACAGGAGACCTTTTGTTTACTTGCAATCAATATTCGTGCTTTAAGATACTTACTGTGCCAACATGTACTCTCTTCCACAGAGTTGATACTATTTGTAAATAAACTCCCCTCCTAGAGGTTTGGTGGTGCTCGCCAAGGTCAGGTTGATCTCTGTGTTGTGTGACAATACCTATGACTTAATAATTCTGAAGTCACAAATTTTATTCACTGGTGAACTATTAGTGGAGGAAGTTCAAAGATGCTGCCTGGAATCAGCTAGGAAAACTCAGAAGACCACCTCCATAACAATATCTCATTAACATCAAACACTACTTGGATATTCAATTATATATACAAATCCCTAATTTGATGGTGTAATGCCTACTGAAGCGTTAAGCTTATAAAGGAATTAAAATAAAACTTAATTGGTAAACTGAAAAAGAAAAAAAATTGAAAATAGAGTATGGTCAAGGGGAAAAGAACAATCAGAAGATATGGGATTAAATTCTGGCTCTAATTGTTGTTGTTTGTTGCTCATTCTTCATTCTCCTAAAGGACCAATGATATCACAAGGTTGAGGTCTTGACTTGCAAATGAATTAGATTTAAGTGAGGTAGAGCTGTGCAAAGTCATCAGCTTCATTCTCTTCTCCAGAATCATCAGAATCCAGTGGCAAGGCACTGGCCAAGAGGACTGGTGATGTCCCCATAAAGGCTCTAGTATGTGTTTGATATTGGATACATCACTTAACCTGACTGACCCTCAGCTTCTCCAGGTGTGAGATGAGGGATCTGGATAAGATTATTTCTCATATCCCTTCTGGCTCTAATCATACAGTTTAATGTTGCAGTGAGTGTATGAAAATTGAATTTGTTGCTGTTTTTATTACTGAAAATATAATTATTATTACTTCTCAAAAGTTAAGTTTTAATACCATATTTTGGCTTGTGAAATATGTAGCTCCTGTAATCAGACTACAACATCATACTAAGTAGAAACAAGTCAAAAAGCATTTATTAAGGACTTTCTATGTGCCAGGCATTTATCCCAAGGAGTGGCATAAAATATATAATCAAATATATTTATGAACAGAAAAGGAAATGCAATGGTCATATCAAAGGGTTGTATTGCCTGGTATATATTATGTTAAAGGAACCAAAGGATGGATTCCATTGTACTTGGAAAGATTCACTATAGAATATCCTTGGAAAGGAATTGGCAGGCATTCACCCAGCATTAAGTTCTTTCTATGTGGCAAGTGTTGTGGTAAGCACCACAGATTCAAAGAAAGTCAAAACTATGGCATCTGCCCTTAAGGAGCTCACATTCCCATGGGGAAAACAACATTTAAACAGTTATGTATCTGTTATAGCCAAAAGACACATACTAAAAATGTATAGGTGGATTGCAATCTGAATTGGTGGGAGGAAAATGTAAATAGCAAAATATCTAGCTATTTAATTGGCATTCACATTTTAATATTAATTTCCTGGGTCACATCGATAGCTACTGGGGCTATCATTTATAAGTAAGGTTTTTTTAAAGTTATTTGGAAGGTGAGAGGGAAGGCAACTAGGGAGAAAAAAGATATTTGCGGGTAAAGTTTTTCAGAGAGTATAATGACAGGAAAGGGACCACATTAATCTTAAAGGATCATCATCTTGCTTCATTAGATTTACATTGGAAAACTCAGAAAAGCTGTACACTGTACCCCTCACCACTCAACTCTATTTACTAAGACCAATTTATCCCTTATCAGCACACAGTTTAAAATACTGTATGAGAAACCTTTCATCAAAAAGGATGGAACACAGAACAGTGGATTTTTAATGAGCAACCATTTGTACAAAAGATGTCTATAAATCACCATAGCTACTTATATCCAAACATTAAAGTTTCACTAGCAATGAACCTCATCAATTCTGTGTCCTAATAGTCTCTGCCCTAACTTGAAAAAATTGTATGGACCCTGAAAGTTTCAAAGAAACTTCCCTATGTTCTTGTCAGCCTCTCTATATCCGTTTTTCTCACTGCCTGTGTTTGTTTCTCTGGCTTCCTGTCATTCTTCATAGCTCTCTAGAGGTCTGAAGTGTGAACATCAAATCCAGTTTTTCAGTCAGAATGAGAATGAGTTTTTATGGTTCACTTTTTAAAGTGTTATTCCCTCTTGGTGATGGGAGGTATGGAATCTGAGCAAAGGCTTCATCAATTCTTTTTCTCTCCTGGTACCATTGTTCCCTTATTTCTAGATCCTTCTTTCTCTCTTCTTCCTCTTTCTTCCTTCACTTATTCCTCTTCATTATCACCACCATCACCATCACCATCTTTCTCCTCCTCCTCCTTCTTCTTCCTTACCTAAAATGCCCATCATACTTGCCCTCTGTCACTTTTGACTTCTGTCATTTATTTCCCTGGATTCTCACTGGATGAAAAAGGCTGGAGGAAGAAGGATAGAAATCCCAACCAATGGCTTTTCTATAGACCAAATGTATATTCTTGCAAAATTTTTCCTTTGGGTCTCCTAAGACATCTCTCTTCATCTTTTTTATGTGGACTTAGTGATGATTTTTACTTTCAGATACCTCCTTCATTTATTCTCCATAAATTCCAAGGATCCCCTGGTGATACACACACACACACACACATACATTTATATATATATATATATATATATACAGAGAGAGAGAGAGAGAGAGAGAGAGAGAGAGAGAGAGATCTATATCTTTGTAATACTTAGATACAAAGAGAAAGATGCTATATCCCCAAGGAAATCTTAGAGCATATATTCTATAGTAGCAAATTTCTCAAGAAACTCAGGCAAACATGGAACTTTTGACTAAATCTTCTAAGAAATTGCAGCTATTTATAAAGTGGTCTAAATCAGAAAAAAAATATTGTACATGAGAAATATTTTAGAATAATTCCTTATTTGTTTACCTAGAGAGGGGTGTGGGTTTCAGGGAACTGATTATGTTTCTGGGGCATTATTCTATGTATTTTTATGAATATGTTATGGAAGTAGTGGACAAATTACCATTTTCTTGTCTTATATTTTCTGTCTGTTACATATTTGTCCACTCCTGTACTATCTACCATTGGGTCAATCTGTAAGAATGATGATTGGTGCAATGACTATCTTTGAACTGAATTTTAATGAACTGGATATTTTAAACTAATACAAGTTCATGCCTTTCTTCATTTTCTCTGTATCTCACTGAATTATTTTCTACTTCACTGATTTATTAGCCAAATAAATGCTCCTTTTCCTTTCCTATGCTAACTCCTTCTCCTGTGTCCTTGTTCTTTTCTCCTATCAATGCTTCCATTTTTGTTTGTTCCACCAGCTTTAATTTATTTGAAAAGTAACCAATTTATTGATACCCTGACATCTACCAAGAGACATTTTTGGATTTCCTTTATTAAAGGAAAAATCCCTCCTTTTAGCCTCTTGTCAAGCTACCATTCCATTTCTTTTCTCCTCTCAACTGCCAAATTTTTAGAAAGTATCATTTACTAACATTAGCACCTTAAAATGACTTTGGGAGTTCTAATGGAATTATTATCTCTAATTTATGGATGGAGAAATTAAGACTTAGAGACAACAAGTGATTGATTATTATTATGAAGCTAGTGAGGGTCAAAGGTAGGATTCAAAATCACTTAATATTTTGGTTCTCTAGGCATCTTTCTCAGAGTATAAATTGCAGAAAACCTGTCAAATACTTGAGGTAGAGAAAGTTTTCTCATTGACAAGAAAATATGAATGAGGAAAGTATAAATAAGGATAGGGATAACACTTTGTGTATGTTTTTAATCTGAGATTACCTTAAAACACCTCTTTTCCATTAGAGATCCATTATTCCCTGTAGGGTTCCCTCAGCTTTGCAAGATACATATTCTTTTTCTTATTTATAACTGTATGTTTTTGCCTTTTGGAATATTGTATTCCAAGTTTTCCTTACAATTTAGTAACTGGTATTTCTTGTATGATCTTCATGGTAGTTACTTATGACTTCAAATCCTTCCTTTGGTAATATTTTCTTTTTCCCATTTTAATTACATTTTTGTCTTTGATACAGAAACTGTGTAAGTGAATTCTGATACTCTTGGAACTTCAACTTTTGATAATTCTTTTAGGATATTATGAATAAATTCTTCCTAGCTTCATTTTGCCCATTGGTGTTCATTGATCTAAGAAGTTTTCATTTAAGGTTTCTTGAAATATAATGTCCAGCATTTTTTAAATAATTATTTTTAGGGAGACAGTGATTCTTAAATTATCTTTATTTTCCTGTTTTCCAAGACACCTTATTAAAAAAATTATATATATCTTAAATTTCCTTCAACACTTTCAGTCCTTTTATTTGGATTACCAAAACTTTTTCCAATTTTCTAGATTATTATTTCTCTTTTTTAATCCTCCTAGATATCTTGGTAAAAATCTGACATTTTTGATTGATTTTTCCTTCTTTAATTCTATTACAGAAGTGAGTGGCAGTGAAACATGAAAAGTCCAGTTATATAATGTCTTTTTTTGGTAAAGGGATTAATGCAATTCCACAAAATCAATACTCATATCATTTTCCTTCTGGCTTTTTCCAACTACATGTCTTTATTCATGGTGTCTGAAATGTCTCGTATAGACTCAGACATCTATTTCCATTTTTTTTTACTTCTCTCCATGCCTTTAAGGCCCAAGTGAGTTTCTAATGCTACTCTCTCTTCTTTCTCAAGATTTTCATGGTACTTTGCCTACATATTTCCTTTGAATTTATCATGGAGTTACATTACAGCTATTTCAATACATGTGTCTCATCAAATCCTACTAAATTTTAAGGAGCTCTTTGTATCTTTATAGTATGTATCATCGAATTCTCCAGAAATAGCCTTAAATACCATATGTATATATCCTCATGTATATTTTTAATAGACTTGATGGGGAAAAAAGGGAAAATAATAATAACAGACATGGTGCTGCTATGACAAAAAATATAATTCTAATGATATTTTTGAAGTTTTTAATTAATTAATTAATGTTATATGACAGCAAAGGAAAAGAAAAAAAATGTATTTGTAATTCCAGTTTATTACAAAGTAACATAGTAGCTATAAAAAAGGAAAAAAAAAGAATTAAAATTATGAGTATCATACTTAAAGATATGTTCATACTGAGTTATGGCAAAAACAACATTATTGACATTTGAAGTACTTTTTGCACCATAAATTAAACTGTCCTCTAATTCTTGAATGGATTTCCCCCAGTTATATGGAAGGAAAAATAGCATTTTAATTAATTTTGTTGATTTAGTTCACAACACTTAGGTCTACATGTTCTTGATTTTCAAATTTTTCTTCCCTTCCCTCCCCTCCCCTCTACAACCCCAAAATGGCATGCGGTCCAATATAGATTTTACATAAACCTTCACATTAAACTTATTTACACAATAGTCAAGTTGCAAAGAAAAATTATGACCAATGCAAGTAATCATGAGAGAGAAGAAACAAAACAAAAAAAGAAGAGAAAAAAGGAGAGCGAATAGTTTGTCTCAGTGTGCATTCAGACTCCACAGTTCTTTCTCTGGATGTAGCCAGCTCTCTCCATTATGAGTACTTTGGAGCTGTCTTTGAGCCTTGTATTCCTGAGGAGAGCCAATTCTACCAAAGTTAGTCATCACAGAATCAATATGTCTATGGCTGTGTACAATGTTCTCATTCTGTTCCTCTCACTCAGCAACGTATCATGTAGGTCTTTCCAGGTTATTATTAAGTCAATATCTCCCACATTTCTTATAGCACAATAGTATTCCATTATATTCATATACCACAACTTGTTCAGCCATTCCCCAATTGATGGGCATCCCCTTGATTTCCAATTCTTTGCTACCACAAAAAGAGCTGCTTTAAATATTTTTGTACAAACAGGTCCTTTTCCACTTTTGTGATCTCTTTCAGATATAGGCATAGGAGTGGTATTGCTGGATCAAAGGGTATGCACATTTTTATAGCCCTTTGGGCATAGTTCTGAGTTGCTCTCCAAAATGGCTGGATATGTTCAAAACTCCAAGAACAAGGTATTCCAATTTTCCCACATTCTCTCCATCATTTATCATTTTCTGTTTTGTCATGTTAGCCAATCTGAGAGGAGAGGTGAGGTCCCTAAGAGGTGTTTTGATTTGCATTTCTCTAATCAATAGTGATTTAGAGCTATTTTTCATACGCCTATAGATATCTTTAATTTCTTCCACTGAAAACTGCCCGTTCATGTCCTTTGACCATTTCTCAATTGGGGAATGGCTTTTATTCCTATAAATTTGGCTCAGTTCTCTGTATATTTTAGATATGCGGCTTTTATCAGAGACACTGGTTGTAAAGATTTTCTTCCAGGGTATAAAATGTGCATACACTTTGACCCAGCAATAATACTCCTAAGGCTACATCCCAAAGAGATCACACAAGTGGGAAAGGGACATGTATGTACCAAAATATTTATAGTAGCTCTTTTTGTATTAGCAAAGAATTGATAATCAAGGCGATGCCCATCTATTGGGGAATGGCTGAACAAGTTTTTGTATACAAATGTAATGGAATACTATTGTGCTACAAAAAATGGGGAAGACACAGACTTCATAATAACCTGGAAAGACGTACATGATATGATGCTGAGTGAGAGGAGTGGGGAGGGAAGGGATGAAAATTTGAAACTCAAGAACATGTAGAGCTAAGTATTTTAAACTAAAAATAAAAAAAATCTAATGAAAAAAAATTTAAGAACAAAAATATTCTTGCCAAATATGCACTAGTTTGGAGAACATCCATAATTCTGAATTATTTCTCTAGATAATAGATTATATGAAGAGTGTAGTAGTAGTAGTAGTAGTAGTAGTAGTAGTAGTAGTAGTAGTAGTAGTAGTAGTTGTAGTTGTATTAGTAGTAGTAATGGTAAGGATGGTGATGATGATGATGATGATGATGATGATGATAATGATGATGATGATTAACATTTATATAGCACCTTCTTTGTGGCAGTAAATGTGTTAAGCACTATGCTAATATCATCTCATTTCATCCCCACAACAACTATTGAAGGTAGATTATACTATGATTTTTTCTTATTTGCAGATGGGAAAATTGAGGTAAACAGGGATAAAATTTCTTGTCCAGGGCCACACAAGTAGTATGTGTCTGATTATTTAGGATTGGTAGCTTTAAGGTTCATAAAAGAAGTCACTAATGTTTTTTTTTAAATTCTTCATCTAATTGTTCAAAATGGTGGTGCATTCAAGTGACATTAGTTGAGAAGGTCTTTCCTATTTCTATGACTTTTGTTTTTCCTTATTGCATTCACTGAGAAAAGAGAAACAATGTTTTAATGGGAGGGGCCATCAGCATCACCATCAAAGTCTATGTTGTCTATGAAAACAAGCTTTGATAATTTGCTTTAACCTTTGTTCCTTTTTTTAGATGAGATACAGTGAGTTTCAAAAGGTCAGAAGAGCTATGTATCAGCCAACTGGATCCAAAATGTACTTCATGCAAGAGTTGAAAACCAGCCAGTCTGAGTCCTTGAGGAGTGAGGTCTAAGTCTAGAAGTGACAGAGAAGGGTATTCATCTAGAAGCTATGCTACATTTGGATGTAAATTCTGTAGGACCCCTACTATATAGAAATTGAATTAAGATTGAACTCACTATTTTCAGAGAAAAAGATGGTACATGGAACATTCATACATGAAGTGTTGGTGAGGGAGGTACTCTATTTATACTTTCAATCTTGCCCTATCTTCAAAGTCTACAGAGCCATGTTGCTGACCTCGTTGTATGCCTGTGAAACCTGGACGTTATACCAGTGCCATGCCAAGAAATTGAATTGCTTTCATTTAAATTGTCTTTGGAAAATTCTGCAATTCACCTGGCAGAATAAGGTACTGGACACTGAGGTCCTTACTTGAACTGAACTGCCAAGCATTAAAATTCTGCTTCAGAGAGCACAACTCTGATGGACTGACCATGTTGTTCAAATGCAAAACATATGCTTGCCAAAAAGACTTTTATAGAAAACTCACACAGGGCAAGTGTTCGCATGGTGGTCAGAAGAGGCAATACAAGGACACTTTCAAGATCTCTCTTAAGAGCTTTGGAATTGATCTGTGACATGGGAGACATTGGCACAGGATTGCTCAGCATGGTGTGCCCACATCAAAGGAGGAGCTGTGTTCTATGAGCAAAGCAGAATTGAAACAGCTCAAAGGAAATGCAGGATGTGAAAGTTTTGTGTATCTACCCCAAATGTTCACGTGGACTATTTGTGCCCAACCTGTGGTAGAGCATTCTGATCTTGTATTGTTCTGATCAGCCACAGTCAGATGCTTTGAAATTTGACTCTGTCATAGTGATGTCATTTTGGTCCTCTTTGAGAAGAAAGGACAACCGCCAACCAACCAACCAATATTCAAAGTAAACATACCTTTATAAAAGCTAATTGATGTTAACTGGTTACATGGGACTTGGACACTAGTCATTAGTTGCTAAAAGTAAGAATTCCCAAAGCAGATTGAGGGCTTGAGCTAAAAGAATTTGAGAAGAGAAGACCAAATCTGATAGATGCTGGTAGAATGCTAAGGAGGAGGTGTAGCTTGCTTGTTTGTAGGAAATGAACACAGAGATTACTCACTACTCAAGAGAATGACAAAAATAAATCAGAAATGCACATGGATAATATAGCTATATATTTAAATTCTAAATCATCAATATTATGCCAACTATAATATAGGAATAATATAGAAAAATAGTGTATTTGTATATTTTTAAAGTATGAGTCATTTACTTAAGCAAATGATTTCACTACTTCTAAAGCAAATGTCAACAATGAAACTTTTTCTCTAATTTAATATTTATTTTTCTCAATTACATGTAAAAACAATTTTAAGATTTTTTTCAAATTATGAGTTCTAAATTCTCACCCTCTTTCACTCCCCCATTGAGAAGGCAAGCAATTTGACAGCTTATACATGGGTAGTCATGCAAAATACATTTCCATGTAAATCATTCAGTGAAAGAAAATACAGACAAAAAATAAAGAAGGTAAAGAAAAAGTATCTTTGATCTGAATTCAGGCTCTACCTTTGTTTTCCTGTAGAGATGGACAGCACCTTCAATCATAAGTGCTACAGATGTGTGTTGGATCATTGTATTATTGATAATAGCTACATTATTCATAGTAGATCATCATATACTAATAGTGTTGTTGTGTGCGATGTTCTCCTGCCATGTCAATTTTTATATCAAACTCTGTCAATGAATTATATTTTTAGGAAAATAAATACCACTTTTGATTAAGCTACTGTTTTAACTGTTTTGTTTGTTTATTTGAAAACTAGTTTCAAGACATGGAAAACAAATTGTTTTATTAATGAAAGTGAAATTAACAAATTACATTCAACCAAAAGGACAACATACATTATCTAAGTTCTGTCTTCAAAATATGTCCTCAGATATTGGTGTCAGTTGAATTTCATTAATTTTCTTTATAGCTTTTAGAAGCTATATATTACAGGCCTCCACAGAAATATTTGTAATAGAAACAATGTAAATAAACTCTACAAACATGAGATTGCAAAATAAATACATAAAGCAAAATCAGCCAGCTCGTTCCAAGTAAAGCAAAAACAGATGTAGAGCAATCTGTTTCTAGAATTTACTCCCTTAATGACCTTGAATATATCACTAAATGTCCCAGTAACTAAGGTGTATCATCTTATAAATATGGTCAATATTGACACAAACTAATATCTTCAAGATCCCTATACCTTAAAAGTATGTCTTTTGTTCCTATTATATTCTATCCAGAAATAACCATAACATTTTCATCTGCTCAAAAATTGACAAATTAATTGTTTAGAATAAAATAATTTTTTTGAGAAAAAGTTGCAGGAATATTGAGTGTTTAATCTGTAAAAGAGAAGAAATCTAATTATTTAACAGTGAAACAGGCTCAGGAAAAGCCGATCTCTTTGCTACCGAAAGCACTTAGACAATGCAATATAGTCTTACAAGTGTATAAGTGTCTATCATTTGGATATTATTCTACTATGTGTTAGAGATACTCAGAACAAAAATTAGTGTCTGCCCTAAAGCACTTAAGTTTGTATATTAGAGGGGAAGATCCTTAAGGTCAGGGACCATGTTTCTATTTAATTTAATTGTCTTTGTACTCGCAGTACTTACTATAATGCCTGGCACCTGCTAAGTGTTTAATAAATGCTTGTTGATTAATTCATTGTGATATAACATATAAATAAACAAGTACATATATAACATACTGAAGAGAGACAAATATAAATATAATATATTAAAGAAAGATACAGAATTATAGGAAGAGAGAGACAAAGAGAAAGAGAGACAGAGATAGAGAGCACCAATAAATTGGAGGACTCTGAATATGTTCATAAGTGAGGTAACACATGAGTTGAACAGTATGTGATAGAAGCTATGGATTCTCATAGGAAGAGATGATTAGGGAATGAATTTTAGGCATTTGGGGAGCTTGAGTAAAGGGATGGAATGAAGAGATGGAATCAATTTCTTGAACTTCTTTGCAGAAGTTTTTATACTTTTCTGTGTGTTTTGAACACAGGGTGAGATCCCTGCCTGCCATGGTAATCAAGCCAGGGTGGGCTAAGCAGAAAAATTTTAGGACACTTTTTCTAGCCCCTTTCTTACACCAGGAGATGACCATTGCAATCCTTAAAGAGCTGCTCAGGGGGCAGGTGGAACCAAGATGGCAAAGTAAAGGCAGAAATCCACCTGAGCTTTTCCCCAAACCCCTCCAAATTCCTTTAAAATGACTCTAAACAAATTCTAGAGCAGGAGACCCCACCAAAAAGCAGAGTGAAACAAATATTTATCCCAAGACAACATGGAAGGTTGACAGGAAAGATCTGTTACACCGTGGTGAGAGAGGAGTACAATACAGCACGGGTTAATGCCAGCATGGATTGGGCCCCATCAAACCCAAAGCAGGCTTCTGGGTGACTGAATCAGTGGTAGCAATGAAAGTTTCTAAATCTCTCAGCCCAGAGATACCAAAGAAACATTGATGGTCAGGTGGAATAGTCTGTCACACCTGGGTGAGAGTGAAGCCTAGTCTAGCTCAGGCAGCACAGCCCAAGCCCCAGAAAATCAGGAACAGGCCTTGGTAGTGACTGAATGAGCAGTATCAGTAGCAGTGGCAGTGGCTGCTTCTTGAGCTCTCAGTCCACAGATGATAAGGGGGTCAAACAATGGGGAGATTACAGGGGTCTTTTGCTAGCACTGAGGAATGACTCTATTGCCTTGTCAATACTCAGTTTTAGGTTGCAGTCCTGGTTGGCAGCCTCTGAGCAAGGAGGAGCACTAACATGGCAGAGCTTGTGGGCACAGTGGAGTGGGAACTCGCCTCACAGTTCCAGGACAGAAAAGAGTGCTTGTGGTCACTCACATACCAGAGCACAGGCCAAGAGAGGAGTAAACACTTCTCCTTAGATCATACCACCTTGGAAAGAACTAAAAACTTACAGATCCCTTTAAGTATCTCTGAAAACAGCTGCACAAAATGCCCGAAGCTTGGGACAGTGCACCCTTCATACTGGAAGCAGAGCCCTATTTTCACAAACAGTTAAAACTTAAGTAATAGCCTTAGAAAATGAGCAATCAATAGGAAAAAAATAACAAAAAACCCTCAGACTATAGAAATGTAATGTGTTGTCAAGCAATATCAAAACACAAACTCAGAAGACAACAAAGTCAAACTTCCTACATCCAAAACCTCCAAGAAAAATATGAATTGGTCTCAGGCCATGAAACAGCTCGATTTTTTTTTCAAAATCAAGTAAAGAGGTAGAGGAAAAGTTGGGAAGAATAATGAGAGTGATTTTGCTGCAAAACAGGGGCCTAATGGGAATCATTCATATAGAACTGAGGTGAAATGTGAAATGCTAATTTAGCAGTCCCACACATTGCTGCACTTTATGATGTTTAAGTCTATGTCTCTCAAGAGAAGTAAAATTAGTTAAAGTTATTTTTGCTGCTTGTTTGTTTTTGTTAATGTGCTCTCATTAATTTTTCAAGGTAAACATTCCTTTTGTGTGGTAGAAATAAATAGCTGTTGTATACCTGAAAAAAAATGGGAGTGATGCAAGAACAAGTAAACAGCTTGGTAAAGACAACACAAAAAATATTGAAGAAAATAAATCCTTAAAAAATAGATTGTTTTTGGCTTTGGCAGCCATAATTGGGATAACCCAAGATGTAGCAGCTTCTATATTAAAGGATGAGAGGGCTTGTAGTATGATATTCTGGAGGTCAAAGGAGCTGGGATCACAACCAAGAGTCACCTACCCAGCAATACTGAGTATAATCCTTCAGGAGGAAAATGGTTTTTCAATGAGATAGAAGACTTTCAAGAATCCTTGCTGAAAAGATCAGAGTAATAGCGTAGGTAGAAGTATGTATGCATATATATATATATATATATATATATATATATATATATATATATATATGTATGTAGACAGAGGACACAGATCTGAATGGAATATGAAGGGATGACATTTTAAAAATAGAATTAATTGTTGAGAGAGGAATGTACGGGAACAAAGAGAAAGGGAGAAAAGCAATGGGGTAAATTGTCTCACATAAAAGAGGTAAGAAAAAGCTTTTACAGTGGAGGTGAAAGAGGGGATGTGAGGAGGAGAGTATGAACCTTTCTCTCATCAGAATTGGTTCAAAGAGGGAAAACATAAACACACAATTAGGTATACAAATCTATCTTAGCCTATCTTACTATAAGAGAATGGAGGTAGTGGTGATAGAAGGAAAGTGAGATTGGTAGAGCTGGTAGTCAGAAACAAAACACTTTTGAGGGGGGACAGAGCAAAAGGAGAGAGGGAATAGAATAGATGGGTCCAAGAGGATATAAGTAAATATATTTTACATGGTTTTTCCATTTTGTTCTGATTCTTCCTCCAGAACATAACTAATGTGGAAATATGTCAAATGGGATTTTACAAGTATAGCCTTTATCAGTTTACATACTGTCTTGGGGATGGGGAAAGGGAGGGAGTGAGAAACAAAATTAGAACTCAAAATCTTATAATATGAATGCTGAGGGGGCAGAGCCAAGATGGACACATGAAAACAGTGTCTTAAAGAGCCCTCTCACAAATTCTGTCAAATACCTCTAAAAAAGTGAATCTGAGCAGATTGGAGAATTAGAAGCCACTAATAGACTGGGTGGGGCAGGAGCACCAGGCAAGGAACAGTAACAGACCACACCAGAGTGGGAGGAGCAGAGGAACCCAGCCAGTATGCCAGTCTGGGAGAGTGCCAGGCACAAGAAATTTGGGAACAGGAGCAGGCCCTGGGCAGAAGTACTGGTTATAGCAGTGATCCCTAGGTATCTCAGCCCAGGGCAGGAGTCTTTTGAAACCAATGGAGACACCAGTGCAGAGTCTGTGGCTGAGGGAGCAGCTACCCCTGAGGCCTCCAGCCTTCACACAGTCTAAGGGTTTGACACCAGATTTCTTGAACTTCCAGGAGCCATGATGGCCAGGTGAAATGGCTCTCCCTCCCTTCCTCACCCAGATAATACTCCCTCAGGAGGAGGAGCCAGAAGTGGGGCTTCAGTAGCCTTATAGCTTGGGAAGCTGGAGAGTCCCCCTGTTGTGGGGGTAGAAGGAGGCTAATGCAGGAAGACAGGTGTCCCAGGAGGCCCCACCTCAGTAGAACAGGGGGAGGTCCTGAGCCCCAGAAGGGTGGAGCTAGAAAACTTCAACACCAGGACCCCAGACATGCCTTTCCACAGTCAGGGGAAGTAGCAAACACCAGCACAGACAATGGCTGAAACCAGGCATGCTATATAGTGCAGCTGCAGAGGAAGAGGAGACTTCCAGCAGCCAGACCACCCCTGCCCCACACCTCACAAAACCAGAAGCCATAGCATACAAAGTCAATAACCCCCAGAAGCAGAGATCTACTTTAGAAGCCAGGAGGAAAAAACAAACACTATGAAAAAAACAAACTAGGAAGCCAAAGACTATTGATTCCAGTTATGGAGACAGGGAAGATCAAAATACCCATTCAGAAGAGGACAGCATTGACAACATACCACATCTGAAACCTCTAAAGGGAATGCAAACTGGTTTCCAGCCCACAAAGCATTCCTGGAAGAACTCAAGGAGGACTTTAAAAACCAAATTAAAGAGGTAAAAGAAAAAAATGGAAAAAAAGGAAAAAAAATCACTGATGAGAAACTGCATATCTCTCCCTCATGTAATCCCCATTCCATCTCACATAGGACCAACACTCTTTAAAAACAAAGCAAATGACAACGATCAACCAAAAATTTGTTTTATTGCTCTTAAAAAGTCATGAAAAATCAAAACAATAGCTCATAAAATAAGCAAAAAAAACCACATGAATTCTTGAACTTTATTTATTAATATTAATTGTACTTTATGAACACCTGGCACATAGTGCTTGCCTGTTTGATATCTCCAAACCCATTGTTACCTCTTAAGTACTATGCCTCCGTTTGGATTCCATCAGCTTTCTGTTCTCTCTTTGATACCTGGTACACACCAAAAAAAAAAAAAAAGTCAGAGCTGTCTAGGTGCTAATATCCTTTCAGAAGGAAGGCTGTTTCCCTAAGTTAAATGTTTATCCCTGTGCTCAATTGTTTAATCCCAAATGACCCTTTTCCTCCTTCCTCACATCATTAATCTAACCATATTAGAATGCATATTAAAAACTATAGCTTATGGGGGCCTGATTACATGTAAATCACTTAAAATGAATATGAGGTTTTTGTCTGAAAATATCTTCTTAACTTATCAGGATAAAGTAGTTAGAAGATGGTATTTATAGAAAGTAATTTATAGAGTGACACTAGTTTAAACATTTGGGGATTAATTCTTGTCTTGAAGCTAAGAATATTTCATTTCCAAAATGTATGTTTTCAATATATCTACCTGTATGTCACCATATTACCTACTATAATCTGTAGGTAAAAAATTAGCATTATCATTTGTCATCCATCTTCATATATTTACATGCACACATTCTAATTTTGATTGATTGTTGGTTTCATTCATTTGGGTACTCAGGGAATCTTAGAATCCCAAAGGCTATTGAGCCCAAATCATAGGAGGAAAAATAATGTCTCTTACAATTTTCCCAGAGTGGTTATCCAGGTGTGACTTGGAGAGTGTTATTGAGGGGTATACTCACTCTCCCTAAGGCAGCCCATTCCACTTTGGGATAATTAAATGTAAGGGTGTTCAAGCTTAAGTCATCCTCTTTGCATCCTCTGTCCATTGCTCTTAGTTCTGGTCCTTTTGGCCTTCCAGAACAAATCAAATGTCTCTTCTTCATGACAACACATACTTGAAGGCAGCTCTCATTTCTCCTTACTTATAATCTCTAGCTTCACTGCTAAATATCTCTAGTTGTTTAATTGATCTTCAGATTAGGTGATATCTCAAGGTCCTTGGTACTGCTTATTCTCTACTAAATATTCCTCAGATGATTAATGTCCTTCCTAAAATGTAGAAACCAAAACTGAAAACAATAGTACATATTTGATCTGAATAAGGCAGAGGAAAATGAAACTATCAGCTCCCTAATCCTAAATACTGTGTCTTTCTTAACATTGCATTAAAATTGTCATATAATGCTATAGATTAATTTTGATCTCTCTAACTACTAAAATCTCTGCCTCATTTTTTTGGATATGATTCTATCTAGCCACATCCTCTCCATCATCTTCTTTTGAAGCTTCATATTTTTATATTCTGTGATTTGTAGAAGATTCTTTCCATGTAAATTCCTTAAACAATCATCTGATATATTTGAGACCTTTCATTCCTTTAATAATGTAATGGCACCAAAGTAATTCTTGAGAGATCTATCTGTAGTCTCTTGCTTTTATTATAAATTTGACCCACCACCTTTTCCTCTCATATATGTCTTCAGTTATGTATTTTATGGGACTTATCATCTTTAAGTCATGAATGAGAGCAATGTGTAACCTGCTTATATTCACTGTGCTGTTTCCATTGACCTTTGGGTCACAAGTAATTTGATTTTTTTAAGGTCTGAGCATTCAATGATTCATAGTTATGGAGCTTCACTGAGACAATACTAGTATTAAAGAGGGGTCTGCAAAATTTCAAGAAACTCGAGGTCATTTAAAGTCTTAATCTAGGATATTTGGTCTGAGTAACAGAACACTATCTCTTCTCACATTGCCCCTCTCCATGAATGACACATATGTGCACACAAGAGTAAGATTTAACAATAGGAACCAACTTATGATGAAAAAGATATAGATTACATCCAATACAGTATGACAAAACCTAAATTATGGACTTTGGAGCTCTTCCTGGCTTTTGCTTCAGAAAGCAATTATCTAGACCTAACATTGGAAAGCTGGGATACAATAACCTAGGTTGTTGGGTAGTGCCACAAAGACAGGATAAATGTTATTGAGACAGTGGTAAGATATTTTACTCCAATGAGTCAATGCACTAATAAATTAACTAGTGTTTGCTAAGTGTTTACTATGAGCCAAAAACTGCCTTCAGTGCTGGTGACAGAAATTAAAAAGAATGATATAATACCCAATCCCAAGTTGCACACATTCTATACAGTGCATAGAAAGAATCCAGGTAAAAAGTAAAATGAATAATGCTGGAAATTTTAATTCAATCTCTAAAACAAACAAGCTGAATCATTGTGTTTATGTTTTAAAATACTTCTTTGTTTTTTTTAGTTTTATTTTAAGCCTTGCAAATAATTTTACCACATCTCTCTTTTCTTTTTTCAATTTAAAGAACGATTACAGTAGTTCAGGACAGTATTAACTGAGTAAATGTTCCAAATTAGAAAAGTAATTCCCCATTGGAAAATAATTTCCTTGAAGGCACAGAAATGTTTTGTTTTGTTGTTTTGTTTTCATTTAATTTTTCGTCCCTAGTATCTTGTATAGTATCTTGCACTTAATAGACATTTGATAAATGTGATAAATGAGAATTATTGAGAGTTGAACTATTTTGATAAGACAGTTCATTTTTTAATGAGTCATCTGAAACTAACTAGGTATATAGCCTTAGAAAGTCATTTAATCTCCCTAAGACTCAATTTCCTCAAGTTTTAAATAAGCATTTCATCTTAAGTATAGATAAGGCATAAGCTGGGACACAGAATACTACAGTGGCTATAACCCATAGTCAGGAAGACCAGGATTTGAATCTGCTTCTGATGACTAGCAAGTCTATGACTTCAGATAAGTCACAATCTCTCTGAGGCTTAGTTCATCTGAGAAAAAAAAATGGGGACAACAATACATATAGTTCCTGGTTTACATGATTCTAATGAGGTCTAAATGAGCTAATACATACATACATATACATATATATATATACATATATATATATATGTGTGTGTGTGTGTGTCTGTGTATATATACATATATAAGTATATGTATATATCTATATCTATATATATATATATATTGTACTTTGCAATACACAAAACACTATATAAATTCATATGATCACTGATCTAGATCTGGTAGGGACCCCAGGAGCTTTTTGTTTAGCCTCTTTATTTTTCAGCTGAGAAAAGTGAGACCAAAGAAGGTTAAGTTACTATTGTTATTAAGGATTGATTTATTCTTAATATTCTTTTTCAATAATTGTAAATAAGGGGATTGTACAGTAATACCTTTTCAATGAAAAATATGTCAAATAACTTAGGCTTCATAGCTTGAACTATGTGGGATAACAAATAACCATTACCCTGTAGCAAGAGCACTATATTATATCTTGAAATTTTTGAAAGGTAAATAAAATCTTCTGGAAGTTGGATGTATAATCTTAATATAATGAAGAGACAGTAAATATAACCTACAGCATGTTACTGTAAGTGGCTTTGTGTTGAAAATT
Source organism: Trichosurus vulpecula (assembly GCF_011100635.1). NCBI lineage: Eukaryota > Metazoa > Chordata > Mammalia > Diprotodontia > Phalangeridae > Trichosurus > Trichosurus vulpecula. Next base: position 136,991,991 of record NC_050581.1, read on the forward strand.
ATATAAGCTATATCCAATATTAATAAGAGAAAGTTGAGCAACAAATCATATTCTTGAAATCCCTCCTTTCAGCCACAGCCTCAAATAGCAGTCAGCATGTAGCTCTCTCTTGGACACATGTACTTTGTCACTCTGTATATGTTACAATCCCCTTCCTCCCCACCTCAGATTAGGAACTCCATGAGGTCAGGAAATCAAATTTATTTAACTTAAAATAATCTCCAACACACATAGCAATGATTTATATAATATAGGTCATTAATCAATCCACAAAAATCAAGTACATTCAGAGGAAAGGACCTCAGAAGGCATCAAATGAGATAATATTTGCCACAGTGCTTAGCAGAGCCTGGCACATGGCAGGTACTATTTAAATACTTGTTCCCTTCCCTGTATCTAATCCACCTTATATCTGAAGATGAATTTATTCACATTTTCTTTATCTAGTCATTAACCTCTATGTGAAGACACAGGATGAGCAGGAATTGACTATGAACCAATGCATCACATTACTCTATTAAAAATAGTTTTTAGGAAGTTTTTGAATACTGCAATATTAAATGAATCTGTAACTCATAGATATTAAAGTTCTCTTGAAAAAAAAAAAGTTCTCTTGAATGATACAGTCAGGTAGTTTATGAGCCTAGATGGTGGAGTAAGACAAGAATTAACCTGAGCTCCCCAAAATTCATCTCCATACAATTTTAAAATAAGGCCCCAAAACAAAGTCTGGAGTGCAGACCAACAAAGAGACAGAGTGAAACAATTTTCCTGCCCAAGACAACTTATAAGGTTTACAGGGAAGGTCTGTTTCACTGAGGTCATAGTGGAGCACAGTTCAGCACAGAAGGCCCTGAAAAGGCAGAAGCTAGTCACTTTCAAGCTCCAGCTCTGACAGAAATCAACATCAGGCGCTCCCCCATGCAAGTTAGACCAGAGAATCTGGGCAACTGAATCAGCAACAGCAAGCCCTAGAAGTTTCATCCCACAGACTTTAAGAGAGTTTGACAATTTTTCACAAAAACTTTACAGTGGATATTAGCCCAAAGGGGAATCTGGGTAATAAACACATGTCATAGTCTTAGGTTGTTGAGTATCACTAGCACATCAGAGTATGTGGACAAAGGGGAGCAAGGATCCTGGTCACAGGTCCAGGGTGAAAGAGAGTGCTTATAATCACTAACAGACTATAAAACAGGCCAAGAAAACATACCTCTTCTTAAACTGTGCCACCTTGAAAGAATGAAAAACTTAGAGGTCCTCAGAATTAGTTCTGAAAATGGACAGCAAAAAAACCCTGAAGCTTGGGACTGTGACATCTTCAGCCCAGGAGAAGAGCCCAATCCTGACATAAAATTAAAGGTCAAGAAATGGGGTGGAAAATGAGGGAAACAAAACAAAAAAATCTGACCATAGAAAGTTACTATGATGACAAACACAAACTCAGAAGTGAACAATGCCCAAATAGATACATGAGAAGTCTCAAAGAAAAATATGAGTTGATGATAGGCCCAAAAAATATTCCTGGAAGAGCTCACATAGGATTTAAAAAGTCAAATAATAGAGGTAGAAGAAAATTGGGAAAACAAATGAGAGTGATTCAAGAGAATCATGAAAAAGGAGTAAATATCTCAGTAAAAGAACAAAAATAGAAAAAAAAAACTATACAAAAATTCACTGAAGTGCTAAACTTTTTTAAAAAAAGTAAAATTGTCCAAATCAAAAAGGTGAAAATTCATGGAAGAAAATAACACCTTAAAAAAGTAAATTGGCTAATTAGAAAAAATGAAGGGTACAAAACCTCACCAAAGAAAATATTTCCTTAAAAATTAAAGTTGGGTAAATATATGCTAATGACTCCATAAAACATTAAGAAATTATGAAACAGAAACAAAAGAATGAAAAATAAAATAAAAAAATGTTAAATGTCTTATTTGAAAAACAACTGACTTGACAAATAAATCAAGGAGAGAAAATTTAAGAATTATTGAAATTATGTTTGTCCTTTGCTTTCAAGGAAGACCATGGCACCAAGGGAATGATGACATGACTTGCAGTTGACTTTGATTTGAGTAAGGGAAGGCTATGCATGATCACAAGCCTCATTTTCTCCTCCAGAGTCATCTGGATCCAGGGACAAGACATTAATCAGGATGACTGGAGATGATCCTGGATGTAATGGGAGACTGTGGCTCTTTTAGGTTAAGGCCTTTTCATGTACTCACTTAGAGTGAGGTAATGCCCATTCAGTGAATAGACCTCTTTGAGAAGTGAGTCAAAGGATGGGTTCTTTTATTAGGAAAAAGAAAAAAATCAAGCTGGGAGGGGAAGACTCTCAGGATTGCTTTTTCAAAAGGGAAACAGTTAACATTAGCATTCACTTTAAGCTAGTAGGGCCCAAAATACAGCCATCAAGTGAAGTTTGGGCAGGGAACTGTTTTGATACAACTTATGAGCTTCAAAGTGAACTGGGCTAAAGGTTTTGTGAATGAAAGGAAGAAAGAAAGAAAGAAAGAAAGAAAGAAAGAAAGAAAGAAAGAAAGAAAGAAACAACACAGAAAGAAAGAAAGAAAAGAAGCACTGAAGCAAGGAAGTAAGGAAGGTAGGAAGGAAGGAAGTAAGGAAGGAAGGAAGGAAGGAAGGAAGGAAGGAAAGAAGGAAGGAAGGAAGGAAGGAAGGAAGGAAGGAAGGAAGGAAGAGAGAAAGAAAGGAAAGAAAGAAAGGAAGGAAGAAAAAAAGAAAGAAAGAAAGAAAAGTTCATTGTGAAAGTGTATGTAGAAAGAATGATAGAAAGAAAAAAGAGAACAAGAGAGAGAAAGAGAGAGACAGAGACAGAGACAGAGACAGAGACAGAGAAGGAAAGACATGACCCAAAGAAGACCGTACACATCAACTTCAAGAAATTATCAAGGAAAACTGCCCTGATATGCCAAAATCAGAAGGTAAAATAGAAATTTAAAGAATCTACCTACCAGTCGCCTCCATAAAGAGTTCTCAAAAATGAAAACTCCAACGAATATAACAGCCAGATTCTAGAGCTCCCAGGCCAAGGAGAAAATATTGCAATCATCAAGAAAGGAGCAATTCAAATATCATGAATCCATAGTCAGGATTACACAGGATTTAATAGCTTGTACTTTAAACTTGGCAAAGAAGCTAGGATTACAACCAAGAATCACCTACCTAGTGAAAATGAGTATAATCCTCTGGAAGAAAAATGGATATTTAATTAAATAGATAACTTTCAAGGATTTTTAATGAAAAGATTGGAGATGAAAAGAAAATTTTATTTTAAAATATAAGACTCAAGAGAACTACAAAAGGGTAAACAAGGAAAAATAACCTAAGACATTCAATGATATTAAAATGTTTACATTCCTACATGTGAAGATGATAACCACTTATAACTCTTAAGAAATTTATCACTATTAGGATGATTAGAAAGAGTATTCAGAGACAGAGGGCACAGGCGTGAGGCGATTATAATTAGATGATAGTAAAAGACAAAAAGTAAGGAATGAGAAAGAAAGATGCAGTGGGAGAAGGAGAAAGGCAGAGGTTGAATGAGGAAATTTATCTCACATAAAAGAGATAGAGAAAGGGTTATTACCTTGGAGTGTATATGAGTGGAGGGTTATCAGCATCTAGCATTTATATAGAATGTTAAGCATTTCAAAGAGGTTTGTGTATTATCCCATCTGATATGTCATCTCATTTAAAATATTTGAAGAAATTTGAAGGAATATTTACAAAATTTTAATATATTCTTGGAAGATAATCTCTCGTAAGTCAGACTTTATTACAATGTTTTAGTCAATGGAATTAAATGCTTTTCTAATATCTAATAAAAAATAACAGTAGGGTCTCATTTTCTGCATATTTTTCAGGTAATTGATTGATCCAAAAAATTTGGCCTCTTGGAATATTATTTGTGAACACCTATTTTTTTTCTTCCCCTAATATCCACATTAAGGATGTCTTCAGTGTGTTCAGAGATTATTCTCATAACGATTTTATATAGATGGGTCAGTAAACGTATAGGTTTCTAGTTGTTGATGTTTTCTCTGTTGCCCCTGTTTTTGTTTTTTGAGGGGTTAGGGTTGTTGTTCTCATAAATCTACCTCTCTGCAACTACCATCGTGGAAGCACTTTTAATTTGAGAATACAATATTCATGATTTTTAACGTAATGGCTAAAAAACTTTATTTCCTTAAAGATATGCTACTTTGTTATAATTTCAAAGTCTTTTCCCTGTATATTTTTCTATGAAGACTCCACGTTATCAATTTATTTTATGATAATCTGAACTAAACACAGATTTTAAGTTATGATTGAATCCAGCCACAGCATATAGGAATAATCTCTCCTTATTCTAGGTGCTCTTACTATTTCAATATAGCCCAAGATAATGTGTGTATGTATATATATATGTATATATATATACACATACATACATATGAAAATGAATATATATGTGTGCATGTATAAAGTGAGAGAGGAGAGAGGGAGAGAGAGACAGACAGAGAGAGAGAGAGAGAGAGAGAGAGAGAGAGAGAGAGAGATCCAAATATCTCAAGATGTCATCCTTCCATTTGCAATTGTTTATTCAAAATTTTGAAGGGGCTGTCAAGCTCAAACTCAACATGTCAAAACCTCAAGGCATTATCTTTGCCCCATGATCTCCCTGACACTTCTAAATGTCTATATTATCCTCCAGGAGTCTCCATCTGTCTATATGCACTTTCAGAATCAATGTTATCTCATCACTCTAATTCTCACTAACATATTCAATTATTTCTTAATAACTACCTCCATAAGGATTTTTGTGTTCATTTCCTCTCTACTTTCACTGCCAACACTCATTCAGTCTCTTTCCTAGAGTATTGGATTAGACTCCTAATTGATCTTCTTCCCTCAAATCTCTCTCCTACAATCCATCCTCCACATAGCTGCCAAAGTGGCATTCTGAAAAGACAATTCTGTCAATTACAATTGTGAAAACTTTAACTTTAGCAGCAAAATTCTTTAATTTTCAAAGACATTTATATTTTATAAAGCAATTACAATTTGGTAATGGACTTTAAAAAAGTTGAAAGACAACTCTCTTAATAGGGATTTTAGTTCATTGGATATAAGATGGTCATATTTCTAGACCTGCAGAGCCTTGCCATCAATAGTCACAAATTATTCTATGGCCTTATCTAATTTGAAATGAAGACTCTAGCCCTCACCTTGTGATGTTAGAAATAACAGTCCAAGGCTGAAGCAAATAGAAAAAAATCTAAGTTTATCTTTTGCTTTTAGCTCCATTCCTGTGCCCCAACCATTACTCTCTGCTGTTTTCCAAAATGTAATTCTTAAGCCTCCTCTTTGACAGTTGCATTACATTGGTGCTGCGTTGTATTTCCAAGATGATTCTTCCTCTCTCTCTTTCCTCTAGTATAAGCACCATTGAAAAAATACTTCCTTGGTTGTGGATATAGTTACCGTTTCCCCTTTCAAGTGTTTGGACTAGGTCTTCCTGCATCTAGTTATAATTTTTCTTTTTTTCCCTTTTAAGATCCACCACCATAGGTAGCAAGCACTGCTAATTTCTTTCCTTTCAGGAGTTCTTTTCTGCTTCTCAGTTTTCAAAGAATTCAAGATCATCATCTGGTTTGGAATTCCAATATTGTCTGAATATTTCTTAACAATATAGGCTATGTCTATAAGTAGTTGGAGCTTAGATAGAATTAATTAAAATACAACAGTTCTTCCCAGTTTATCCCCAATTTATTAACATAATAAGAATTGACAGAAGTGAATCTGATGCATTGCTCAGGTGCTAAGGCTTAATAGGAAAATGAGTCAAGGTTTTTTTAATGCTTCATAATCCTTTAAACTGTACTTTCTTTTGCACAGAAGAAAGGACACTGGTTTCTGAAGTTAAAATGAGGGGAATTTTGGGGGAGGGGTTGATCAAAATGCCTTAGAATGCATGATAGAGGAAAGACAGAGTCTGGCATCAATCCCTAGCTGTCGATTTTTTTTGTTTTTCAAAGATTTCAGAGAAAAAATTGGTATGACTAAACACATAGCCTAAAATTTGTTAGAATTTGTTACCTAAGAAAGATAGGTACTTCTTTAGCATGACATTTTGAAGACACAAATTAGAAAAACAATCTGCATGAAGGGAAAATGAGTTTATTTATTTATTTATTTATTTTTTGCTTTTTGGCAGGGCAATCGGGGTTAAGTGACTTGCCCAAGGTCACACAGCTAGTACATATGTCAAGTGTCTGAGGCCAGATTTGAACTCAGGTCCTCCTGACTCCAGGGCCAGTGCTCTACTCACTGCGCCATCTAGCTGCCCCTATAAATGAGGCCTTTTTTAGAGATTTTTTTTTTTTTTTGCTTTTTGGCAGGGCAATTGGGGTTAAGTGACTTGCCCAAGGTCACACAGCTAGTACATGTGTCAAGTGTCTGAGGCTGGATTTGAACTCAGGTCCTCCTGACTCCAGGGCCGGTGCTCTACTCACTGCGCCACCTAGCTGCCCTGAGTTTATTATTTTTAAATACACTAAAGAAACTTATTAAGCTATGAATGGAATTCATCAACCATTTTAAGGTTTTTTTTTTTTTAAAGTGGCAATGTCTTGTAAGGATAATGTCAGAAATGTTTATGCAGAGCTTGAGCTGGAGCTGGTGGTCAAAATTATGGACTTCTAAACTAATTTAAGTCTATGATAAAGAAAAGAAAATATAGGAAGACATAGGGCCATTGCTTAAAGTGATTGAATGAAGATAATCAATGATAATTGTTTAGCAATTATTCAAAACCCAAGGTAAGTTAGGAAACAGAAAGAGGCCACACAGGTGTTTGTGTTCAAACCCAGGTGTTTGGTGTAAGGGCAAGCAAAGTGGAACTTTTACTGTTTTTTTTCTTTTGGAGTGCTTCTCAGCACTAAGGCAATCAAGTGCCTTTGAGTGAGTCTTGCCTTTGTTTGTAGGAAGGCCTACATCCTTTTGCTAATTAGGTCATAAAAGGGGTGAAGCTCTCCAGAGTTGTGAAGACCTCGAGCCCTGGAAAAGGGCATATATATAAATATATATATATATATATATATATATATATATATATATATATATATATATATATATATATATATATATAGCCCTTAAGCTAGAATTCTCAGGAATACGGGAGGAGAGGTTTTGCTTTGGGTACTCACTCACTGGAAGATTGCCCTGTGATTTGACCAGATGAGACTCTGGGTAGCTGTTGGAGACCCCCGGCTTTAAAAAACCAAGATGTTGGTGTTTTATCTCTAGTAACTATGTATGTAGTGTCTTGGACAGACAGATAGAAGCCGGTCTGCTGATTTGTTATTTTGCTCTGTTTACTTAATTTCTTCTTGTAATTGCTGTTTGAGTTTCCTCTGAAGTTAAGGGTGCTGCCTTTTTCCCCTGAACTAAGTGAATGATATATGAATGTTTAATTAAAGTGAGATTGCAGATACCATAAAGTTTCTTTCCTAATAAAAGCAGATCAAAGAACCTCTGCTAGTAGCCCTCCTGTGTGCTGGTGTTACTGGTCTTACACAGCCACAGTAGCAGCAAGTGACATTGTTGTTATACTTGGATGTTCCTACCCTTGATGAATTATATCCCAGGATAGTGGGGGGAAAATAGTAGATGTGATTGCTGAAGCACTCAGGCAATTTTGAAAAATTGTGGCTGATTTGGAGATATGCTAGAGGACCTGAAATGGACATACATCCCTTTTTTAAAAGAAAAAAAAAGTAGAGACTTTCAGTTATAGCTCAGTAAGCTTTCTTCAATTCCTGGAAGATTTAGGTCTGGTGAATGCAAAACCAGATGAGATGGCATGCATAAAGTGTTACGGAAACTTTAAAGGGCTATTGTAACAACAATGTTGCTAACAGCTGCTGTGGAGGCGAAAGACCAACACGATACCAACAACAGGAGCACACAGGAAGACTGCTAGCAAAGGTCCTTTGATCTGCTTTGCTAAGGAAAGCAGTTTCAGGGGGAAAAGTCAGCACCCTGAACTTCAGAGCAAATACAAACAGACCAAAAGACAGGCTTTTATCTGTCTGACCAAATCACAACACATACATAGTTACCAGAGAGAAGCACCAACATCTGGGTTTTCAAGGGGGTGGGCAGGCTCCAACAGCTGCCCAGAATCTCTTCTGGCCAAATCACTAACACTCTTCCAATGAGTGAGCCCCCAAAACAAAAGACCAACTTCAGATCTTGTATACACATCTCAGGGACCTGGGGCACTTGGTTACCTCAGTGCTGAGAAGCATCCAAGCAGAAAAAAAGTTCTACTTTGCTTGCCATTACATTTGAAAGGCAAGACTCATTAAAGTTACTTGATTACCTCAGCATTACAGAAGAGAAAACAGTAAAAAAGTCCCACCCTGATTACCATTACAACTATTTAAGTACTAGATATTGTTGTGATCTTTTAATAATGTTATCCCAAAGATGAATATATAGAATCTTACTGTAGTTAAGTCCCCATAACTTGAAGACTTCTAAAAGGGATTAAATGAATCCTTTTCTCGGATGTTGCAAAAGGGATTCCTGCTCAAATAATTCTTAGTTTCTTTCTTATTCTGAAATGCTCTGATTTTTTTGTAGTTTGTTTTAACTGTGGTTGCTGCAGATGTTTCTAAATCTGAAGACCTCTCTCTTTTCCTTTCTTTCTTTACCTTTCCTGTAATGATTTAAGAATCTCAGCACTCACCTGCTAAATCAATGATAGGAAAAGCTCCCTTCTGTGTGAACTCTAATTTAGGTCCTAGGCAATGTCATAACCATGGCAGGGCTTTTCTAGCTGGCTGCTTCTTTTCCTCAGCTAGGCAGGGCTGTTCCCATGGAGGATTCTTTGGCCATTAGATATCTTAATGTCATCTGTCAGATCATCCCATTTACAGTAATTTCTTTTGGCCAAATTGCTGGCAGGGTTTTTGGCAATGATATGTACTGCTCTCAGATGGTAGAATCCTCCTTTGGATTTTGAGGCTGCTAGTATTGTCATTAAGAATGTGAAATGTTAACCCATAAGTTGTTCAACTAAATCTGGCCACATTCAATAGTATAAACAAGACTTTAATTTAACTGTCAACACTTCTCTCTCCATGAACAGACTCTCTTATGTGCCAACACACTGCTAATGATGTCTTCCTAATCACCTAAGCCTTTGACCGATTAAATCCTTTTGAAATTTTCTGCTTTATGTACAAATGCCTTTGCTTAATTAGGTGGCAATGTCTTTTTCAAAGGGAATTGATAAATTTAAATGTGCCAAAATCAGGTTAGCCAAAATAACTGGCATTTATATATTGTTTTAAATTTTGCCTACTGCTTTACATATGTAATCACATATATGGTATAGACTATTATTATCCCATTTTACATATGAGGGAACTGAGGCAAAAAACAAACAAACATGTGAATGACTTTCCAGGCTCACACAACTTAGTAAGTGCATGAGTCAGGAATTAAACATGGGTCTTCCTGACTCCAACTCCCACCTTCTTTCCACAGTGTCATATATTTTAAGTATAAAATCTAAAACCTTATAATAAAAGTGGAAGCATCTAAGACAGATAGATTGATGGGCCATGTGGGGCAGTGGAAAAAACACTGGTTGTGGAGTAATAATAATAATTAACATTTACATGGTGCTACTGTGTTCCAGGCACATTATAATCATTATCTTATTTGACCCTCCTAACACCATTTTTAAAGAAGAGGAAACCAAGGTAAAGTGAAGTTAAGTGGCTTATTCAGAGTCACACTGCTAATAAGTCTCTGAGATTGGATTGAACTCATTTCTGCCAAATTCCAGGCCCAGCACTCTATCAATTGTGCCACCTATTTCCCTCTATATCCAAAGCTTAGGAAGAAGTCCTAGTTCTATCAATTACTACCTAAGTAATGTTGGGCAAATCATTTAACTCCCTAGGGTAGAAGTTTACTTATCTGTAAAAAGTGATCACAAGGTCCATTCCAACTCAAAATATATGGCCTTATGAATAGCAAGGATATCAATAGGCAGAGATAGAGAGGAGAGTCCAGCTGTGTGAAGATGTGAGAGAAACGAGGTGAGAAGCCAGATGGGCACTGGCATACAAATATGGAAGTTATATCATAGAAAATGTAGATAAAATGGATTGGGATATGTATTACGTAAGTGAGTGGTCAATGTGACTTTCCCAGTATTAATAGAAAAGGCTAACATATATCATTAGGGTAAATGGCCAAAACAATCATCACTGTTATGCCACTTGAGAACAAGGCAGTGGTAGTGCTAACATTCTTGGCAATGTTGGATAACACCTAAGTGTCACCTTTTCTAGTTGCAGCATTGATGTTATTAGAACATAGTGCCTATAGAATGAAACAGGATTCAGGGTGGTGCATTTAGAATCAGTGATTTAGATCTATACTGGAATGCTACCCCTTACCCTATAGGTCAATTAGTCCCATTTCTTTATTTTACAGTTGAGGAAACTAAGGCCCATGAAAGTTAAGTAACAGGTCATAGAACTAATAAGTATCTGAGATAGGATCCGAACTCAAATCCTTTGTCTCCAGAGCCATGAGTCCTTTTTTTCTCTGTAACACTATGACTCCTTATGATTGTATTGCTTGCTCTTAGAGCTCCTTAGATGGAAAAGCTAGACATGGTAATTCAAGAAAATGCTTGAAAAAAAAGATTCTAAACAAATTTTATGAAATACCCCCCTAAAACCCCAGCCCTGATACTTAAAATATTTTATTGAACTTTATTGGCCAAAGGGAATTCCTTTATCATTAAGGTCGATTAAGAACTCTTATTTTGTTCCGGTTAGGTTGGTACCTGATATATGAGTTTGTACCAATAAACTGCTATGACTCAAGTGAGAGTAAGAGATAAGTTTGGAGTAAATCTTCCCTCATCAAGTCTCCAAAACACAGTGTTAACAAAGCGGCATAAAAATCTGGTTGAAAGCTAAAAGAAATTGAACAAACATTTCCTAAACACCTATATAGTAGATACTGTGCCACTGAAAATACAAAGATAAAAAAATGACCCAGCCATTGCTCTTATATGCAAAATTATGGAGGTGGGAAAGAATAATAGGTTGAAAATAAGGAATAGTTTTAATGGTTTAATAGTCTGAAAGGAACATAAAGTATATGAAGGCTAGTACAATGATAAAAGGCTGGAGAAATTAGTTGGAATTGCATTATAGAAAGCCTTGAATCAGAGTCTAATAAATTACATATTATTGTGGTACCAGTGGTGAGACAATAAAAATTTTGGAGCAAGGAAGTTATTTGATAAGGCCTATGCATTAGAGAGATAACTTTGAAAGATAGGGTAGAAAAGAAAGGGATTGAAGACTGTTACAATGGTCTGAAGTCCGGACAAAAGGTAAATGAGGATTCTTTAAAAGGTAATCAGAGGATGACTTGGGAGTGGTAGCAAAAATTAAAAGGAGATGATGAATGCAAGTTATTTTAGAGGTTAAATAATTTGGACTTAGGAATTTTGGGGAAAGGGACTGAGGTAGAAACAAACTTAAAGGATGAGTCCAAGCTTTAAACATGGACAGATGTCAAAGACTTCATTAGAAATGGGGAAGTTAAAAAGTAGCACCAGTTTTGGATAATGAACTAATTTTTAATCATTTGGAGTTTGATGAACCAGGAGATCATCCTGATGAAGATACTATCATGGGCCAGAGGTTGTTAAATGATGTCAGAAAGGTAATGAGTTTCATATTCCTTTATCTGAATTGTGATGTGTCCCTTGTACCATACTAGAGAAGTGGGGGGAATAGAGTAGTCTACATTTGCAGATTGAGTCTCAAAGTGATTTTAGTGTACATTTACACAACTGCTTGGTGGCAACCAGTTTGCACTAGATCCATCACTTATAAGAGCTACATTTATTCTAGGCCAATAGTGACATCAAATATGAATGTCCATAAACCTTTCAAATGGCAGCCAGGTGGATCAAATACAATTGTCCATTTCTGGTATTTTATATTCTCTCAGGAATGCTATCTCTGAACCATGTTTCCCCATTTACTCTTTAGGTTTTCTGGTATTTAATAAATGAGGAGGAAAGTAAATGTCTTCTCCTTTCTCTCCTAGATTTGTCTTAAGGCTTTATGGTGGGTTAAAGAGATGAATAGCATGGAAATGTGGGGCTTTTTCAGATCATCACTAGGTCTTAAACAGTGCACACATGGAAGCCACTTCAATGAGTCTGCTGATGATTTTTAATTCTAAATGGACTCCATGCATGGGAAATGAGAATCTCTGCTAAAGTTCTGAAAGGAATCATATACATACATTATTATACACATTATTTAAATTTAATCAGCAAGCATACCCATTTTTGAACAGAAACATCTCTACATATTTATTCTTCTATTAATAAGTATGGTTATTGCATTCATATACCTGCATGCATCTCTATCTATCTATCTATCTATCTATCTATCTATCTATCTATCTATCCATATCTTTCAGATAATGGAAATCAGGAAATTAATCTAATTAGGGACCTATATTTATGTATCATCTAATATATTCCAAAGACTCTACGTTTATAATTAGATATCATAATGCTTTGTGTTTTGTAGGCCTTTTCACTACCACGTGAATATCTGTAGTTAGTCCCTTTCAAATAGATATGTCATTCTGTAAGAGATGATAACATTGTGTGTGTGTTTGAGGGACTGAGAATGACTGCATTTAAGTTATTTATTCTGCTATTTTGTCTAAATTTAATACTTTTCTACTTGATTTATGGCTTCTGCTCAGTCTATTGTTGGAAACTGCATTGGATGTAGGGGCATGAGCAGAATATTAGTCTCCACTTTGAGCTGAGTAGCTGTATGACTCCAAAATGAAGGGGGCATCACTGCACAAGTATAACAATAGAAATCATGCGATCATTCCCAGTATTTAATTTAATAGAAAAAAAAAGTAATGAAAACCTTATCAGGGATCATTGGGTTATGATAAACATGTCTCTTCATATCTCTTTTGCTAACCTAGCACTGTCCCAAATCTCCTGTTACTCTGAGTCCTCATTTTCTGTTTTCTATAACCTGTTATCTTCATTTTTTCTTGTTTTTTACTGACCAAATGAATCAGACATTTCCTTGGACCTCCAACAAACCAGAGAAAAATAATTTCCCATATTCTATTCAAGAAAAATGGGCATAAAGATAATTTTACCTGGATATGTATATCAAAAATATTTCATAATTCTCATCTGCTTAACTGAAATAAAAGAAAACATTGCTTCAATATTGATATTTGTAATAACTTGTATGTGGAAACTCAGACTGACATCCAAAGATATCAATTTCTGTATCAAAAACTGAAACATTCTTCAGATATTAGGATCCCTTGGGGGGCTTCAGTTCTTCTACCCTAAAGGTATTTCTGTCTGTGGTCTTTCCCCACTAGAGTGCACCTTTCACGGTATTACTCCAATAATTTTAGTAGTCATAACTAGCATTTACATAGTGCTTTAAGTTTGCAAAATGCTCTTTATATATTATCTCATTTGACCCTCACAGCTACTTGAAGAGGTAGGTCTTGCTATCAGCTCCATTTTATATATGTGAAAACTGAAATACAGAAAGGTAAAGTGACTTACCCTGGATCACATAGGTACTACTTAAGGCAGGGTTCAACCTGGGGTATTCTGTACTCCAAGTATCGTTCTCTATATGGGTTGCTACAGAACTGCTTATTTCTCCACATCATTGTGTGACTCCTTAGTTCTGATCCTGTCATCTTTCCAGCGAAAACCTCTAGTGGCTCCCTACTGCCTCCTGATTAAAATAAGAATACCTGAAGTGGACACATTATTCCCAGGACTGATATGAGTGAGTCCTTAATAATAATTTTGAAATTCCATGGGCTTTTAAAAAGGCAAAATGAGATGATGAATATTGAGGGGAAATAGGCAATTCTGAGCTGAACAAATCTGATTAAGTCTTTATCAAGTACACCAGATTCATATTTAACTCACTATTTCACTAATAAGAAATTCTGGTGGAGCGAAAAAGTACTGGTCTAGTATGGAATCATATTAAGATGCTGATTTTAATGAAAATATTTATTAAAAGTATTTGTCCAAAGTTTATCCACATCCAGAGAATGAATTAAGGAGTCTGAATGCAGATTGAAGCAATCTATTTGCTCTCTCTCTTTTAAAATTTATTTTATTAAATTGGATTTTTGGATTTGTTTCATCTTTCTTATGGTTCATTTCATTGCTTATAATTCTTCTTACAACTTGATTATTGGGAAAATAAGTTTAATATGAAGGTATATTTGGAACCTATATCAGAGGTCATGCTGTCTTTGGAGGGAGGGAGGAGAAAGGAGGGAGAAAAGTTGGAATTCAAAAAAACTTGTGAAACTGAGGGCTGTGAGCCTAAAAAAATAATTAATTAACTTGAAAAAAGTCTTTTTCCAGTCCAAAATCCTTTCTAAACTTTACAGGCTGACAGCAATATATCAATATTTAATCAAACTTCTAGGATATAACATCCACTAAATAACTTTTTTTAAGCTGTGGCTTTGGTTTTTTGTTTTTTGTTTTTTTGAGAAAACTACTTAAAAGGTTAAGAAGGAACTAAAAAATTCTGAAGAAAATGGTAATAGTGGTAACCAGAATTAGAATTGGAAATACTTTATTCAAAATAAGATTATTGCTTATCTCACACCTTTACTGGGCTGAAACAGTTTAGAAAATATTTTTTTCAGTATGCATCAAAATTTTGAGTGATACATACATGCATATATATATATATATATATATATATATATATGTGTGTGTGTGTGTGTGTGTGTGTATGTTCTTTTTTATGAGGGGAACTATTAATAAACTTCATAATTAACAAATTGTTAGCTAAATTTAGAGAACCTTGCTAAATTTTTTTTCTTTTTTAAAATTTATTTAACATATTTAGTTTTCAGCATTGATTTTCGCAACAGTTTGAATTACAAATTTTCTCCACATTTTTACCATCCCCCACACTCCAAGATGGTGTATATTCTGGTTACCCTGTTCCCCAGTCAGCCCTCCCTTCTGTCACCCCACTCCCCTCCCATCCCCTTTTCCCTTCCTTTCTTGTAGGGCAAGATAAATTTCTACGCCTGATTGCCTGTGTATCTTATTTTCTAGTTGCGTGTAAAAATTTTTTTTTGGTTTGTGAACATCTGTTTTTAAAACTTTGAGTTCCTAATTCTCTCCTCTCTTCCCTTCCCACACACCCTCCCTAAGAAGTCAAGCAATTCAACATAGGCCACATGTGTATCATTATGTATAACCCTTCCACAATACTCATGTTGTGAAAGACTAACTATATTTTGCTCCTTCCCAACCCATCCCCTTTGTTGAATTTTCTCCCTTGACCCTGTCTCCTTTTGAAAGTGTTTGTTTTTGATTACCTCCACCCCCATCTGCCCTCCCCTCCATCATCCCCCCTTTTTTTCTTCTTCCCTCTTCTTTCCTGTGGCATAAGATACCCAATTAAGTATGTATGGTATTCCCTCCTCAGGCCAAATCCGATGAGAGCCTGATTCACTCATTCCCCCCTCACCCCCCTCACCTGCCCTCTCCCCTCCTCCCACAGAACTGCTTCCACTTGCCACCTTTATGCAAGATAATTCACCCCATTCTATCTCTCCCTATTCTCCCTCTCTCAATATATTCCTCTCTCATCCCTTAATTTGATTTTATTTCTTTTAGATATCTTCCCTTCATCTTCAACTCACCCTGTGCCTGCTCTCTCTCTCTCTCTCTCTCTCTCTCTCTGTATATATATATATATATATATATATATATATATATATATATATATATATATATATATAAATACATATATGTATATATACATACACACATACATATATACATACGTGCACATTCACATATATATATGTATATTCCTTTCACCTACTATGATATTGAGGTCTCATGAATCATACACATCATCTTTCTATGTAGGAATGTAAACAAAACTGTTCAACTTTAGTAAGTCCCTTATGATGATTTCTCTTTCTTGTTTACCTTTTTATGCTTCTCTTGATTCTTGTGTTTGAAAGTCAAATTTTCTTTTCAACTCTGGTCTTATCACTGAGAAAGCTTGAAAGTCCTCTATTTTATTGAAAACCTGTATTTTGCCTTGGAGCATGATACTCAGTTTTGCTGGGTAGTTGATTGTAGGTTTTAATCCTAGCTCCACTGATCTCCAGAATATCGTATTCCAAGTCCTTCGATCTCTTAATGTAGAAGCTGCCAGATCTTGGGTTATTCTGATTCGGTTTCCACAACACTCAAATTGTTTCTTTCTGGCTGCTTGCAGTATTTTCTCCTTGATCTGGGAGCTCTGGAATTTAGCGGCAATATTCCTTAGAGATTTCTTTTTGGGATGGATTTGAGGAGGTGATCGATGGATTCTTTCAATTTCTATTTTGCCCTGTGGCTCTAGAATATCAGGGCAGTTCTCCTTGATAATTTCTTGAAAGATGATCTCTAGGCTCTTTTTTTGATCATGGCTTTCTGGTAGTCCAATAATTTTTAAATTATCTCTCCTGGATCTATTTTCCAGGTCAGTGGTTTTCCAAGGAGATATTTCACATTGTTTCCATTTTTTCATTCCTTTGGTTCTGTTTTACAATATCTTGATTTCTCATAAAGTCACTGGCTTCCACTTGCTCCAATCTAATTTTTTTTTTGAAAAAATTTTTTTTCTTTATTTATTTTTAGTTTACCACACACGGTTCTACATAGTTTTGAGTTCCAGTTTTTCTCCCCTCCCTCCCCCCTCCCTCCCCAAGACGGCATGAAGTCTCATATAACTGTCATGTATAACTTCGCATTGAATTAATTTATGCTCTAGTCAAGTCGTGGAGAAGAATTTTGACCAATGGAATGAATCATGAGAAAGAAGAAACAGAACCAAAAAAACAAAAAAAAACAAAAAAAAAAAACCCAAAAACAAAAACAAAAGAGAAGCAGAAAAGGCGAGCATGTAGTGTGCCTCAGTCTGTATTCAAACTTCACAGTTCTTTCTCTGAATGAAGATAGCATTCTCCATCGTGAGTCCCCTGGAGTTGTCCTTGCCCCTTTAGGTTGCTGAGAGAAGCGCAGTATGTCAGGGTTGGTCCTCACGGAATCCACATATCTGTGGCTGTGCACAAAGTTCTCCTGGCTCAGCTCCGCTCACTCAGCATTATGTCGTGTAGGTTTTTCCAGGTTGTTATGAAGTCTGCATCATCCCCATTTCTTATGGCACAATAGTATTCCATCACCTTCATATACCACAGCTTGTTCAGCCATTCCCCAATTGATGGGCATCCCTTTGCTTTCCAATTCTTGGCTACCACAAAGAGAGCTGCTATAAATATTATTGTACATATGGGTCCTTTTCCCACTTGCGTGATTTCTTTGGGATACAACCCTAGAAGTGGTATTACTGGGTCAAAGGGTATGAACATTTCTACAGCCGTTTGGGCATAGTTCAACACCGCCCTCCAAAATGGTTGGATCAGCTCACAACTCCACCAGCAATGCAACAATGTTGCAATTTCCCCACATCCTTTCCAGCATTTATTATTCTCCTGATTTGTTATTTTAGCCAATCTGACAGGAGAGATGTGGTATCTAAGAGTTGTTTTGATTTGCATTTCTCTAATCAGCAGCGATCCAGAGCATTTTTCCATATGCCTGTAGATAGCTTTAATTTCTTCCTCTGAAAACTGCCTGTTCATATCCTTTGACCATTTCTCAATTGGGGAATGGCTTGTATTCCTATATATTTGGCTTAGCTCCCTGTATATTTTAGAGATGAGGCCTTTATCAGAGATACTAGTTGCAAAGATTTTCTCCCAATTTTCTGCTTCCCTCCTAATTCTTGTTGCATTGGCTTTTTTTGTACAAAAACATTTCAATTTGACATAATCAAAATTATCCATTTTGCATTTTGTAATGCTCTCTATCTCTTGTTGGGTCATGAATTCTTTACTTTTCCACAAATCTGATAAGTAAACTATTCCTTGCTTTCCCAAATTACTTAGAGTATCAACTTTTACTCCTAAATCATGAATCCATTTTGACTTTATTTTGGTATATGGTGTAAGATATTGGTCTATGCCCAGTTTTTGCCCTACCATTTTCCAATTTTCCCAACAGTTTTTGTGAAATAGTGAATTATTAGCCCAGAAACTGGCTTCTTTGGGTTTATCAAAGAGTAGATTGCTAAACTTGTTGATTTCACCTACTTGTGTACCTATCCTATTCCACTGATCCACACCCCTGTTTCTTAACCAGTACCAGGCAGTTTTGATGACTGCTGCTGTGTAGCACAGTTTAATATCTGGTGTGGCTAAACCACCATCCGTAGCATGTCTTTTCATTAATATCCTGGTGTGGCTAAACCACCATCCCTAGCATGTCTTTTCATTAATATCCTAGATACTCTAGACCTCGTGTTTTTCCAAATGAATTTTGTTATTATTTTGTCCAGCTCAGTAAAAAAATTTTTTGGTAGTTCAATTGGTATGGCACTGAATAGATAGATTAATTTAGGTAGAACTGTCATTTTTATTATATTAGCTCGGCCTAACCATGAGCAACTGATATTTCTCCATTTATTTAGATCTGATTTTATTCGCGTGAAAAGTGTTTCATAGTTATGTTCATATAGGCCCTGGGTTTGTCTTGGCAAATAGACTCCCAAATATTTTATAGTGCCTTCCGTAACTTTGAATGGAATTTCTCTTTCTATCTCTTGCTGTTGGGCTTTGTCAGTAATGTATAGGAATGCTGAGGATTTATGTGGGTTTATTTTATATCCTGCAACTTTGCTAAAGTTGTTTATTATTTCAAGTAGTTTTTTACTTGATTCTCTAGGATTCTCTAGATAAATCATCATATCATCTGCAAAAAGTGATAATTTAGTTTCTTCTTTTCCTATTCTAATTCCTTCAATTTCTTTTTCTTCTCTTATTGCTACAGCTAATGTTTCTAGAACCAAATTGAATAATAGGGGTGATAATGGACATCCTTGTTTCACCCCTGATCTTATTGGGAATGCATCTAGTTTATCCCCATTACAAATAATGCTTGTTGATGGTTTTAGGTAGATGGTATTTATAATTTTGAGGAAGGTTCCCCTTATTCCTATGCTTTCTAGTGTTTTTAATAGGAATGGATGTTGTACTTTGTCAAAGGCTTTTTCTGCGTCTATTGAGATCATCATATGGTTTTTGCTAGTTTTGTTGTTGATATGGTCAATTATGCTAATAGTTTTCCTAATATTGAACCAGCCTTGCATTCCTGGAATAAATCCTACCTGGTCATGGTGTATTATTCTCGTAATGAGTTGCTGCAATCTTTTTGCTAATATTTTATTTAAAATTTTTGCATCAATATTCATTAGAGAAATTGGTCTATAATTTTCTTTCTCTGTTTTAACTCTACCTGGTTTGGGTATTAGTACTATATTTGTGTCATAAAAAGAATTTGGTAGGACTCCTTCTTCACCTATTTTCCCAAATAGTCTACAAAGTATTGGAATTAGTTGTTCTTTAAATGTTTGATAGAATTCACATGTAAAACCATCTGGCCCTGGAGATTTTTTCCTAGGGAGTTCATTGATGGTCTGCTCAATTTCTTTTTCTGATATGGGGTCATTAAGAAATTTCACTTCCTTCTCTGTTAGTCTGGGCAGTTTATGTTTTAGTAGATATTCATCCATATCTCTAAGGTTGTCTAATTTATGGGCATGCAGTTGGGCAAAATAATTCCTAATTATTGTTTTGATTTCCTCTTCATTAGAGGTGACCTCACCCTTTTCATTTTTTATACTGGTAATTTGATTTTCTTCTTTCTTTTTTTTAATCAAATTGGCCAAAGGTTTGTCAATTTTATTGGTTTTTTCATAAAACCAGCTCTTTGTTTTATTTATTAATTCAATAGTTTTCTTGGTTTCCATTTTATTAATCTCTCCTTTGATTTTCAGTATTTCCAATTTGGTATTTAATTGGGGGTTTTCAATTTGCTCTTTTTCTAACTTTTTCAGCTGTATGCCCAGATCATTGATCTCCTCTTTCCCTATTTTATTCATGTAGGCATTTAGAGATAGAAAACTTCCCCTAAGAACTGCTTTTGCTGCATCCCATAAGTTTTGGTATGTTGTTTCATTATTGTCATTCTCTTGAATGAAATTATTAATTGTTTCTCTGATTTGATCTTTGGCCCACTCACTCTTTAGAATTAAATTATTTTTTTTCCAATTAGTTTTTAGCTTATTTTTCCATGGTACTTTATTAAAAATGATTCTTATTGCATCGTGATCTGAAAAGGATGCATTGACTACTTCTGCTTTTCTGCACTGGATTGTGAGGTTTTTATGCCCTAGTACATGGTCAATTTTTGAGTATGTGCCATGTACTTTTGAGAAGAAAGTATATTCCTTTTTATCCCCATTCAGTTTTCTGCAGAGGTCTATCATATGTGCCTTTTCTAAAATTCTGTTTACCTCCTTAACTTTTTTCTTATTTATTTTGAGGTTAGATTTATCAAGTTCAGAAAGGGGGAGGTTGAGGTCTCCCAATATTATAGTTTTGCTGTCTATTTCTTCCTGTAACTCCCTTAACCTCTCCTCCAAGAATTTGTATGCCTTACCACTTGGTGCATATATGTTAAGCAATGATATTGCTTCATTGTTTATGGTGCCTTTTAGCAGGATATAATGTCCTTCCTTATCTCTTCTAATTAGATCTATCTTTACTTTTGCTTTGTCTGAGATTAGGATTGCTACACCTGCTTTTTTTACTTTAGCTGAGGCACAATATATTTTACTCCAGCCTTTTACCTTAACCCTATGTGTATCCCCCTGTTTCAGATGCGTTTCTTGTAAACAGCATATTGTAGGATTATAGTTTTTAATCCATTCTGCTATCTGCTTCTGTTTTGTGAGAATGTTCATCCCCTGCATGTTCAGGGTTATGATTTCTATCTGTGTCTTTTTCTCCATCCTAATTCCCCCTGTTTATGCTTTTATTTCTCCCTTTCCCCTTCTCCTCCCCAACAAAGTTTTGCTTTTGACCGCCGCTTTCCTCAGTTAACCCTCCCTCTTTATTCCCCTCCCTTATCTTACCGTTACCCACTTGCTACTTCTCCTCTTCCTTCTGCCCTCCCCCCTCCCTTTTTCCCCCCTTTCCCTCCCACTTCCTGTAGGACAAGTTAGATTTCTAAACTTCTCAGAGTATGTTATTCCCTTCTTGAACTAGATCAGATGACAGTAAAGCTCAAATACGGCTCTTCTCCCTCCCTTCTTTCCCTCTACTATAATATGTTTTTTTTTCCACTTCCTTTGGTGTAATTTACCCTTTTCTGCAACCTCCTTACCACTTCCCTCATAGCCCTCCCTTTATATCTCTTATTTATATTTTATATCTTTACATCAGTTAATTTATACAGGCATTCACAACCTATGTATATCCCTTTCATTTGTCATAATAGTTGTACCATTCACAAGAATGACTTATATATGGATATGTATATATATATATATATATATATACATAAAAAACAAACATAAGATGATATAATCCCACATAAAGATGTAAACAACCTAACCTTATTGGTTAATGAAGTTTGTGGGGTTTTTCCCCCTGGTTACCTTTTTATGTCTCTCTTGAGGTTTGTATTTGGAGATCAAATTTTCCATTGAGTTCTGTCCTTTTCATCAGGAAGGTCTGGAATTCCCTTATTTCATTGAATGTCCATCACCTTGCCTGGAAAATTATGCTTAGTTTTGCTGGGTAGTTGATCCTTGGTTGTAGTCCCAGCTCCTTTGCCCTTCAGAATATCATATTCCAATTTCTCCTGTCTTTTAATGTGGAAGCTGAGAGATCCTGCGTGATCCTGACTGTAGTTCCCCGATATTTGAATTGCTTCTTTTTGGCTGCTTGCAGTATTTTCTCCTTGAGTTTATAGCTCTGAAATTTGGCTATAATATTTCTTGGTGTTTTCAGTTTGGGATCTCTTTCAGGGGGTGATCGGTGAATTCTTTCAATGACTATTTTGCCCTCTGCTTCTAGGACCTCTGGGCAGTTGTCTTTGATAATTTCTTCGAAGATACTGTCAAGGCTCCTTTTTTCATCGTGGATTTCCGGTAGACCAATAACTCTCAAATTGTCTCTCCTGGATCTATTTTCCAGGTCAGTTGTTTTGCCAATCAGATATTTCACATTTTTTTCTATTTTTTCATTCTTTATATTTTGTTTTATTACTTCTTGATGCCTCATAGATTCATTAGCTTCCACTTGCTCAAGTCTAATTTTAAATGAGTTAGTGTTTACATTTTGCTTTTGAGCCTCCATTTTCAATTGGTTGATTTCACCTCTCAGGGTGTCCTTTTCTCTCTCTAGATTCTGAATCTCCATAGCCATTTCGCCAATCTTATTCTTTAGGGACTTGATTTCATCAGTGGATTTTTTCTCCCTTTTTTCCATTTTTTCCATATTTTCTTTTAGCTCCCTAATTTGGTTTTTAAAATCCTCTTTTAGCTCTTCCAGCAGTGCTTTTTGGGCTGGAGACCAGATCATATTAGCTTTTGAGGTATCTGATGTATCTACCGTGTCATTGCTATCTTCTTCTATGTCGATATTTTGATCCTGCCTGTCTCCGTAAAAAGAATCTATTGTCCTCGGTTTTTTTGTGTTCTTCTTCATGTTGGTTTGCCTTTTGCTGGCTTTACAATGAATTTCTATCTGTGAGTCTCAGGGCTTTCTGTCCCAGCTTTCTTATTCTGGGGGTTGTGAGTCCAGAATTATAACCTTCAGTTTCCTGAGGTGTGGGGGAGGGGTCTGGCTCCCTGGCGTCTCACTCCCTGTGAGTGCTCTCCAGCACTTGCTTTTCAGCAATGGTCTCAGCTGTTTGTTGTTTGAGCTGATGACTGGCACTTTCCCTGGGGGAGCAAGGTTACGTCTGGGCTCCTGGCTTGGCCCCCTGCCGACTCTTCCCCTCTGGGACTAATGAGCTTCTAGTATTTGTCTTGTGAAGCCCCGCTACTCTCTCCTCTGTTTCAGTTCTCTTTTTTTTTTTCCCGAGGAATTTTCTGGGTGAGGGGGGGAGGGGTTAGAGCCGTTTACCTAGCCATTGAGTCTTCCTGGAGTTCAAGAGGCCGAGTTCCTGGGTTTTGCAAGCGTCAGTTCTGGGTGTTTTCGCGGCTGGTGGCGTTGCGCTGCCTCTCGTCGCTCCCAGAGACTGCCGTCCTGTGTTGGGAGGCCTGGGGATCTCTGCCGGTTTCGGGCGCCCAGCTTTCTCCCAGCCCGTCTCCCATGTGGATTTCCCTGCCGGCCGCTTCCGCCTTGGTCTGGAGCAGCTCTGCACCGAGCACTCTCCGAGCCTGCAGGTTCGTTCCTCCGGCCTTTCAGACTCTCCCGGCTCGGAAATTTGCCCCACGCAGACTGCTCGTGGTTTCTGACTCTCTCAAATCTGCTCAAATTCACTTTTTTATGGGAATCTGACAGACCTTGTGAGAGAGCTCTGGTAAGAGGCTGCCTTCATGCGGCCATCTTGGCTCCGCCCCCCCTCCAATCTAATTTTTAAGGTAGTATTTTCTTCAGTGGTCCGTTGGACCTCCTTTTCCATTTGGCTAATTCTGCCTTTCAAGGCATTCTTCCCCTCTTTGGCTTTTTGGAGCTCTTTTGCCATTTGAGTTAGTCTATTTTTTAAGGTGTCGTTTTCTTCACTGTATTTTTCAGGATTTTTTTGGGTCCCCTTTAGCAACTCATTGACTTGTTTTTCATGGTTTTCTTGCATCCTTCTCATTTCTCTTCCCAATTTTTCCTCTACTTCTCTAGCTTGCTTTTCCAAATCCTTTTTGAGCTCTTCCATGGCCTGGGACCAGTTCATGTTTTTCTTGGAGGCTTCTGTTGTAGGCTCTTAGACTTTGTTGACTTCTTCTGTCTATATGTTTTGGTCTTCTTTGTCACCAAAGAAAGAATCCAAAGTCTGAGACTGAATCTGGGTCCTTTTTCACTGCCTGGCCATATTCCCAACCAACTAACTTGACCCTTGAGTTTTTCAGTGCGGTGTGACTGCTTGTAGACTACAGAGTTCTATGTTCCACGTTTGGGGGGGATGTGCCAGCTCTTCCACACCAGCACTCCTCCTTCCCCAAGAACCCCCAACCCGGAATGGGCTTAAAACTTCAGTAGGCTGTGCACTCCTGCTCTGATCTTCCACTTAATTCCTCCCACCAGGTGGACCTGGGGCCGGAAGCAACTGCAGCTGTAGCTGCCCCCCTCTGCTTCCACTCCCGCAGCTTTTCCCTCTAACCTTCTCCACTGCCTTTGGTGTTAGTGGTTTGAGAAGTCTGGTAACTGCCACAGCTCACTGATTCAGGGTGCTAGGGCCCGCTCCACCGGGCTTCTGGTCTGGTTGGTCTGCACTGCTCATGCTGGGCTCTGCTCCACTCTGCTCCCAGCTCCCAGCTCCGTGTGGGTTAGTCCTCACCCAGAGACCATCCAGGCTGTCCTGGGCTGGAGCCCTGCTTCCCTCTGCTGTTTTGTGGGTTCTGCAGTTCTAGAATTGGTTAAGAGCCATTTTTATAGGTTTTTGGAGGGACTCAGCGGGGAGCTCATGCTAGTCTCTGCTTTCCAGGTGCTATCTTGGCTCCCTGTCATTATTTTCCCTTGCTTAATTTTGATAGGGAATTCCCTTTGTTCAATATTAGTATAAGTTATACCCATAAGATGATTTTATTTGGAAAATTTCTAAGCTATGCAGGAACACTGACAGTTTGAATTTACTCTCTAAATAGAAAGAAAATAACTTATATTAGAATAATCACAATTAATAGAAATTGTTTATGGCAACCTTTTTCCTGAAAAACTTTGTATCATTTAATAAAAATTCCAAACTATGACATAAGAAACGGAGGTTCATCTTCTACTTCTCCATTTTAAGAGCTATGTGATCATGGGCAAATCATTTAGCTTCTCTTCTCCTTATTGCCTCACTCATAGCATTGGCATTTTGAGCTAGCCAGTCTTTCGGGACTGTTGGAAATTTCAACGATTCCATTTGCCTTCCTAGATCTAGTCTTTCCTCATCTATACAATGTTTCCTTATTAGCAATTAAATATTTTGCTTTAAATACACCTAATGCTATTTTTATGTTTTGAGAAAGACACAAAAAGAGAAAATTAGTGATTACAAGACACTGGCAAAACAAATGTTTGATGCATAATAATCCCAAGTACAAATAATCTTGGCCCATTTATACTTTTAAGAACAGCACTAGCAACAGAGTCAAGATGGCAGAGATAAGGCAGGGACTTGCCTGAGCTCTCCCAAATTTTCCTACAAACAACTTTATGAAAATAACCCCAGATGAATTCAAAGTATTGCTGTATGATTGTCATGGCATACCTATTGTTCTTTTTTTGAAATTTTTTTACTTTTTTATTTTGAGTAAATTATATTTTACCTTTTCTAACAACATGTATATTTTTAATCATTCATTTTATAAGATTTTGCATTTAAATTTTTTCTTCCTCTATTCCTCTCATCCCCCCTCTCCAAGATGGCAACTAGTCCTATACAGGTTACACATGCGTAATCATGCATTAGTGATGTAAAAAAAAAAAAAAAAAACAGAACAAAAAAGAAAAACCAAATCGTGCCCCCTCCAAATCAGTGAAAATAGTATGCTTTGATCTGAATTCTGACTCCATAGTTCTTTCTCTGGATGTAGAGAGCATTTTCCATCATGAGTCTCTTGGAATTGTCTTAGATCATTGCATTGCTCAGAAGAGCTAAGTCAATCATATTTGATCATTGCACAGTGTTGTTGTTACTGTGTACAATCTTCTCCTGGTTCTGCTCATTTCACTCAGCCTCAGTTCATGTAAGTTTTTCCAGGTTTTTCTGAAGTCTGCTTGCTTATCATTTCTTATAGCACTATAGTATTCCGTTACATTCATATACCACAACTTGTTCATCCATTCCCTAACTGAATCCCTCATATGCCCGTTTGTTTTTCACATTTAAATGTTTTCCTTGAGGGCCATCCCTTCAATTTCCAATTCTTTGCCACCACAAAAAGAGCTGCTATAAATATTTTTGTACATGTGGATTGTTTTCCTATTTTTATGATCTCTTTGGGATAGAGCCCTACTAGTGGTATTGTTGGATCATGTGGTATGCAGCTCAATTGCCCTTTTGACAGAGTGATGGGATAAAATTGAAAGGGTTACTTTACCACAGTGTCATTCAAATTTTTTTTTCCATTTGAGGAAGTAGAGCCCTGAGGAGATTTTCCTCAGCTGGGGGCATTATGGTAAGTCTCCACAACCAAACTTGATTTCCACCCATAAATTCAATGATGGTTGACTCAGCAAGGGAGATAGTGGAGGGCAGATGAAAGAAAATAGTTAATCATTTATCAGAAGAACTGAAAAAGCAGTTTTACAAGTTCAAAAGCTAGATCTTGTCTCAGCCCAAATCTCTCTCCCTTCTAGTACAGTTTGGCAGAGAAGTGAATTTCATACCTATTGTTTGAGAACCTACACCTATTGTTCTATAAGAAATAATGAGCAGGATGCTCTCAGAAAAACCTGGAAAGACTTACATGATCTGCTGCAAAGTGAAATGAGGAGAGCCGGTAGAACATTTTACACGGTAACAGCATCAATGGTGTGATGATTGCCTGAATGACAACTATTCTCAGCAATACAATGATCCAAGTCAGTTCTGAAGGAATTATGATGAAAAATGTGATCCACCTCTGAGAAAGAACTAAGGGAGTCCGAATTCACATTGAAGCATATTTTTTAAACTTTATTTTTCATGTTTGTTTGGGGTTTGTTTTTTGTCTGTGTTTTCTTTAATAACATGACTAATATGGAAACATATTTTACACAACTATTCATGCATAACCTACATCAAACTTCTTGCCTTCTCAAAGAAAGAAAGGGCCACTTAAGGATATATTAAAAATCAAAATATAATGCATCCTACAATTTGAAACAAATTGTTTGAAGCTTTGAAAAAACTTGATGAATATTTAAAATGAAAAGCATCAATGAGGCTTAGGCAGTTGATCTTTTATATAGCAGTAATTATAGAAACATCAGTGTTGTGTCATTGCTCACCATGTAGTACCTCCAATTTTCTGGATTTAAAATCTGGCATGAAAGTTCCATGTGGAAACCCCAGCATATACATCTGGACCATTGTAAACAGCATCTAGCAATATCTCTGCCATTCCTTTTGAGTTTGGGTTGAAATTGGATGTAGCCCATTAATTGGATATTTGTGGTTATGCCTCTCCTACTTCTCAAGTGTAAAAATGTGTTTATTTTTAATATTGTGTTTTTAAATGCAAATTTCCAGACAGTTCATCTATGGTACTGACATGTGCATTTGGGATTGAGAGGCAAGGGAAAGCAACCAGATTCATTAATTACTGAAAAAGCAACCAATGATTTCTTACAATTTAAAATTGTAAGTAATATGTTGCATAATCCATATCAAAATATTTCTTCTGAAGGTGTGAGAAAAAAAGCATAATTTTTTTTCAAATTTCACTATAGAATACTATTATTTCCCTCACCTCACTGAAACTGCATCTGTTACAAATATTCTTATAATATACTAATCTCCACTGTCAACATATTGGTATGGGGATATCTTACTGATGAAAATTCAATGATTTGTAGTCATGATCAAAGGCTCCATGTCCATGTTAGTAGAAGAGTTGACCTCCTCCTATGTGGTATGATTACAGAGGCATCAGAAGTTTCCCTTTGACAAAAATATATACCCCTTGTTCTTCATTTCATTTTTAAAAATTTGTTAAATCATTTGTTTTATTTATTGGTTCATTTATGTTTTATTATTTAAAAATTCATGAGAGGCAACACTATATAGTGGACAAAATGCTGGATTTGGATTTAAGAAGACAGGTTCAAATCTGATCTTGGGATACTTACTGCCTAACTGAAGATAGGAAAGTCAGTTAAAATCTGCCTTTCCTCATTTGTAATGGGGCTAGTTAATACCTGTAACACCTATATCACAGGGTTATTATGAGGCTTATGTGCAATAAACAAAATAGGTAAAATGGTCTGTAAAATTCAAAATCATTCAATGATCTAGCATTTATTTTGTGCATACTATTTACCAGATCTTTTGCTAGGAACTAGGTATATTAATACCAAAAAATAATACAATTCTACCTGTCAAGAACAAGTATCCATATATTTATGCAGAAAAATAAATTCAATAAATCAAGGTAACTGAGAATTGAAGGTCTATATACATATATACACATGTGTGTATATGCACACACACACACACACACACACACACATATATATATATATATATATATATATATATATATATATATATATATATATATATATTCAGATAAAAAGTATCCTGGAACTAGTCACTATCATGCTATTGTGGCTTCATATTTAATATTGTATAAATTATTTTTCAAAATGCATTTAAGGCAACTAGGTGGTAAAGGAGATTAATTCTTATACGTGGAGTTATGGAGACTTGAGTTGGAATGCTTTATTGTTTGTGACTTGTGTAACCTTGATCATCTTACCAATCATTTCTTAGCTCCATTTTCAACTGTGAATTCTGAAATGTTGCTAGTACCCATCTCATAGGTTTGTTGTGAGAATCAAATGAGGCAGTATATATAAATTGCCTTGTACACCTTTAAGCACTGAATTAATATACATGTTATAATATGGATAGAATAAATGATTGTGATGTTGAATGAAATTATTTGGACACAAATTTAACTTTTTGTCCAATGAATTAAAATCAATTATTAAATATTTATAATACACAAAATATTCTGCTAAGTGGTGGTGTATATCCCATAGAATATCAAAGCACTATCTATTCTTAGAGGAGCTTATATTCTAATGAGGAAGATGACAAATAGAGCTTTCAGATGTAAATCAGATGGAAAAAGTCTCATGGCCCCTGGAATACAGTGGCAAAGTAGATAATAACTCATCTTCTTTATTGTCATTTGTATTGACAATCCAATTGACAATCACATCCACTTGTCGTGTCTGTTTTTTTTTTTTGGATGGGGCAAATTGGGGCAATTGGGGTTGTGACTTGCCCAAGGTCACACAGCTAGTAAGTGTGTCAAGTGTCTGAGGCCGGATTTGAACTCAGGTATTCCTGACACCAGGGCCAGTGCTCTACTCACTGTGCCACTTAGCTGCCCCTCTACTTGTCATGTCAAGATATTTGTGGTGATAATTTTATTTTTTGAATCTTCTGTACCTACTGCTTGCCAAGGAGGCAAAAGTAGTATTGCCTAAAGAAACATTTACGGAGTCACTTTCTACAGGATCTTCTCCCTGGGATGATGTTTATAAGGATTGAGATAGCAAAAGGGCTATTAGTCCAGGCAATGGAGTACCTATCAATTGCAGAACTCTTACGATAATGTAGTTATGGAAATTTGATATTGGTGGTGACATGGAAAGTGGGTCTCTTTCCACAGGGATTGAAGTCCTCAGAGGTGCCTTTAGAACGTTTGCTGATGGACTTAAGCAAGCTACTATTTCAGAGGCTTGGGATCGGTGTCTTGGGCTGTGTCCTTTGCAATTTGAGTGAAAGTGATCATCAAAATGGTGGTGGTTTGACTTTCCTGCAAATGCCACCTCACACTTCTCCTGTAAGGTGCCTTGTGTCAGATAGTTTGACTTGCTTGTCCCATCAGAGTCAATCAATGGATGGCAGTCGGGGAGATGGCAATCGTGAGGATCGCTGGGATTCTACCAGTTTGTTGTTTTTTTTTTTTTTTTCTTGGAGGAACTGCCACTAACTAGATTCTTGGATTTACTGGCAATTATTCAGTAGTTAAGGTTAATGCTGGCAAAGAAAGGGGGCCCTTTCTCCATATAATTGCTCTCCTCAATGAATTCTGCAGAGCCTAGGATGGTAGCAAGGCAGGACATCCTGGGCTTATGCTATTCTTTGATATTATTCTAAATCTCTGAGGTGTAGGATCCTGGGGTATCTTCAAGCTCTGAGGGAAGATGGTGGTTCAAGATGGTATCAATTTTTTGATATTGCTGCCACATACTGCCTTCTGTCAGTCCCTCTGCTTCAGTAGCAAAGAAGATGACAAGAAATATAAAAAAGACAGAAAAATAGATCAATATTCATTTTCCTCATGATTCTCTTTCTAAGTATATATATATATATATATATATATATATATATATATATATCTTTCTAAGTATATATATACTTAGAAAGAGAATATACATACATATATATATGTATATAGTTTTCTATTTCATATATATGTATTGGAGATTAACCATATATGTTAGGGCAAAATCTAATAAAACATTGTTCTTAAGCCATTTTAGATTAGTGCTGTATATGAGCAATTGTAGATGAGAAGTCTTTATGTAACAATGTCCCAGTGACAGTAGAGTTTACTGGTTAATTCCTCAAAAATATTTTGAAATATGTATTTGAATTATAGGTATATGTCATCCACGGAAAAATGGCAAATTGTGTGTATATTTCAAGTTCTGAGATTACATCTTGCTAGATAGTAAGTACTGAAATGTAATGCTTTCAATGATGAATTAGAAGGTTATGACCATTTCCTTGCATAATCTGCACCGATCACTAAATCCTGGCATCATAATTTGTGGTTGAGATGAAGTGGTCCTCAATTGACATAATAAGCTATCTTGTTTCTATGAATGAATTGAAACGACTTAGCTACATGTTCAATGATTCTTTGTGAAAATTTTACCCAAGGAAGTTCATACGGATGAAATTTAATTCCATTCTTGGAGTTCAGTCATTTCATAGGCTCCTTCCAAAGGTAAATAACTTTCTCTTATCTTCAACAAATTCAGTGATATGTACTTGCTATCAGCTTTTACTGTTGCTCAGTAGATTGATGCATATATATTCTCAATGTGTTTCTGTATGTATACTATCTGCTTATCATATTGCCTAAAATTTTCAATCATTTCTCTTCCTCTGTTTTGGTGAGGGACTGTTAATTTTTCTTTAGCAACCTTAGGGTGATAGTCACTTTGTAGTTTTGATGTTATATGGATGTCTAAGAATTTTAAAATGTGTGATGGTCTATTTTATGACTCTAAAATTCTATATTAAAACTGATATTGTCTAGGTGTTGATTACGTTAAATGTATTTTTCTGATTAAGTTTTTATTTCTTTACAAAGAAATTTCCCACAAGTTTCTTCTTGATAATTTCATTTTTTCCTTCAAGCCTCTGATGAAATACTCATTCCCCAGAGAGCCTTTCCTAACCCCTATTAATTCTTAATTCCAGCACCTTCCATCTCTTGATTATTTCCAATTTATCCTGTATACAGCTAGTGTATACTTAATTATATAAAAATGTACTTGATATTTTTGTATTACTGGTATATTTTAAATGGAGAAATTTCCAAGTTGTTAATTACATCTAATAGTCCCCCTCCATATTTGGATGCATTTTGTCTATTGTAATATACAAACAAATCATGATGCAACTAGTTGAACAAATACCAAATGGAGAACAGGTTACTAATTATGTTCCTGTAACTTCTTTGCAAAAAATAATTTTGTTCATCAATCAGCATATTGTTTGCTTTTGTTTTTGATTTTTTTTAATGTTTGGGTAGTAGAAACATGATGATACTATAGTACTATGGTTTTAGTTTGAGACAAAGGTGGAAAAGCGTTTGTTACTAACTCAAGAAAAACTTCAGAGTTTTTGAAACAGTAATTATAGGTAGTTTCTGATATACTTCCCAGTTTTGTACAATATCCAGAGTTTATTACTTCCTTTCATATAAATATCTTGTCTTTCATTATGTAGGCATGTGTATTGCTATGCTTTGCCTGTACAGGTAACATATATTTACATAGGTCAGTCTAGATGCAGCTTGAAAGGTGGCATGAACAGGTGTCTCTAGAGTCTCTTCTTCAACCTTTCTCCAAGAGAGACTGTTTCCTGCCATGAGCAGAGCAAGATGTTGGGGCCATAGGTTTGTCACTCTGGCCTTTTCAGAGACAGTTATGTATGACTGAAAAAGAAATGACTGAATAAAAAAAAAACTAATGAAGAATATTTTTATTTACATCTGGAAAACTGCTCCTGTCTATGCCATTAAATGTGAACAATTATTTCAAATTAAAACCATTATTATACTAAAATTGCTTTAAATTATAATAATATATTATGTAAATATATATTATAAATTAATATACAATTATATTAAAATTTTAAAAATATTAAAAGTAAATTATAAATAATATACATACTCACCCACATAAATATGTATATATGTACACACAATATATATGTATACACACACATATATAACTAACAATAAAACTCCTTTCTATTTCTATCCCTTCACTCTGCTTGAGGTTCATTCAAAATGTCCTACTTCTTATTCAAACACATTCCCTTTTTTCTGTCTCCATGTCTTTCTTTGCTTATTCTGATCCCTTTGTCTATAATATTTTCTGCTAAAATATCTTTTAACCATCATTGTAGTGCCGTCTCTTCTTACAAAGAATGTCACAGCCCTCTCAGTTCCCATTGTACTTTGTGTCATGTTTACAAGGAGTAAAGGTACTTGAATCAGAGAGTTGGAAGGTCCTTTAAAACTCATACATCCTACTAAATCATAACAGGAAGTACCTCAATGACTTCCTTGACAAGTGGTCATCACTTTCATGAACTTCAGAGAATTCAACTGCAGTACTAACTAAAGCAATTCATCCCACTTTTAGACAACTCTAAGTAGCAGAAAGTTTTACATGAAATAAAGCTAGACATTTTCCTCTTTCTGATCTCTACCCATGGTTCCTGGATTCATACTCTAGAGTAAAGCAGACTAAATTTCAATGCTTTTTGATATAAGGGCCCTAGAAATACTTGTGTCATGATATCACATATACCCTATGTCTTCTCTTTTGTAGCTAAACATTCTCAGTTCCTTCACCTGATCTCTATAAAGCATGGATTGTAGTCCCGTCAGCATCCAGTTACTCCTTTTGTACTCCATTCCATTTGTATTTACTATAAATTATCTAAGTAGAGGAGACTTTCAGTCACTTTTATAGACATATGTTAAACATGTAGGCACGGCAGTGAATAGAATGCTGTTCTTGGAGTCAGGAAGACTCATCTTCCTTCATTCAAATTTGTCCTCAGACACTTCCTAGCTGTGTGACCCTGGGTAAGGCACGTTACCCTGTTTGCCTCAATGATTCAATTGTAAAATGAGCTGGAGAAGGAAATGACAAATGCTCTATTATCTTTGCCCAAAATACCCCAAATGGTATCACAAAGAGTAGGACATGATTCAACCACAATAACAACAACAAACAACAGCAACAACAACAATATATATTAGGCTTTTTGCTGGCCATGTACACCTAATAGTTGAATAATGTTAGGCAGAGGAGAAATCATTGACTTGCCTATGAGCTTTAGTCTAATGCTTCTGTCTTTTTGTGTTTTACTCATTTACTTAGGAAAGAAAAACCAAAAGTTATGGAGTTGAGAAAGTGAAGCCATTCAGAACCAAGAGTCTCAATGCTTTGTTGAGAAAGTTACTTTCCTATCAGATTCTGATCATTTATAGTTCAGTGATTGCAAATTAGACAGGGATAAAAAAGATTTTTAAACTAAAACTAAAATTGAGGTTTGTAGTGTTGATGTAGTCTTCTGTGATCACAAAATACAATTGATATTACAGAATCAGCCCTGGGAAGGCTAGTTAGAAAACTGCTCTGGTTTCAGAATCTCCCATTTGGAGAAAATCTCCATTCTCTTTTTAAAATGATATTTTCCAATTACATTTAAAATCATTTTCAACATTTGTTTCCTTAAAATTTTGAGTTCCAAATTCCCTCCCCTTTATCTTTTCCCTCACCTGTGAGATGGCAGGCAATTTAACAGAGGTTATACATGTGCAATCCTGCAAAACATTTTCCTATTAGTCATGTTATAAAAGAAAACACAGACAAAAATAAGGAAACAATATGCTTTGATCTGTATTCAGATTCCATCAGTTCTTTCTCTGGAGGTGGATAGCATTTTTCATCATGCAACTTTTGGAATTTCCTTTGATCGTTGTATTGCTGAGAAGACTAAATCATTCACAGAGACTAAGTCATTTGCAGTTTATCATCATAAAATATTGCTGTTTTTGTGTATAGCATTGTGGTTCTACTCACTTCACTTTGCATCAATACATATTAGTATTTCTAGGTTTTTTTCCAAAAGCATCCTACTCTTCATTTCTAAAAATAGTATTAGTATTCAGCATTAATATTTAGTATAAATATATAAGATTATTTAGTGTAAGTATTTATAGCGTTTAGTCTGATTGTTTTGTTTTATTTTGCCTTTCTAAACTACATATACATATACATACATACATATATATATACACACACATACATATGAAAACTTATCTCAATCAAATAAATAATTCAATAAAGGGTGCCTGGTTGGTTAAACTGAAAAGTAATGTCACAGATCATTTATCCCCTTAGGGAAAAAAAGAGATGGGATCCTATATGAGGCAAGCAATTAAAGCTAGGATCAGAGTACTGCTCACTAAAGTCAAGGCCAGTGGGGCCTCTGCAGACAACAAGCACTGGGGCAATACTGAACAGCTGCCAATGAAAATGAGCAGGGAGTAATTCCTGACAACAAATCTGGTAGAACCTAGTAGAGACATCATGACACATGAGACAAGAGGAAATGAGGTTTAGAAGAGTCAATGTGATGACATCATCAGAAACTAATAACCTTGCAGAGTTGGAAGCTTAAATTATTCTTTCACATGTATGCCTTCACCGTGCATGTTATCTTTGTGCCTTTTCACTAGCATTCATTAGGTATAGATACCTTTTTACCTGATGCTATATGTGAGAAATGGTGCCTGATTTTTATCAGAGTAATATATTTTAGAAATTGTTTTCTTTTTATGCCATTTTATTAAATAATTTTGATTTGAATTAAATGTTTTTTGCTGAATCGCTAATACAGATAAATAGATAGTGGAATCTCATGAACTCTTGTTTTGAGTGTATACATTACCCAAAAGTATCTAAAACCTGGGGTTGCCTCATCCACTATGTGTTTTTGAGAATGAAGTCACATTTACATTATTTCCTTAATGTGTACCCTTCTACCCTGAAATTAATGGAATTCTCCAGATGGATGGGATCTGATCAAGGAAGAATAAAGATGTGCTATCATTTGTCTCCTACTAGAATCTATGTGTTAATTAACATGTTAGCATTTTTTTTTATTTCCAAGTCACATCGTTTCAAATACCCAGGCTTTTATTTCTTGAACATTTGCCTAGCCACATAGAACCTGTCCTATAGTTATGCAATTAGTTTAACTTGGGGCTTTACATTTATTTCCATTCAATTTAACCTTCTATGCAATTACTCCTTTGATTTTCTTCGTAGCTTAGAGGTGAAAATGAGTTCTGTTTTGTTGTATTTTTAATTTTTAAATCACTTATTTTTAACCTTTTTTATTTTGAATTACAAATTATCTCCCTCTCTGAAGCCTTGCCCCCACACACTGAGAAGGCAAGCAAGAAATTCAGCTTTGATAAGTTTGCCAAACTGGGATTGAATTGAATATGATTCTATGAACCAAAGGCTTAGACCTAACATAGAACTCAGATGTTGTCTAGTCAAAATCCCTCTTTTTTTAACAAATGAAAAACTGAGTTCCAAAGCAAAGAAGTGCTTTACTTAAGCTTAAAAGGCAATTAGTGATAGATCTGGGATTCATAACCTCATAGGATGAGAGATTTAGAGTTAGAAGGGAACTCCTTGTTGTCCAATCCATCTCTTTATGATCCCATTTGAGGTTTTCTTGGCAAAGACACTGAAGTGATTTGCTATTTCTTTCTCTAGGTCATTTTATAGATGAGGAAACAGGCAAATAGGGTTAAGTATCTTGCCCAGGGTGATACAGCCAGTAAGTGTCTGAGGTCTTGAGGTCTGAGGAAGATGAGCCACCTAGCTGTCCTGAAAGAGAACTATGTGTACTAAGGATTTGCCTCTTTACAGAGAGGGTCATCACTAGTTTTTTCAAGTTCTTTAGTCATGCAACACATGGAATTTAATCTTAGATTCATCACATTATTCTAACTTGTTCATGTTTTTTTTTTTTATCCTGATTCGATATAACAGGTTGGCTATACTCACTTCTGAAAGAAATGATTATTAAAAACCAATTATTTGGAGAAATGCAGAGTTTCCCCTTTTTCTAAAGTCCTCATTGCAAAGTTCAGTTTCTGAGGGTTGAATTAAGCTTCTCGTTAGTTTTTATCATATCCCACCCAACCTTCAAGGAATTGAATCTAAGGTAGGGAAGCAATTGTGCTCTACACGGGTTTAGGTGGGGAGAAATTATTTAAGTAGATTGCCCAAGGCTGGACAACTTAGAAGTAAATGACATAATCTAAGTTACATCCCTAGCTCCTCCTTAGATTAGGTCCACCTCTCATTGTAATATTCTTTCTCTCTCTTACTGTTAACCAATCTGAGTTGATTGTCACCTCCAGGAATACCCACTCTTCCAAGGGCATCTAAACTGTAAGCCCACTACCATGTAGGGATCTTTAGTACTCAAAAGTGTCACTGACTCGTTTTATTGATAAAATGATACATTATTAATAAAATGATTAATTGTCTAGAAACTATGGCTCTTAAATTTTTTAAGTGTCATGTTTCCCTAAAATCTCCAAAAATATCTTTGATAGGCACCAGTGATACTTGTCATACTTAACCATATTTTATAACCTGTAACTGGACAGCTAGGTGGCAAAGTGGATAGAAAGAGTCAAGAAGAGGTAGAGTTCAAATCCAGTCTCAGATACATACTTATCTTTGCCAAAGTCATAGTCACAGAGATGGACACAACTGAAAAATGACTGAACTGAAAATGTGCATCTGATTATGAAAATGCCTAAATTTTTGGATGTCCCATACATAGTGCAGGTGTATATAATACCAAGCACAGGAATTTTACTCATGCTTGTTCCTCTAAATAGAATGCTATCACTAAATGTCAAAAACAATACCCATCATTAAAAATCAACATGAATGCTATTTCTCTGGGTTCTAGTCTGAATTCTATCCCTGATGTTATCATTCTCTTGCTGCATAATCTTAGGTAAAGTGGCTTATCTTTCCTGGGTATCAGGGTCTTTATCTATAAAATGAGATACTTGGATTAAGTGGCCTCTCAGGTCCCTTCAAGCTTTCTAACAATGATGCTCAGGATCTCACTTTCCCAATCTCAAAAGTGTTAGGGTTGAGCTAAATGCTCGTAAGCTTTCTTCTACCTCTAAGTATTTTAATGTATTCATCTCTTTTCAATGCTGTATTCTATATTAGTTTGTACAATTGACATGTCTGTGAATTACATTTATCACATTAAGTCAGTGTTATTTTTCCATGTGAATTATCTTCTACCCTAGATTACAAACTCATTTAGAACATATATTTCTGTTTTTATAGTGATAGTCAAAGTTTGATGCATATGATAGACCCAAAATATATCTTTATTGAATTTATTTATGTAGGCCTCCCCAAACTTCAAACACTTAGGATTCAGAGAAATATTAATGAAAAAGAGATAACTAGGAGGCAGTTGACTGAGAAAATGATGCAAATATAATAATGGCTTTTTGGAAGAAAACATGAGTGTGAATTCAGTTCAACAAGCATTTCTTAATCATCTGCTATATACATTTTGCCAGTGAAGAAACTGAGACAAAGAGAGAGGAAGAAACTTAGCTGTGGTAGGTCTAGGAAAAAAATTCAGTTCCATTCAATTTGGTACTGGAAGCATTAGCTGTAGCAATAAGAGAAGAAAAGGAAATTGAAGGAATTAGAATAGGAAAAGAAGAAACTAAATTATCACTTTTTGCAGATGATATGATGATTTATCTAGAGAATCCTAGAGAATCAAGTAAAAAACTACTTGAAATAATAAACAACTTTAGCAAAGTTGCAGGATATAAAATAAACCCACATAAATCCTCAGCATTCCTATACATTACTGACAAAGCCCAACAGCAAGAGATAGAAAGAGAAATTCCATTCAAAGTTACTGAAGGCACTATAAAATATTTGGGAGTCTATTTGCCAAGACAAACCCAGGGCCTATATGAACATAACTAAGAAACACTTTTCACGCGAATAAAATCAGATCTAAATAAATGGAGAAATATCAGTTGCTCATGGTTAGGCTGAGCTAATATAATAAAAATGACAATTCTACCTAAATTAATCTATCTATTCAGTGCCATACCAATCGAACTACCAAAAAATTTTTTTACTGAGCTGGACAAAATAATAACAAAATTCATTTGGAAAAACAAGAGGTCTAGAATATCTAGGATATCAATGAAAAGACATGCTAGAGATGGTGGCTTAGCCACACCAGATATTAAACTGTACTACACAGCAGCAGTCATCAAAACTGCCTGGTACTGGTTAAGAAACAGGGGTGTGGATCAGTGGAATAGGATAGGTACACAAATAGGTGAAATCAACAAGTTTAGCAATCTACACTTTGATAAACCCAAAGAGGCCAGTTTCTGGGCTAATAATTCACTATTTCACAAAAACTGTTGGGAAAATTGGAAAATGGTAGGGCAAAAACTGGGCATATCTTACACCATATACCAAAATAAAGTCAAAATGGGTTCATGATTTAGGAGTAAAAGTTGATACTCTAAGTAATTTGGGAAAGCAAGGAATAGTTTACTTATCAGATTTGTGGAAAAGTAAAGAATTCATGACCCAACAAGAGATAGAGAGCATTACAAAATGCAAAATGGATAATTTTGATTATGTCAAATTGAAATGTTTTTGTACAAAAAAAGCCAATGCAACAAGAATTAGGAGGGAAGCAGAAAATTGGGAGAAAATCTTTGCAACTAGTATCTCTGATAAAGGCCTCATCTCTAAAATATACAGGGAGCTGAGCCAAATATATAGGAATACAAGCCATTCCCCAATTGAGAAATGGTCAAAGGATATGAACAGGCAGTTTTCAGAGGAAGAAATTAAAGCTATCTACAGGCATATGGAAAAATGCTCTGGATCGCTGCTGATTAGAGAAACGCAAATCAAAACAACTCTTAGATACCACATCTCTCCTGTCAGATTGGCTAAAATAACAAATCAGGAGAATGATAAATGCTGGAAAGGATGTGGGGAAATTGGAACATTGTTGCATTGCTGGTGGAGTTGTGAGCTGATCCAGCCATTTTGGAGGGCGGTATGGAACTACGCCCAAAGGGCTATAGAAATGTTCATACCCTTTGACCCAGCAATACCACTTCTAGGGTTGTATCCCAAAGAAATCACGCAAGCGGGAAAGGGACCCATATGTACAAGAATATTTATAGCGGCTCTCTTTGTGGTAGCCAAGAATTGGAAATCAAAGGGATGCCCATCAATTGGGGAATGGCTGAACAAACTGTGGTACATGAAGGTAATGGAATACTATTGTGCCATAAGAAATGGGGATGATGCAGACTTCATAACAACCTGGAAAAACCTACACGACATAATGCTGAGTGAGCGGAGCAGAGCCAGGAGAACGTTGTGCACAGCCACAGATATATGGATTCCGTGAGGACCAACCCTGACAAACTGTGCTTTTCTCAGCAACCTAAGGGGCAAGGACAACTCCAGGGGACTCACGATGGAGAATGCTATCTTCATCGAGACAAAGAACTGCAAAGTTTGAATACAGACTGAGGCACACTACATGCTCGCCTTTT
Organism: Trichosurus vulpecula; assembly: GCF_011100635.1. Lineage (NCBI taxonomy): Eukaryota > Metazoa > Chordata > Mammalia > Diprotodontia > Phalangeridae > Trichosurus > Trichosurus vulpecula. The sequence continues at coordinate 137,031,932 of NC_050581.1, forward strand.
CTGCTTCTCTTTTGTTTTGGTTTTTGGGGTTTTTTTTTTGTTTTGTTTTGTTTTTTGGTTCTGTTTCTTCTTTCTCATGATTCATTCCATTGGTCAAAATCCTTCTCCACGACTTGACTAGTGCATAAATTAATTCAATGTGAAGTTATACATGACAGTTATATGAGACTTCATGCCGTCTTGGGGAGGGAGGGGGGATGTAGGGGAGAGGGAGGGGAGAAAAACTGGAACTCAAAACTATGTAGAACGGTGCGTGGTAAACTAAAAATAAATAAAGAAATTTATTAAAAAAAAAATTCAGTTCCCTGATCAGTGCTTATCCCAATATGGCACAATGGTACATCCCACTGCTAGCAAGAAGGGAATGAAGACATGAGGAAGGCAAGTTTATTTACAAAACAAACTGCATCTCATACCTAGAATCAATAGATACCAACTGTTCTGTTCATAGTATTTCCTTAATATTCTACTGTGTCATCTCAGTTGTTTTTGTTGTTTGTTGTTAATCAATTGGTTATGTTCCACCTAATGTTACCTTATTTGGGGTTTTCTTGACAAAGCTGCTGGAGATGTTTGCCATTCCCTTCTCTAGATAATTTTATTCCCTTCTCTAGATAATTTTATAGATGAGAAAACTGAAGCTAACAGGGTTCCATGATTTGCCCAGCGTAATATGCCTAGTAAGTATCTGAGGTTAGATTTGAACTCAGTTACTCCTGAATCCAGACCTACCGCTCTATTCACTTACCACCTAGTTAACTATCTCCTTAATAAGGAGAACTTATGGGTCTGATAATTTTCAGTGAAATAGTTCGCACCAGTAAATAAGATTTTGATTATAGTCTCAGAAGTTGTTATGAGGATGTTATCCTTGATCATTCTTGAATCTTCTTTCAACCACAAAAAGAATAATTTTAAGTCCTAAGTCTTATCCACACAATCTCTTCTCCTAGCTGGCCAATGAAAGGATGAGTGAGATACAAGTTCAAATTCCTTTACGTGGTTCACTTATCATTTGTTCTAATGAGAAAACTGCTGATTGGGTTGCCAGGGAACATCTTTCAGGATCTGCAGAGCCCAGTAAAGTAAACACAGATTTGGTTAAAATGGGTATATAAAAGAAAAGGCTACAGTTAGGCCATAAGTTCCTGGGAAATAAGAAACAGAAATTTGAAAGTTGAAGTGTCTGCTAATAAAGAGAACTATCAATAACATCCTTCTCACCTCCATCCATCCCCTCACCCACCATGGGAACTCAATAAAATTGCCAGAATGAATTTTATTTGAATAGACACTTTATTATTTTGGCTATATTTTACAACTCAGACAACAATATCTGAATGGCTACCAAAAAATGAAAGTGATTTATCAATGACTAGAAAGATATTTGCTTTCAAGTAATTTGACCTAGAGGTGAGAGTAAAGTCCAAATCTCCATTTTGTGTTTTATGGGGGAAAAGAACTTATTATTAACATGCTATCCTAAATTTAGGAAAGGTCATACGTATACAGAAAATAAGTTTGCAAAGATTTAATTTTGATTGCTTAATACTTTATCTAATTCAGTAAAACTCATAAATTGTTCCTCTCTTATAATTTATTGCTTACTTCAGAGTCAGGCCCAGGAATGGATGAATTAATTCTTTTAATAATTTGAGGGAGACTTGGTAGCTAGACAACCTGTAATGTTAATGGAATAGGAAGATCTTCCCCATCCATTAGTAGGCCTATGTGACCTGCTTTGAGCTTTGGCCCAGATCACAGCTGTGATACATCTTGAGTCACAGAGCCCATAGGGAGAGGGAAGCTCACTTAGGGGAGGCTTGCTTGTAGGAAGGCTTTCACACCTTTCAGTACTAGGTTGATTAGGCACTGAGTAACTATGGGTGTAATACCTTCCAACTCTGAGAAGTATATATATATATATATATATATATATATATATATATATATATATATACTCTGAGTTGGTATTTTGCTTTGGGGGTTCACTTATGAGAAAGACCTTTTGATTCCCTGGTCAAGACTCTGAGTAACCATATGTTCAGACCCCCCCCCACCCCCACCCCCCTGCTGCTCAGATGAAAAGGTTGTCTTGATCCGGTAGTGCATGTAAACTGTATAGCAATATTGCATTGGTCAAACAGTCAGAGCCCTGTCTATTGGTCTTTATGCTAATTTATCTACTTGTATTTTCTCTGATGTTCCCCTGAATGTTCCCCTTAGTCAATGTAATTAAAAGTAGGATTGTTAACCCATTTATGAGCAGTCTTTCCTAGAAAAGCTGATCAAAAAACCTGTGCTAGCAGGCCATCCTGGGTATGGTGGGGTGCTTGCTGTTATACAACCTCAAGGATCAAAAAGCATTTTCTCTTGATGTCATCCGCGGGCCATCAGCCTCCAAAGTAATTTTTTTTGGCTACTTGTCTCAAATTTTCAGTTCTTGCCTGATTCTAGCCAAGTACTTATGAGTTTTATTTCTCATCAGCTTTGTTTGGGACAGGAAACTAGAACGGGCAAAGTGATAGGAAGTCCTTCCCCCATGAAGATCCCACTAGGATCTAGGGGTCAGAGTGATCCCTCCAGTAATATGGAAGAAAATTGGATCTGTTTTTCACTATATCCTAAGAATACTGAACGTCTCCACCCACTCTCCATCCACTCTCCATTATAGCCCTCTGATATGTTGTGTGTCTTCCAATTAGAATGTGACCTCCTTGGAAGCTGTCTATGGATTCTATTTGCCTTCTTAGCAGTTAGCAGAGTATTTGGCATAAAATATTTGGCTTGTATACCCAATTCTCTGACTCCTTGTTTGTGCTCTTCTTACATACCCATATATTCTGCTGACTCAATGCTTCTTGTTTCACTACTCACTTTGACTACCTTGATACATGATTGATATTTATAGTCTTCTTTCTTTCGTAAGCAGTTGCTATTCCTCAGCAAGCAGAGATTAAACAACAGTTTAAAAGCCAGATTTCTTCTGTTGCTCTCTTATTGTACTATGGAAACCAATGTCCTTGCACAGACCTCTTTTTACCCTAATTAAAACTTTAAATGACAACAGTCCTTGGGTCATTATTAAAATATATATCATTCAAAAATTAAGTTAATCACTCCATTGTCTTAAAGCAACCATTTAGGCCTGGCTAATATATAAATTATGCTTTTGATACATGACTGACTAAATTATCCTAGGAACAATAAAATATATCTAATCTAATCTCTACTGATATTCATGCTCACACATATATAGATACAAATATGTACACATAGGCATCTATACCTATCTATCTGTCTGTCTGTCTGTCTTATCTATCTATTGAAAAAGTCATAGGTTTTAAAATTGAAAGCATCCTTTGCAAATGGGGAAAAGACACATAGATACATTAAAAGATGCTCCTTCTAAAGTAACAGAGATCTCAAATACCTACCACAGTCCTTGTTAGGCTCTTCAGTCATGCTCTAGACTTTGCAAATTTTTACTATTTTTGTTCTTTCTCTTTGTCATGAAGAACAGGTAGGTATTAAACACAAATATGACATCATTATTTGAATGGAAATAAATTTTAAAATTTATTGTCCCCTTGGGGGAATAGAATACAAAGAATATAGTTTATGGGAAATGAAGAGTTTCCTCAGATTTAAATGTAGCTCTCTTTATATGGAGGCATTGAGAGGAGTTTTTGCTCTTTCTGCATCCTAATCAGACAGTCAGAGGTTACTGAGGTTTCAAATAAAGCGTGAATATGAAGGTTGAAGTGATCTATTATGGCAAATAAATTAGCTAAAAAAACTATATCATATAATAAGATCCCTTTTAAATGTGTGTTATGTACACATCTATGTTTATAATAGGTATATATACATATCTGTGCATGCATACATATGTGCATACATGTGTGCACTATGTGTGTACATGCATGCATGCATGCATACATATTTAGAAAACTAAAGAATGTACAGTGAAAGTCAACCAGAATTATAAAAGGCTAGAGTCCATGCAACATGGCAATCAATTGAAGGGATAGCAGGTGTGAGCCTTGGAAGAGAAAAGATTCAAAGGAGGATCTTACAAATCTCCTTAAGTATTTAAAAGGCTTTCTTGTGAGGGAGGGCTTAAGATATTCCTATTTGGCCAAAAGGGTAAAACCAAATTGATGGAAATCCCAAATATAAACATATATATGTATGTATGTATGTATGTATGTATGTATATATGTATATATATGTGTGTGTATACGTGTGTGTATATATATATATATATATATATACATACACATATGTGCGTGTAGATAGAGAGAAGATAGATAGATAAATAGATAGATAGATAGACTGATTTAACACCAGGAAAACCTTTCAAAATATTGAAGCTGCCCCAATGTGGCTGTCTTGGGAAATTGTGGATTCTGGCTCACTTCAAGTGTTAAAGAAAAGATGGGATATTGCTTGAAAAGATATATTATATTGAGGAAATTTTGAAGTGTTGAAATTGAATTAGATGGTGTTTGAGATTCCTTCCAACTCTAAAAGGCTATAATTTCATTCCTATTATGAAGTAGGAATTTGAACCAATATCTATTTTTCCTTAGTTTTTTCTACTCTCACGTTTATTATATTGTGCTTTTCACCAAAAGAATGACCTTCCAAAAATGTTGTGAGGTTTTAATGATAAAATTTTGTACTAACCCACTTTAGGTGATCCCAGTAACTAAAAATCACAAAGATTATTTGATGTAATGTGGACATGGAGTCATATCCTTGACACGTTTCACGTTGGAAATTAAATTATATTTATGATATTTGTAACCACTACTTAAGTACTTAAATCCTCCCTGTGTTTCAGTTGGTGACAGTATTTCTATTCTAAACTGTCCTGAACCCATCCTGTACACTATTAAGTTATTATTAGATTTCAGCTCAGAGGGTACATTTCAGGGTGAGATGGAGTGATCCATAACCTGTTTGTAGTTTACAAAGCACTTTAGAGTCATATAAAGTGAAAAGTGCGCTATAAAAAGTTATTATCATTGTTCCTCTGACAGTGTTGCCCTGCCTCCTCGTTGTAATGTTGCTCGCTTTCACTCCTTCCCATAATAGAAGAATTAGCAACTATAAAACATGATCCAAAGAACATTCTTGTGAAAGCTTTTTCAGAGTATTATCCTATTGCCTACCATATAGGGAATTTCAGATGTAAAGTTTCTCCCCTCTACCTTTGATCCCCAAGAAACTGAAATTTGTACTAAGTTCCCTTCTGCTTTCTCCCAAATATATTTTCCTTTGAAAATATCCTAAGCCAACCACAAATCTCATCCTCTTGTATTAATTAGCCTTGGGCTATGTGAATTCATTTCACCTAATTTAATATGGGGGCCTTAAATTATCTCTTCTTTTTGTCTAACTTATCCACAATTGATCAGAAAAATCATACAAGCAATGTACTATGCCATGTAAATCTTCATAACACTATGTATTATTTCATCTTAATTTAAAGGGAACCATGATCCTTTTGTGTGGGAAGACCATGATATTCCTAAATTAATTTCTATGACTTTGGATAGCCAAGAGTTGCCCCTCCCTTAAAAATCAAGCATCTTATCGATAATTAAAGGGAAGAAATACTGCTTGCCCTAGGGATATAAATGTAAAGTTGTCAGATAGCACTTGAATTCTTTTTTTTCAAATGATTTTTTATTTTTGTTTTACAGCACTTAGCTCTACATGTCCTTGAGTTTCAGATTTTCTTCCCCTCCCTCCCTTACTCCCCACCCCCAAGAGAGCATGTAATCCAATATATATTCTATATATACTTTTGCATAAAACTTATTTATACACTAGTCAGGTTGTGAAGAATTATAACCAATGGAATGAATCATGAGAAAGAAGAAACAGAACCAAAATAAAACCCAAAAACAAAAACAAAAGAGAAAAAAAGGGGGGAAAAGGTGAGCATAAAGTGTGCCTCAATGTGCATTCATACTTCATAGTTCCTTTTTTGGAGGTATGAGTCCTTTGGAGCTGTCTTTAACCTTGCATTGCTAAGAAGAGCTGAGTCTATCAAAGTTGGTCATCACAGAATCAATATGTCTGTGGTTGTGTACAATGTTCTATGGGTTCAGCTCCACTCACTCAGCAATATATCATGTAGGTTTTTCCAGGTTATTATGAAGTCCGTATCTTCCCCATTTCTTTTAGCACAATATTATTCCATTATATTCATATACCACAACTTGTTCAGCCATTCCCCAATTGATGGGCATCCCCTTGATTTCCAATTCTTTGCCACCACAAAAAGAGCTGCTAGAAATATTTCTGTACGTATGGTACTCTTTCCCACTTCTGTGATCTCTTTGGGATACACCCCTAGAAGTGGTATTGCTGGGTCAAAGGGTATGAACTTTTTATAACCCTTTGGGCCTAGTTCCAAATTGTTCTCCAGAATGGGTGGATCAGTTCACAACTCTACCAACAATGTAACGGTGTTCCAATTTTCCAACATTCTCTCCAACATTAATGATTTTCTGCTTTTGTCATGTTAGCCCATCTGACAGAAAAGATGTGGTACCTAAGAGTTGTTTTGATTTGCGTTTCTTTAATCAATAGTGATTTAGAACATTTTATATGCCTCTAGATATCTTTAATTTCTTCCTCTGAAAATTGCCTGTTCATATCCTTTGACCATTTCTCAATTGGGGAATGGCTTTTATTTCTATAAATTTGTCTCAGTTCCCTGTATATTTTAGACATGAGGCCTTTATCCGAGACACTGGTTGTAAAGATTTTCTGCCAATTTTCTGCTTCCCTCCTAATCTTTGTTGCATCGTCTATGTTCTTACAAAAACCTTTTCAAGTTAACATAATCAAAATTATCCATTTTGCATTTTGTAATGCTCTCTGTCTCTTGTTTCATGAATTCTTTGCTTTTCCGTAAATCTGATAGGTAAACTATTCCTTGCTCTCCCACATTGCTTATAGTATCAGCCTTTATTCCTCAATCATGAACCCATTTTGACTTTATTTTGGTATGTGGTGTAAGATGTTTGTCTACGCCCAGTTTCTGCCCTACCATTTTCCAATTTTCCCAGCAGTTTTTGTGAAATAGTGAATTCTTAGCTCAGAAGCTGGATTCATTGGGTTTATCATAGAGTAGATTGCTATAGTTATAGAGTAGTGTGTCTCATGCACCTAACCTATGCCACTGATCCACAACTCTGTTTCTTAGCCTGTACCAAGTAGTTTTGATGACTGCTCTGTTATACTACAGTTTAATATCTGGTATGTCTAGGCCACCTTCCCTGGTTTTTCTTTTCATTAATTCCCTAGATATTCTACACCTCTTGTTCTTCCAGATGAATTTTGGTATTATTTTATCCAGCTCTGTAAAATAATTTTAGGTAATTTGATTTGTATGGCACTGAATAAGTACATTAATTCAGATAAAATTGTCATTTTTATTTTATTAGCTCAGCCCAAACACGAGCAACTGATTTTTTTTCCATTTATTTAGATCTGATTTTATTTGTGTGAAAAGTTTTTCATAATTATATTCATATAGGCCCTGGGTTTGTCTTTGCAGGTAGACTCCCAAATATTTTACAGCGTCTACAGTAACTTTAAATTGAATTTCTCTTTTTTCCATATTTTATTATGTAACACTTTTAGTTTTCAACATTGTTTTCCACAGGGTTTTAAGTTACCAATTTTCTCTCCATTTCTACCATCCCTACCACTTCAAGATGGCGTAAGCCCTCCATTCTGTCACCCCACTCCCCTCCCCCCCAATTACCCTTCGCTTTACTTCATTGTAGGGCAAGATAGATTTCTGTACCCCATTGCCTATATATCTTATTTCCCAGTTGCATGAAAAAACAACTTTTTTTGAGTATCCACTTTTACAAATTTGAGTTCTAAAGACTCTCCCCCCTTCCCTCCCTCCCCACTCACCTTACCTAGGAAGGCAAGCAATTCAACATAGGCCACACTTATATAAATATGCAAAACACTTCCACAATTATCACGGTGTGAAATACTAACTATATTTCCCTCCATCCTAACCTGTCCTCTTGTATTCAATTTTCTCCCTTGACCCTGTCCCTTTTCACAAGTATTTGCTTTGGATTTCCTCCTCCCCAGATCTGCCTTCCCTTCTATCATCACCCTTTTATTATCCCCTTCCCAATGCTTTCCTGTGGGGTAAGATACCCATTTGAGTGTCTATGTTATTCCCTCCTCATGTCAAATCCAATGCGTGCAAGATTCACTTATTCCTTTCACCTGCCCCCTCTTCCCTTCCAGCGAAACTACTTTTTCTTGCCATTTTTAGGTGAGATAATTTACTCTATTGTATCTCCCCCTTTCTCCCTCTCTCAATACTTTCCTGTCACCCCTTAATATCCTTTTATTTTTTATATATCATTCCTTTATATATAACTCAACCTGTACCCTCTGTCTATGTATACATGCATATTCCCTTCAACTACCCTAATACTGATAAAGGTCTCATGAATTATAAACAACATCTTTCCTTGCAGGAATGTAAACAAAACAGTTCAACTTTAGTAAGTCCCTTATGATTGCTCTTTCTCATTTACCTTTTCATGCTTCTCTTGATTCTTGAATTTGAAAATCAAATTTTCTATTCAGCTCTGATCTTTTCATCAAGGAAGCTTGAAAGACAACTGTACTATAAAGCAGCAATCATCAAAACTACTACTGGCTAAGAAACAGAGTGCTGGATCAGTGGAATAGGTTAGGTACAAAAGATACAGAAGTCAATGACTATAGGAATCTACTCTGATAGACCCAAAGAATCCGGCTTCTGGACTAAGAATTCACTATTCCTCAAAAACTGCTGGGAAAATTGGAAAATTTTGTGGAAGAAACTGGACATAGACCAGTATCTTACAGCATATACCAAAATAAAGTCAAAATGTGTTCATGATTTATAAATAAAGGCTAATAATATAAGCAATTTGGGAGAGTAGGAAATAGCTTACCTATCAGATATACGGGAAAGGGAAGAATTCATGACTCAGCAAGAAATAGAGAGGATTACAAAGTTCAAAATGGATAATTTTGATTATGTTAAACTGAAAAGTTTTTGTATAAACAAAGACACTGTAACAAAGATTAGGAGGGAAGCAGAAAATTGGGAGAAAATCTTTACAACCAGTGTCTCGGATAAAGGCCTCATGTCTAAAATATACAGGGAACTGAGCCAAAATTATAGGAATAAAAGTCATTCCCCAGTTGAGAAATAGTCAAAGGATACGGACAGACAGTTTTTAGAGGAAGAAACTAAAAATATCTATAGCCATATGAAGAAATGCTCTATATCATTACTGACTAAAGAAATGCAAATCAAAACAACTTTTAGGTACCACATATCTCCCATCAGAAGGGCTAACATGACAAAAGAGGAAAATTATAAATGCTGGGGAGCATGTGGGAAAGTTTGAAAATTAATACATTTTTGGTGGGGTTGTGAACGGATCCAGCCATTTTGGACAGCAATTTGGAACTATGCCCAAAGGGCTATTAAAATGTGCATAACCTTTGACCCAGCAATACCACTTCTAGGGCTATATCCCAAAGAGATCACAGAAGTGGAAAAGGTACCTGTATGTACAAAAATATTTCTAGCAGCTCTTTTTGTGGTGGCAGAGAATTGGAAATCAAGGGTATGCCTATCGTTTGGGGAATGGCTGAACAAGTTGTGGTATATGAATATAATGGAATAATATTGTGCTAAAAGAAATGCGGAAGATACGGACTTCATGATAACTTGAAAAGACCTACATCATATGATGCTGAGTGTAAGAAGCAGAACCAAGAGAACATTGTACACAACCACAGACATATTGATTCTGTGAAGAGTAACTTTGATAGACTTGGCTCTTCTGAGCAATACAAGGGTCAAAGACAGCTCCAAAGGACTCATGATGGAGGGATCTAGATACATTAGGGAAAGAACTGTGGAGTCTGAATGTAGATTGAGGCAAAGCATTTGCTCTCTTGTTTTCTCTTCTTTTTTCATTGTTTCTTTTCTCTCATGATTCATTCCATTGCTCATAATACTTCTTTGCAACTTGATTATTGTGTAAATAAGTGTAATGCAAAGGTTGATGTAGAATCTATATCAGACTGCACACCATTTTGGGTTGGAGGGGGTGGGGAGTGGAGGGAAGAAAATTTGGAACTCAAGAACATGTAGAACTAAGTGTTGTAAACTAAAAACAAAAAAAATTAATTAAAAACTATCTTCATTAAGACAAATATCTGAAATATACCACGTACCAAATTAAAAAAAAAAGAAAGCTTGGAAGTTCTCTATTTTATTGAAAATCCACACATTGCCTTGGAGCATTTTGCTCAATTTTGCTGGGTAGGTGATTCTTCGTTTTAATCCTAGCTCCTTTGACCTCTGGAATATCATATTCCAATTCTTTCAGTACCTTATAACATAGAAGTTACTTGATCTTGTGTTATCCTGATTGTGTTTCCACAATACTCAAATTGTTTCTTTATGGCAGCTTGCAGTATTTTCTCCTTGATCTGGGAGCTCTGGAATTTGGGGACAATATTCCTAGGAGTTTTCTTTTGGGGATCTTTTTCAGGAGGAGATTGGTGGATTCATTCAGTTTCTATTTTATGCTCAGGTCTTGAATATTAGGGCAGTTCTCCTTGATAATTTCTTGAAAGATGATATCTAGGCTCTTTCTTGATCATGGCTTTCAGGTAGTCCAATAATTTTTAAATTATCTCTCTTGGATCTATTTTCCAGGACAGTGGTTTTTCCAATGAGATATTTCACATTATCTTTCACTTTTTCATTCCTTTGGTTCTATTTTGTAATATCTTGATTTCTCATAAATTCACTAGCTTCCACTTGCCCCAACCCAATTTTTAAGATAATATTTTCTTCAGTGGTGTTTTGGACCTCTTTTTCCATTTGATTAATAATGGCTTTAAAAGGCATTCTTCTCCTCATTGGCTTTTTGGAGCTCTTTTGCCATTTGAGTTAGTCTGTTTTTTAAGGTATTGTTTTCTTCAGTGTATTTTTCAGTATTTTTTTGGGTCTCCTTTAGCAAGTCATTGACTTGTTTTTCATGGTTTTCTTGCATCCTTCTCATTTCTCTTCCCAATTTTTCCTCTACTTCTCTAACTTGCTTTTCCAAATCCTTTTGAGTTCTTCTATGGCCTGGGGCCAGTTCATGTTTTTCTTGGAGGCTTTTGTTGTAGGCTCTATGACTTTGTTGTCTTCTTTAGGCTGTATGTTTTGGTCTTCTTCGTCACCAAAGAAAGAATCCAAAGTCTGAGACTGAATCTGGGCGTGTTTTTGCTGCCTGGCCATATTCCCAACCAACTAACTTGACCCTTGAGTTTTTCAGTGGGGTATGAATGCTTGTAGACTAACGAGTTCTATATTCCACGTTTGGGGGGGAGGTGCCAGCTCTGTCAGAGCCGCACTCCTCCTTCCCCAAGGACCCCCAGCCCAGGCTGGGCTTAGATCTTCAGCAGGCTGTTGCACTCCTGCTCTGATCCGCCACTTAATTCCTCCCACCAGGTGGGCCTGGGGCCAGAAGCAGCAGCAACTGTAGCTGCCCCACCTCAGCTGCCCCCAGGGCTGGAAGCCGAACAGCGAACTCCTTCCACTCCCGCAGCTTTTCCCACTAACCTTCTCCATAGTCTTTGGTGTTTGTGGATTGAGGAGTCTCGTAACTGCTGCAGCTCACATATTCAGGGCGCTAGGGGTCCCATCCGCTGGACTCCAAGTTTGGTTGTTCCCCGCCGCTCAGGCTGGGCTCTGCTCCCCTCCGTTCCCAGGTCCCAGCTCCCACCTCCCAGCTCCCAGCTCCGTGTGGAATAGACCTCACCCAGAGACCATCCAGGCTGTCCTGGGCTGGAGCCCTGTTTCCCTCTGCTGTTCTGTGGGTTCTGCTGTTCTAGAATTGGTTCAGAGCCATTTTTTATAGGTTTTTGGAGGGACTCAGTACAGAGCTCACTCTAGTCCCTGCTTACCAGCCACCATCTTGGCTCCCTCATCCTACTTTTTTGTGTTTAATGTAAAGCAAGAATAGACTTTTAAAAGCATTGTCTTGTCATACTTAAAAACAGAGATTATATTATTACTTAAGAAGCTATAAATGAATTTCCCTATGATGATGGTGACATAAATGTTATGCCTTATCCTTTTCTATGTAAAGCTTTCTTAAATCCTTTTCCTGAAAAATTCCTTTTCTCATCTTTTATTTTTCTCTTTTTTCATACTTTGTTCATTGTGCAGCAAATAATAGTAGCAATTGTTAAATGGACCAAATTAAACCCTTTTACATTTGAGCAAGTTATTTTTACTATCAAAATGGAAATTTGGAGAATTAAATGCAAAGTCATATTTTTGTGTGATTTGTAGTTGAAAAATTAATCTTAAAATTATCTTTATAGATGTTAGCATTTTGGAGTGTAGTGAGATCTCTTTAGTAATATTAACACTTAAAAAAGGAAGATGAATGTTACCACTCTGTTTCCTTGTGTTTAAAACATGGAATATCATGTAGCTGTGTGACTACCTTTTTGTCATTAGAAAGAAATTATATGTTATTATCAAAGGAAAAGTAATCACAGAAGCAACAGTTACTTAAGCCTGGGATTTTAATTGTAGTGCTTCTAAGTAGTTATGACAGCAGTGAATTTATTTTAAGTTAATTTATTTTTAGTTTTCAACATTCACTTCCACAAGTTTTAAATTTTCTCCCCTTCCCTCCTCTCCCCACTCCCCAAGACAACATGAAATCTGATATAGGCTCTACATAGACATTTCAATTAAACATATTTTCACATTAGTCAGGTTGTACAGAAGGATTAGAACAGGTGGGAGGAAACATAAGAAAGAAAACCAAAAGAAAACAAAACTAATGAAAAAGAAAATAATCTTCTTTGCTCTACATTGTACCTCCATATTTCTTACTCTGGATTTGGATGGCATTTTCCATCATGAGTCCTTTTGAATTGTTTTAGGTCCTTACATTGCTGAGAAGGGCCAAGTCTATCAAAGTCAGTAATCACACACTGAGGATGTTACTGTGTACAATGTTCAGGTGGGGGCACATCCAAGATGGTGGCTGTAAAGCAGGGACTTGCTTAAGCTCTCCCCTAAATCCCTTCAAACACCTGTAAAAAATGACTCTGAACAAATTCTAGAGCTGCAGAATCCCCAAAATAGCAGACAGAAACAGGTCTCCAGCCTAGGATGGCATGGATGGTTGCTGGGAAAGGTCTATCACACAGTGCTGGGAGTGGAGTACAGCCCAGCATGGACCATACCAGGACCAGGCCAGGAGTCAACCAAAGCAGGCCTTAGTGCCATGAATCATTGAGTTGTGGTACTTGCCACACTTCTCAACCCACAAACACCAAAGAGCAAGGAGCAGGTTAGTGGGAGTAAACTGCTAGATCTGGTTAGTGAGTGGTCTGGCCGTCAGCCATTGGGGTGATGGAGTTGGTGCATCAGCTGTTTCCAGAGTCTCTGACTCACACAGTTGGAGGAATGAAGCAGCAGATCACAGCAGGAGTGCAGGGCTTGCTTTGTCCTGCTTGGACCTGGGTCGCAATCCTGGTTGGTGGTTCTTCAATGAGGAGGAGCACTGCTGTGGCAGAACTTGCAGTGACAGTGGAGTACAAGTAGCTTGTAAACAGTAGCACAGGCCATATAACTTGGGACAAAGCACTCTCTACTCTACAAGTAGTCATACCCTGACAAAAAGCTCAAAAGTCAAATGGTTGGTTGGGAACATGACCAGGCAGCAAAATAGCTATGCAGACTCAGACTCAGAATCGGACTCTAGAATCTCTTTTTGTTGACAAAGGAGATCAAAACATATAGCCAGAAGAAGTCAACAAAGTCAAACAGCCTACATAAAAAGCCTCCCAGAAAAATATGAATTGGTCTCAGGCCATGGAAGAGCTCAAAAAGGATTTAGAAAAGCAAGTAAGAGAAGTAGAGGAAAAATTGGGAAGAGAAATGAGAGTGATGCAAAAAACCAGGAAAAAAGTCAACAACTTGTTAAAGGAGAACCAAAGAAATGCTGAAGAAAATAACGCCTGAAAAATAGACTAACCCTAATGGCAAAAGAACTCCAAAAAGTCAATGAGGAGAAGATTGCCTAAAAAGGCAGAATTAGCCAAGTGAAAAAAGATGTCCAAAAGACCACTGAAGAAAATACCACCTTAAAAATTAGATTGGACCAAATGAAAACTAGTGACTTTATGAGAAATCAAGATATTATAAGACAGAACCAAAGGAAAGAATAAATGGAAGACAATGGGGTGGAGCCAAGATGGTGGCCGGAAAGCAGGGACTTGAGTGAGCTCCCTGTGATGTCGCTCTAAAAACCTATAAAAACGGCTCTGGGGACAGCTAGGTGGTGCAGTGAGTGGAGCACCAGCCCTGGAGTCAGGAGCACCTGAGTTCAAATCTGGCCCCAGACACTTGACACACTTACTAGCTGTCTGACCTTGGACAAGTCACTTGATCCCAATTGCCCTGCCTTCCCCCCTCCAAAAAAACAAACAAAAAAAACATAAAAATAAAAACAAATGACTCTGAACAAATTCTAGAACTGAAGAACCCACAAAATAGCAGAGGAAGCAGGGCTCCAGCCCAGGACAGCCTGGATGGTCTCTGGGTGAGGTCTATTCCACACGGAGCTGGGAGCTGGGAGCTGGGAGCTGGGAATGGAGTGGAGCAGAGCCCAGCCTGAGCGGCGTGGACGATCCAGACCAGAAGCCTGGCCCAGGGGGCCCTAGCGCCCTGAATATGTGAGCTGCGGCAGTTACCAGACCCCTCGACCCACAAACACCAAAGACTGCAGAGAAGGTTAGTGGGAAAAGCTGCGGGAGTGGAAGGAGTTCGCAGTTCGGCTTCCAGCCCCGGGGGCAGCGGAGGTGGGGCAGCTACAGCTGTTGTTATTTCCGGCTCCAGGCCCACCTGGTGGGAGGAATTAAGTGGCAGATCAGAGCAGGAGTGCAACAGCCTGCTGAAGATCTAAGCCCAGCCTGGACTGGGGGTCCTTGGGGAAGGAGGAGTGCGGCTCTGACAGAGCTGGCACCTCCCCCCCAAACGTAGAACATAGAACTCTTTAGTCTACAAGCAGTCATAACCCACTGAAAAACTCAAGGGTCAAGTTAGTTGGTTGGGAATATGGCCAGGCAGCGAAAACGTGCCCAGATTCAGTCTCAGACTTTGGATTCTTTCTTTGGTGACAAAGAAGACCAAAACGTACAGCCTAAAGAAGACAACAAAGTCATAGAGCCTACAACCAAAGCCTCCAAGAAAAACATGAACTGGCCCCAGGCCATAGAAGAACTCAAAAAGGATTTGGAAAAGCAAGTTAGAGAAGTAGAGGAAAAATTGGGAAGAGAAATGAGAAGGATGCGAGAAAACCATGAAAAACATGTCAATGACTTGCTAAAGGAGACCCAAAAAAATACTGAAAAATACACTGAAGAAAACAACACCTTAAAAAACAGACTAACTCAAATGGCAAAAGAGCTCCAAAAAGCCAATGAGGAGAAGAATGCCTTGAAAGGCAGAATTAGCCAAATGCAAAAGGAGGTCCAAAAGACCACTGAAGAAAATACTACTTTAAAAATTAGATTGGAGCAAGTGGAAGCTAGTGACTTTATGAGAAATCAGGATATTATGAAACAGAACCAGAGGAATGAAAAAATGGAAGACAATGTGAAATATCTCCTTGGAAAAACCACTGACCTGGAAAATAGATCCAGGAGAGATAATTTAAAAATTATTGGACTACCTGAAAGCCATGATCAAAAAAAGACCCTAGATACCATCTTTCAGGAAATTACAAAGGAGAACTGCCCTGATATTCTAGAGCCACAGGGCAAAATAGAATTGAAAGAATCCATCGATCACCTCCTCAAATAGATCCCAAAAAGAAATCTCCTAGGAATATTGTTGCCAAATTCCAGAGCTCCCAGATCAAGGAGAAAATACTGCAAGCAGCCAGAAAGAAACAATTTGAGTACTGTGGAAACCCAATCAGAATAACCCAAGATCTGGCAGCTTCTACATTAAGAGATCGAAGGGCTTGGAATGCGATATTCCAGAGGTCAATGGAGCTAGGATTAAAACCTAGAATCACCTACCCAGCAAAACTGAGTATCATGTTCCAAGGCAAAATATGGAGTTTAAATAAAATAGAGGACTTTCAAGCTTTCTCAGTGAAGAGACCAGAACTGAATAGAATATTTGACTTTCAAACACCAGAATCAAGAGAAGCATGAAAAGGTAATCAAGAAACGGAAATTGCAAGGGACTTACTAAAGTTGAACTGTTTTGTTTACATTCCTACATGGAAAGATGATGAGTATGATTCATGAGACCTCAGTATTAGGGTAGTTGAAGGGAATATGCATGTATATATATATATATATATATATATATATATATATATATATATATATATGTTTTTGTATATATATAAGTGAATGTGTTGTTATGTATATATCTATGTGTATATGTATGTATGTGTATGTATATATATATATGTATATATGTGTTTTTATGTATGTGTGTATATATATATATATATATATATATATATATATATATGTAAATGAGAGTGAGCAGACACAGGGTGAGTTGAAGATGAAGGGAAGATATCTAAAAGAAATAAAATGAAATTAAGGGATGAGAGAGTAACATACCGAGAGAGGGAGATAGGGAGAGATAGAATGGGGTGGATTATCTCGCATAAAGGTGGCAAGAGGAAGCAGTTCTATGGGAGGAGGGGAGAGGGCAGGTGAGGGGGGAATGAGTGAACCTTGCTCTCATCAGATTTGGCCTGAGGGGGAATACCATACATACTCAGTTGGGTATCTTACCCCACAGGAAAGAAGAGGGAGGAAGATAAAAAAAAAATAAAAGGCAGGGGGATAATGGAGGGGAGGGCAGATGGGGGTGGAGGTAATCAAAACAAACACTTTGGAAAGGGGACAGGGTCAAGGGAGAAAATTCAATAAAGCGGGATGGGTTGGGAAGGAGCAAAATGTAGTTAGCCTTTCACAACATGAGTATTGTGGAAGAGTTATACATAATAATACATGTGTGGCCTAGGTTGAATTGCTCAACTTCTTAGGGAGGGTGGGTGGGAAGGGAAGAGGGAAGAGAATTTGGAACTCAAAGTTTTAAAATCAGATGTTCAAAAACAAAAAAAGTTTTTGTATGCAACTAAAAAATAAGATACACAGGCAATGGGGCGTAGAAATTTATCTTACCGTACAAGAAAGGAAGGGAAAAGGGGATGAGAGGGGAGGGGGGTGATAGAGGGGAGGGCTGACTGGGGAACAGGGCAACCAGAATATAAGCCATCTTGGAGTGGGGGAGAGGGTAGAAATGGGGAGAAAATTTGTAATTCAAAATGTTGTGAAAATCAATGCTGAAAACCAAATATGTTAAATAAATAAATTGCTTTTAAAAAAAAAGTGATTTCCCCCCTCCCCCAAAGTGCCCCCTGTAAAAAAAAAATAGACTACCTCAAATGACAAAAGAGCTCCAAAAAGTCAATGAGGAGAAGAATGCCTTGAAAGGCAGAATTAACCAAATGGAAAAAGAGATCCAAAAGACCACTGAAGAAAATACTACCTTAAAAATTAGATTGGAGCAAGTGGAAACTAATGACTTTTTGAGAAATCAAGATATTATAAAATGGAACCAAAGGAATGAAAAAGTGAAAGATAATATGAAATATCTCATTGGAAAAACCACTGACCTGGAAAATAGATCCAGGAGAGATAATTTAAAAATTATTGGACTACCTGAAAGCCATGATCAAAAAAAGAGCCTAGAGATCATCATTCAAGAAATTATCAAGGAGAACTGCCTTGATATTCTAGAGCCAGAGGGTAAAATAGAAATTGAAAGAATCCACCTATTGCCTCCACAAAAAGATCCCAAAAAGAAAGTTCCTAGGAATATTGTAGCCAAATTCTAGAGCTCCCAGATCAAGGAGAAAATACTACAAGCAGCCAGAAGGAAAGAATTTGAGTATTGTAGAAACACAATCAGAGTAATACAAGTTCTAGCAGCTTCTACCTTAAGGGATCAACAGGCTGGGAATACAATATTCAAGAGGTCAAAGGAGTTATGATTAAAACCAAGAATCACCTACCCAGCAAATCTGAGTATCATGCTCCAAGGCAAAGTACAGATTTTCAATAAAATAGAGGACTTTCAAGCTTTCTCAGTGAAAAGACCAGAGCTGAATAGAAAATTTGACTTTCAAACACAAGAATCAAGAGAAGTATGAAAAGGTAAACAAGAAAGAGAAATCACAACTATGTATAAAGCAAATATCACATGCTATAAATTCTAAATGGTTACACATAGTCATATCACAAGCAAATTCATGGAACATGGAATAGTTTATCTGTCAATTCTACAGATAAAGGAACAATTTTTCACACAATTAGAGAAAGAGAGCATTACAGGATATAAAATGGATTTTAGTTGTATTGAATTAAAATGTTTTACAGAAACAAAACCAATGTTGCCAAGATTAGAAGGGGGGAAAACGATTGGGAAAAAATGATGCAGAAAGTATGTCTGATAAAGGCCTCATTTCTGAAATATATACAGAACTGCAAATAAAATAACTCTGAGATACCACCTCACATCTATCAGACTGGCTAATGTGACAGAAAAGGAAAATGACAAAGACTGGATATAATGTTCAAAAATTAGGGCACTAATACATTATGTGTGGAGTTGTGAACTAATCCAACCATTCTACACAGCATTTTGAAACTATGCTCAAAGGTCTATAAAACTACACATTCACTTTCACCAGACAATGCCAGTCCTAATACTGTATCTCAAAGAGATAAAATTCAACAAAGCCTATATATACACATATATGTACATATATGTATATATACATATATGTGTATATATACACATATATGTATATACATACACACATGTGTATACATACACATATGTATATACATATACACATATATATTCACACACATATATAATATATATGTGTGCATGTGTGTATGTGTATGTATATATACATACACATCTATTCACATACCTATGCATATACATGTGCTGAACAAAATATTATATATTAAATTTTAAGATAACATCTTGTCTTCAAACTGTTTGTATTTGAATTCCAGAAAAAAATAAGAATAAGATAACAACAAATAACCACACTAGCCACAACAATATTGTCATCAGCAATCACAGCAGCAATAAAAAGAAAAAAAAGCAATACCTGATAAGTAAAAAAAAACACTACAAAATTTCACATTGTAAGAGAACTGGAGAAAACAAGCATAGGCATGAAGAGACAAGGGACTACTACTAGCTTTGTCATTAATTATCCATGTACAATTAAACAAATCATACAACCTCTTGAGATGGTACTCATTTCTGTTTGTGAATCATAGATAAAATCTGCCCAATTGACATGAGAAACAATTGCCATTTTATTAGAATTATTCTATATGAAAACTGATCAATAGAACAACTAAGCACAAATAAAGTAGTGATAAAAGTTTAAATTTATGGTACACACGAGTAGGTATTCTGCTTGTCCTGTAATAAAAACATGTTCCTTTCAGATTTGCAGTTATTGTACAAAATATGAAATAATAGTGAAATTCATTGAAAAAATGCAGGACATGGCAGACGTTAAGTTATAAAACAAATCTTGTTCATCCTCCCAAGCAGCTGGTATTCTTTTGCCAAACAGCTGGGCTGTGGCTTGCCTCTGTCTTCAGCACTACGTGATATGTCTACTGCTATATATCCTGATTCCTTCTTCCATCTCCATTCAGGTGTAAAATACAGATTCTTTCTATTCCTCAACTCTTCTCTGTTTCACCTGGAAGAGGTTTTTAACTTTTTCAGACCCTATAACATTACTGGATAAAGTCAAATCAATGGTCTCATATTTAAATGCAAACATGCTTTACGTGTTGAACTTTGTTGACCAAATATAGTCATCAATAAGAGAAATCATTATCATCTAAAATTTATCTTATTTTCTTCCATTCTCCTCTTGATTATAATTTTATTCATAGGTGATGGATCATAAATTTAGAGCTAGAACTGCCTTCTAGTCTGACACCCTCATTTTAAAGGTGAAGAAACAGATGCTTATAAAAGCATCAAAGGTGGGATTTGAATCCACTTCTCCCTGACTCTAAATACAATATTCTAGATTTACTAAATATTTCCTGATGCGTGCATGGTTTATTGAACTTTTGACCATTTTTGCTTTGAAATATCCATGCAGCCTCCTAATTACTGGGATGACCTTTTCCTTCTCACAAACTCCTCCTTCTTCCTCTTCTTATTTTTGCCTAAGAGTTTGCTTTAGCTCCTTTTCTGTGTTAGGGACCCATTTGTCAGGCTGTTGAAGTCCATGATGCTTTTCTCAAAATAATATTTTAGGTGCATTAAATAAAATGCATAGGGTTATAAAGGAAACCAATTATATTATCAGAATATTAGAATAAATAAGTTCTTGGAAACCAATTATATTATCAGAATATTAGAATAAATAAGTTCTTGGACCCTAGCATAATATCTTACTTTAAAGGGAATTTTTAGATGTTGTATATCCTCACCATCCTTAACGTTATCAAGGAAGAAGTCTTAGTTTTGTAGTTTTTTTTTAACCTATGGACAAATGCTAATAGGAACCACAACGTCAAGTATACAGTTAGATTTATTTGGGCACTACAACTCTTTTGATGTGTATTCCAAGGATATAGCTCATCTAGGACACCTATAAAAATTTGTTTTTCCAAAGCTTAAAGAAATTCAAACTTAAAAAAAGTCATCTGAAAAGACCCATAAATACTTTGCTAACAAAAGATGTGTATAGTTGTTAAATTTGGAATTTTACTGCCATATAGAACAGTGATAAAACTCAGGTCAAGGATGTTTGAATAGAATCTAAATGTATTAAAACACTTTGAAAATATTAATGACAGCAATTAATAACTATATACACACAATCCAAATATGTTCAGTTTTGTATCCGTATGAATCAAGGTACTACATATCATTATGTTCTCTGTGCTTTATCCCTTTATTATACCATAAGGCCCATGAGCTCTGGATACTGTCTCATCTCAAATTTATATGTCCCTAAGCCTTTAGCTTAGCACCTTCTATGAAAATGGTGTTTAACAAGCATGCAGAACAAAACTAAGTTAAAAAGTTGTTTCAAATTAAGTTTCTTCTGTTAGGTTTTAAGAATATATACATGCAAATTATCTCCAATGGGGACAAAAAAGGGAAACTTAAAAAAAAGGATTGAAACAAAAATGAAGATTATCTCTTATACTGAATGAATACCCCTTTAGTGAGAGTACAGAGGCAAGAGACAGATACACTTATAATATGTATTCTCATATGAGAAATTAAAAATATCTCATTAGACAGATAATGCCTGCATGTTAATTATGGAAGTTATTTGTGAATTAGCTGTCTCTGAAGAGTCAGACCATTGAGTTATTAGAGGAAAAAGAAAAATCAATACCAATACCATGTTGGAAGAAATTGAAGGGAAATAGGGTCGTAAGGAAGCAGAGGCAATGATATTATATTTATAAAACATTATAGTGAAGGAAACTTTTTTTGACCATGTGCCAGCAAAAGAAGGGAGAGTTAGAGTAGTAACTGGGTGGGCTAGAAGAGTTTAGGCCATATTTTTTGAATGGCTGGGAAGACCTGATTATGTTTATAGGCAAATGTTAAGTTAAGCCACTTTCCCATCTTCACAGTGCTAATAGTACCACAGATGTTATGTAAGCTTAGATCTTTCCTGACAACTGTACCATAGATATAGTCTCTTTTATGGCCAGATAGAAAGCCTAAAAGACCTGATTGTATTTATAGGCAAATGTTAAGATAAGCCAATTCCCCATGTTCACAGTGTTAATATTGTAACAGATGCTAAGTAAGCTTAGATCTTTCCTGACTATTCTACCATAGATATAGTCTCTTTATGTCAAAATATAAAGCCTAAAAGAAGTGATTACGTTTTTTTAAATTTTATCATTTTTATTTAATATTTTAGTTTTCAACATTGATTTCCACAAGAATTTGAGTTGCAAATGTTCTCCCCATTTCTGCCCTCCCCCCATCCCAAGATGGCATATATTCTGATTGCCTCATTCCCCAGTAAGCCCTCCATTCTGTCACCCTACTCCTGCCCCCATCTCCTTTCCCCTTAATTTCTTGTAGGATAGGATAGATTTATATGCCCCATGCCCTATGTTTCCCAGCTGCAAGCAAAAAAAAAAAACAACTTTTTTTGAGCATCTGCTTTTAAGACTTTGAGTTCCAAATTTTCTACCCTCTCCCCTTCCCACCCACCCTCCCTAGGAAGGCAAGCAATTCAACATAGATCACACCTGTATCATGTAAAACACTTCTGCAATGCTCATGTTGTGAAAGGCTAACTATATTTCCTTCCATCATATCCTGTCCCCCTTTATTCAATTTTCTCCCTTGACCCTGTCCCTTTTCAAAAGTGTTTGCTTTTGATTAACTCCTCCCCCTATCTGCCCTCCCTTCTACCAGCCCCCACTTTTTATGCCCTTCTGCTTACATTCCTGTGGAGTAAGATACCCATTTGAGTGTGTATGTTATTCGGTCCTCAAGTCAAATCCAATGAGAGTAAGATTCACTCATTCCCACTCATCTGCCCCCTCTTCCCTTCCAACAGAACTGCTTTTACTTGCCCCTTTTATGTGACATAATTTACCACATTCTATCTCGCCCTTTCTCCCTCTGTCAATATATTCCTCTCTAACCACTTAATTTTAATTAATCTTTTTAGATATCATCCCTTCATTGTCAACTCACCCTATACCCTCTGTCTATATATATGTATATTCCCTTCAACTACCCTAACACTAAGACAGGTCTCATGAATTACACACATCATCTTTCCATGTAGGAATGTAAACAAAAGAGTTTGACTTTAGTAAGTCCCTTATGAATTCTCTTTCTTGTTTACCTTTTCATGCTTCTCCTGTTTCTTGTGTTTGAAAGTCAAATTTTCTATTCAGCTCTGGTCTTTCATTGAGAAAGCTTGAAAGTCCTCCATTTTGTTGAAAATCGTTATTTTGCCTTGAAGCATTATACTCAGTTTTGCTGGGTAGGTGATTCTTGGTTCTAATCCTAGCTCCTTTGATCCCCAGAATATCATATTCCAGGCCCTTCGATGCCTTAATGTAGAAGCTGCTAGATCTTGTGCTATTCTGACTGTGTTTCCACCATATTCAAATTGTTTCTTTCTGGCTGTTTGCAGTATTTTCTCCTTCACCTGGGAACTCTGGAATTTGATGACAATTTTCCTAGGAGTTTTCTGTTTGCGATCTTTTTCTAGAGGGGATCAGTGGATTCTTTCAATTTCTATTTTACCCTCTAGCTCTAGAATATCAGGGCAGTTTTCCTTGATAATTTCCTGAAAGATGATGTCTAGGCTCTTTTCTTGATCATGGCTTTCAGTTAGTTCAATAATTTTAAATTCACTCTCCTGGATCGATTTTCCAGGTCAGTGGTTTTTCCCATGAAATATTTCGCATTATCTTCCATTTTTTCTTTCCTTTAGTTCTGTTTTATAATATCTTGATTTCTGATAAAGTCACTAAAATTCCACTTGCTTAAATGTAATTTTTAAGGTGTAATTTTCTTCAGTGGTATTTTGGACCTCTTTTTCCATTTGGCTAATTCTTCCTTTCAAGGCATTCTTCTGCTCATTGGCTTTTTGGAGCTCTTTTGCCATTTGGGTTAGTCTATTCCTTAAGGTGTTATTTTCTTCAGTATTTGTTTAGGTCTCCTTTAGCAAATCATTGACTTGTTTTTCATGGTTTTCATGCATCACTCTCATTTCTCTTCCCATTTTTTTCCTCTATTTCTCTTACTTGATTTTCCAAATGCTTTTTGAGATTTTCTATGGCCAGAGACCAATTCATATTTTTCTTGGAGGTTTTTGATTATAGTCTCTTTCACTTTGTTGACTTTTTCTGGCTGTATGTTTTGATCTTCTTTGTCACCAAAAATGTAATCTAGAGTTTGAGTTTGAGTCTGAGTTTGAGACTGAGTTCATTTTCACTACCTATTCATGTTCCCAGCCAACTACTTGACCCTTGAACTTTTTGTCAGTGTATGACTGCTTGTAGAGTAGAGAGTACTTTGTCCCAAGCTTTAGGGTCCGAGCACTGCTGTTTTCAGAGCTACTTCTACTCCACTGTGAGTGCAGACTCTGTCACAGCAGCTCTCCTCCTCCCCCAAGGACTGCCAACCAGGACCACAATGCATATCCAAGCAGAGCACAGCAAGAGAACCTGCCTTTGTGTCCACAAAGTGCTCCTTGCACTCCCACTCTGATCTGCTGCTAGATTCCTCCCACTGTGTGATCCAGGGATTTGGGAAGCAGCTAATGCTGGAGCTCTGGAAGCAGCCTCAGGAGTTTCCTGCTGCTGCCACCTCCACCACTGCACCACCTCTGCCACCCCCAGGGTTGGTGGCCAGACCACTCTGAACTCAAACCCGTAGTTTCCCACTAACCTGCTCTTTGGCATTTGTGGTTTGAAAAGTCTGATAACTGCTACAGTTCAATGATCTATGGCCCTAAGACCTGTTTCAGCTGGCTTA